>NC_135721.1:52319852-52619852 GCF_964656455.1 Halichoerus grypus | reverse complement strand
TGGCGGTGAGAAAGGGTGGGGGGGTGGTTAACCCGGGCTTTTAAAAAATAATTTTGAGGCGGAGTGTTGGAAGAATCCCGGCGCGCGTCACGGGTCGGAAAGGGGAGGCGGGACTCGGACGCGGAGCTGGGGCCTCGGCTGAGCGAGGCCTGGAGACACTCGAGCGGAGCCTGTGCTCCTCCTCCCCCTGCGTTTTTCTGAGGGCCTGCCTTGGCCCCGCGCGTGTCCATGGAAGGCGGAAACGGCTGCGGGGACCGTCTCCTTGCGAAGGGGTGTAGTCCTCGCCGCCATGTCCGGGGGCTTCGAGCTGCAGCCGCAGGACGGCGGCCCCCGGGTGGCCCTGGCCCCCGGGGAGACGGTGATCGGCCGCGGGCCGCTGCTGGGAGTAAGTGTGGCAGGGAGGCTCTGCCGGACCCAGAGAGCCGTGCGAGGTCCTCGCCGTTTCCTGAAGCCCTGCTCCCCGTTTCTGGCTTCCCCACCACGCCGGCCCTGCATGTCTGGATTTTAGAAGTTTGGGAGCAGCACGTTTTTCTGTCAACTTTAATCAACTCACAAACGTTTCCTTATGTTGCGTTTAAAAAGCACGGACTTGTATTATCATTATTACATTCTTATCCAGAGGTCGGCAAACTAATGTCCCTGAGTCCAAATCCAGCCTGTTTTTATACGGGCGCACGTAGTAAGAATGGTTCTTAAGTTTTAAAATGTGAAATGTAACAAACAAAAAGCCTGCTAGCCTTTCAGGGAGAATATTGGCCCAAGGATTGAGGATATTGTCTCTTGGCCTGACAAGCTACGGTATTTATAGTAGAATCTGGCCCTTTACAGAAAAAGTTTGCCAACCTCTGATCTTATCTTTCCTAGAATAATTTCTTTTAAGCTTTTGGCCTCTTGTCGGACTGCATGAGCCTTACTTTTACTGTAATAGTCTTTTTCAATAATATCAGCAGCTAACCCTTATGTAGTGTGTAATGTTCCTGGCGGTGATCTAAGGACTTTACGTATACCAACTTTTTAACCCATTCAAAATCCTGTGAGTTAGGTGCTCTTATCTTCATTGTTCGGATGAGAAAATGGAGCCATAGAGTGGTTATTTAAAGGGCACACATAAGATTTCGGACACGTAGTGCCACTGAGCTATATATTCTCCACCCTCTTTAGGATGTTTAGGAGTTTGAAAATTTTCCTGTTGCATTCTGGAATTTTATAGGTCTCTACCTCAAACATATGTTGTCGTTTTAACATTCAGCATATCTTTAGTGCCTACTTTGTGTAGCACATTCTCTGATGGTAGCACTGTGGTGTTACAAAGATGAATGAGATGTGGGTCTCTGCCCTCTAGAAGTTTTCTCTTAGGCTCTGGAGACAAACCTGTGTCAGTGAGCTAATATCAGAGTAAAGAGTGTGGACTATTATCCTGGCTAACCTCCAGTGTCTAAGTGGAACCATTGATATTAGCCTTAGGACCCTTCTCTGAGAGGAAAAGGAGTGGTAATTGGGGGTTCCGATGTGGACGTCTATCCTAAAGCGGTGTGTATAAGTATATGTGTTTGTGTGCATATGTGTATATGCAGTAAGATTATTGAGAAAGTTAAAGTTTACGTGCCGTTTATTTTATTTATTTATTTATTTTTTATTAGCATATAATGTATTATTTGTTTCAGGGCTACAGATCTATAATTCATCAGTCTTGCACAATACACAGCGCTCCCCACAACACATACCCTCCCCAGTGTCCATCACCCAGCCATTCCATCCCTCCCACCCCCCTCCACTCCAGCAACCCTCAGTTTGTTTCCTGAGATTAAGAGTCTCTTATGGTGCTGTTAATTTTTTTACTGGACAAGTAATTACTTAAATGTTTAGGTAATATTCTGTTACTTTTCTCCATAGTTTAACCTAAACATTTGAGAGAACTGCCTGGGAGGTTTTTTTTCCTCCCACCCTCCCTCTTCTCTTTCTCCATATATATGAAATTTTACAGAGTATGTGCTTCATCTAAAAATCTTATGTCTGGTGACAATTGAGTTTTGATTTGCTTAACAAATTGTATCACCAGTACAGAGTACTGTGGATCTGGTTAAAAGATCAATGAATTTTAGGCTTATGTTTTATAAACATGGCAACAGATTATAGACCCTTTCATTGTTTGTAGCTTGATCTTTGTATTTAGGCTTGCTAAGGTGAAATGAGCCTAGTTGGTTTCTGTCTTAAAATGGTAAGGAGTAGAAAGTTAGTCTATCTGGTCAGAATTTTGCTTCTCCTTTTCAAATAATCATTCAGTGATGAGATTCTCTTGCCAAGTTTGGCAGCTATTAGAAGTGGTTATGAACAATGTCCTAAATGTGTTGAAGGAAAAATTTGAAGAACAAACAAATCAGTTTGTGGTTTTAAAGATTTTGGAGCTGTCATGTTTCTTTCTTTGCAGTGGTTAAAACTCAACATGATGGAGGCGACTGGGTGGCTCAGTTGGTTAAGCGTCTGCCTTCCACTCAGGTCTGATCTCCAGGGTGGGGTCTTGGGATTGAGCCCTGCCAGGCTCCCTGCTCAGTGGGTCTGCTTCTTCCTCTCCCTCTGTGTCTCCCCGCCCCCCCCACCCCACTCTCTCTCTCTCTCTCTCTCTCTCAAATAAATAAAATCTTAAAAAACAAACAAACAACAACAACTCACCATTAGGGCATGTTTCAAACAGCAGCAATTCCAGTGAGGCTTTTTTTTTTTTGTAGTGTGAGAGAGCAAGGACTTAGTTAAAGTAGGAAAATTCAGGAAGTTCATTGTAAATTATTCATAATATAATGATTAATTATTACTATGTGATGATTAATAATGATGATTTTGGAACTAACTTAACAAGTCATGTTTTTTGGAGATAAGTTTCACAGGCCTTCATGGCTGTACAAGCATAAAGGTTTATAATTCCAGTGTGTAAAATGGGCTTGGTGGTGAAACAATTTGATAAGAATGTCTTTACGTCTTTACAGTGGCAGGAAAACCCTTATAGATAACAGAGCACAGTGAAATTTAATTTTCTTGTGCCATTTGCTTTAGTGGGAGTCATCAGTGAACCCAAGGTCTTTGTTTACTAGGTTGTATTCTGTTTTATGGTCCATACCAATTAAAGGTTTTACAGCAGAATGAATCTCCATGGAATTATCCTGGGTGAAAACAGCCAATCCCAAAGGTTACATATTGTATGAATTTATTTATATAACATTATTGAAATGACAAATTATAAATATGGAGAACAGATTCCTGGTTGCCAGGAGTTACAAGAAGGGGGGAGGGGAGTAGGAGGGAGTTGGTATGGCTATAACATAGCAACATGAGGGATTTTTGTGGTGATGGAAATGTTCTGTTATCTTGACTGTATCAGTATCAATATCTGGTTGGGATATTGTATTATAGTGTTGCAAGATGTTACCGCTGGGGAAAACTGGGGATATGGTACAAGAGATTTTTCTGTATTGTATCTTCCAATTATATGTGAACCTACAATTATCTTAAATAAAAAATTTACTTTTAAAAAAGGTTTTACAGTACAGCATCTTAAGCAACAGAGTACCTTTACAGCAATTCTATGCATTACTCTGTGCTTATCAAGATAAATGTACTCTTAATCCCCTTCACCTATTTCAGCCATTCCTGCCCTCCTGCTCCCCCCATGGTAAACATCTCTTTGTTCTCTGTGGGTTCCCTGCTCAGCGGGGAGCCTGCTTCTCCCTCTCCAGCTCCTCCCCTGCTTGTGTTCCCTCTCTCAGTCTGTCTCTGTCAAATAAATAAATAAAAAATCTTAAAAAAAAAAAAAAAGAAACAAGTTGTTACTCTCAAGAAACTTACAGTTTCATAGGTATGAGAGACAGAGGAACAGGTAACTAAACAGTGGTTGCAACTTCAAATGGGGACTGGAGCCAGGCAGGCACCTTGAGTGAGTGAAATTGGAGGGAGTAAGAAAAACAGGGATGATGGTAAATAAATCACAGCAGTGTCGTAGATTACAACTGCCTCAGTTTTGGGAAGGCCACAAGGAAAGGGATCTGTAATGTGGTCCCTGCTATTCACTCCCATACCCACCTGGTATCAGTGACCTATTCTTTTCAAGAGTAGTAAGAAATCTGGATTTTTAGACATAACCTCTGACTTTTCAAAGATCACATTTAATTAAAAGTTTTGTTTCAGTACCATGAGCCAGCCGAACAGAAAAGAATGTTCCATGATACAGAGAGGTATAGGAAGGAACCCTCGGTCAAGATGAGGGGTCAGGGAAGGTTTTCATGAATTCAGTGACATTGAGCTGACTTTGAAGTGAAAGAACAGTTAGAAGTTTGGTAGGTAGAGAGTCGGTGGTAGAGAGGGAAAGGCCTTCAGGCTAAGTGGTTGTATGATGTATGGTTTCCTGGCTCTACGATGGAAAGTGTATGACATATTGGATGACTGGATAAGTGCTGACTAGGCTTGTGGGATAATCACATTACATTACTGTTCCCCTTTAACTTTCAGAGACATTGCTTTTATATAGGATGTATCTTTCTTTTTAAAAATAGGGTTTATTTTACTGAGCAGTTTTAGGTTCATGGCAGAATTGAGTGCAAAGTACAGAGAGTTTCCATATATACCTCTGCCTCTTCCCCTCCATACACACACACACACACACACACAACCTCCCTCACTATCAACATCTTGCACCACAGTGGTATAGTCGATGAACCTATATTGACTTGTCATTATCATCCAAAGTCCATAGTTTAACACTAAGGTTCACTCTTGGTGCACATTCTGTGGGTTTTAACGAATGTGTAATGACACATATCAACTATTATAGTATCACATAGAATAGTTTCACTGCCCTAAACATCCTTATGTTCTGTCCTTTATTTCTTCCTCTTCCAACCTCTGGCAACTACTGAATTTTTTACTGTCTCCGTAGCTTTACCTTTTCCAGAATATTATATAGTTGGAATTATACAGTATGTATATGTAGACTTTCTTAGATTGGTTTCTTTCTTTTTTTTTTTAAGATTTTACTTATTTGAGAGAGAGAGACAGAGCAGGAGCAGGAGAGGGTGGAGAGGTAGAGGGAGAAGCAGACTCCGCGCCGAGCAGGGAGCCCAACTCGACTTGGGGCTCGATTCCAGGACCCTGGCATCATGACCTGAGCCGAAGGCAGACGCTTAACTGACTGAGCCACCCCGGCGCCCCTAGATTGGTTTCTTTCAATTAGTAATGTGTGTTTAAGGTTCCTCCATGTCTTCTCATTGCTTTTTAGTGATGAGTAATATTCCATTGTCTGGATGGTCCACAGTTTATTCATTTACCTACTGAAGGATATCTTGGTTACTCCCAAGTTCTGGCAATTATGAATAAAGCTATTACAAACATCCACATGCAAGTTTTTGTGTAGACATGTTTTTAGTTCATTTGGGTAAAAATACCAAGGAGCTCAATTGCTGGATCATATGGTAAGAGTGTGTTTAGTTTTGTAAGTAGCTGCAACTATCTTTCAATGTGGCTATACCATTTTGCATTCCCATCATCAGTGAATGATTTCCTGTTTTTCCACAATCTCACCAGCATTTTGTGTTGTCAGTGATTTGGGTTTTGGCCATTCTGATAGGTGTATGGTGAATTACTTTTCATATATATATATTCATATGAATTTCATATATATTTATTTATTTCTAAATCAAGCTCTCTAAACTGTCTCCTGGATACTACTCAGCCTTAATATGCCATCTCCTCACATGCCTCCATACCTCTGTTTGAGTTCCTTCCTCTGGTAATTGGATTCTGTAGGTAGCATTTGGGTATCTGTAATTTTAAAAACTCTGAAGATGATCTGTTGCAAAATTAGAGTTGGAAACCTCTTCTAGACATACTAATAATGCTTGGCACAAATAATTCTTTAAGAAATGTCTGCTGAACTGAATTAAATAACTATTGAGACACTTTAATTTACTGAAGTCTCAAGTGAGGGTTTAAACCCAGTTTTGTCTTCCTAAGTTCTGCTTCTGTTTTTACTCATTATGTTGCCTCTGTCATAATATATTCATAATAAGGATGATTCTCACATTTGGGTAGCATTCACTTTGCAAGTAACATTGCAAGCCAAACAGGTTGAGTGAGTTGGGATTTCAGTGGTATCAAGTCAGCACAGTTCCATCATATTGGCTAACAATTCAGCAACCTTGACTTAGGAGTTCAGAAGGTATTGGATTTTACTTTTTAAAATCTAAGTGATCCATATTTCACCGGTATTGTGGATTAAATAGATGTTTGTGAGGTAGCCTGATAACCTAACTACTATTATAGAATTAGTCTTATGGGAAAGTATTTCACAAGTTTCAAAGACCATTTCACATCCAGTATATTAATAACCTTTTAAAGAGAGCTTACTGGAATCTGTCTAGAGAGCCTCTGGCAAAAATCAAGTTTGTTTCCTCAAACTTGCCCTTTGTTAATATCAGAAAATGAACTTTGGTACATTCCAAGTGCAATAATATTAAATACTTCGTATCAACTAACTTTTTCCATGTTGAGGAATAAGATGGACTTACTTATCTAATGTTATGACAGAATCTCAGTGTTGATTGAACTCTGGAGTGTGTCCTCGATCTGATAACTGCGAAGCAGTCTTGATAAGAAAATTTCATGGTTTGTCAACTGGTTTACAGTAACCAGCCTCCCATCCAAGTACTAACCAGGCCCCACCCTGCTTAGCTTCTGAGATCAGACGAGATTGGGTGTGTTTAGGGTGGTATGGCCATAGACTACAGTAACTAGTCTCTACTTAATTCAAGTCTTAATTTTAGATTTTCTTTACCTGCCACATACACAAGTTTGAGGAAAATATTTTATGTAAATTATGTCTGAAATAGATCCTGTGCTTCTTTAGGTTTATGCATTTTCTCGTAATACAGGCCCAAATCCCATACCAGAGGGTTTTTTATTTTTCTCTACCACAAAAGTTTGAATTTGTCACTTTTTTTGTCTGTTGTTGATAGAGCAAACCGGATAATCTTGTGTGACAGCACTATAAGTTATAAAGTATTATACAAGAAAATTTTTATTATCTTAAGCATTTGGTGTGTTATGTAATTTATATTGGAAAAAACTAATCTTGCCTCTTCTCTGTTTATTTATGTTTATAGGAGCCAGGCTACATGGGGATATTGTATTTATGAGATATATTATACCTGTCTGTGATATTCAGAAATTTCTCTAGGGAAACATTTTAAGAAAAATTAACTGCTGTTGGTTTTTCAGTAAATGTATATAGGCAAAAGTGAAATGAAAGATACCATTGTATTCTGTTTCAGGATCCAGTAGCTTTTCTGCTTTTTCTTTATTCAGGTTTGTTTTTTATTTTTAGAATGTTGGAAATAATAAACAAATAGGTCAGAGACCTTGATTCAAAACATCCAAGCATTTCTGCTAGTAGCATAAGAAAATCTTCATTTTGTTTGACTTCAGTAAATGCCAAAAATAAATATTTGGCAAACAAATCACAGTTCTTTTATGTTTTCATGTCTTTATCTTTTTTTAGCACAAACTTCATGTCTTAAAAGCAAGACATGAAGACAAGGAGAAAAGACTTGTCCTTATCATAATGTGTGAAACATTCAATTTAGACCCAGAAAATGAAAGATAAGGGATCCACATTTTATCGATACAAAAGTGATACAAAAACAGAGTCCTGTCCCCGTTCAAGAAACAGTATGAAGAATTCAAGTAAAAAGAGTTGGTTTATTCTGTAGTATCTGAAGAAGAATTGCTATCATTTTATCTGTTGTTAACAAAGGATGGGGTGGGTGCCTGGGTGGCTCAGTCGTTAAGTGTCTGTCTTCAGCTCAGGTCATGATCCCGGGGTCCTGGGATCCAGCCCCACATCGGGCTCCCTGCTCAGCGGGAAGCCTGCTTCTACCTCTCCCTCTGTTTGCCATTCCCCCTGATTATGCTCACTCTATCTCTCTTTCTCTGTCAAATAAATAAATAAAATATTAAAAAAACAAAGGATAGGGGTGATTTCAGCATTACCTGTTAGCCTGAGTATCCTTCAGCTCCTGCCATATGTTATGCAACCTTTTTAATATTAAAAAAAATTCTTGGGCTTGAATGTTCAATTTGGTTAGCTTCTCTGACTAGCTGATCATACATGAATTTATTATTAGATGTCCAGTATCAATATAACAGTTGTTGGAGTAAAGGATATTAATCATAATTGCTTTTGGCTACAAGTAACACATGGTGACAAACAGCAGCTTAATCAAATTTCCTTTTGTAAGAGAATCTCTGGGGCAGTCAGTTCCAGGACCAGTGCAGATACCCAAGGAATGGCCTCTTCCGTGTTCCTCCTTTTTCATCCTTTGCAGGTGGCTTGCATGCCTGCAGTCATGAGATGGTTGCTGTACCTTGAAGTGTCCCATTTACACAGTAAGAAAAGAAGAAGGCAGAGACCAAAAAAAAAGCCCATGCCAGCTGAGCCTGTTCCTGGTTATCATGAAGACAATAATCTTTCCAGAAACTCCACTGTTTTAAAATGGAGATTTTGTTGTTTTGTTCAGGAATGGTGAGGCCAACAGGTTAAAAGACGCTTGCCATTGAAAAGATAATTTATTACTCACAGTTCCCAAGAGAAAGAAGGGCACACAGGGCCATGCGGGGCCACATGAGGTTGGTTGAAGGCAGAAGACAGAGCTAGGGGTACTGCAGGAAAGCCTTTCTTACGGTTTTCTCAGCAATGAATGGGCAAGGCAAAGTAAGCAGGTGCAGGATGGTCTAGTTTGAATAATGTTATGGGGCTCTGAGCTGTAGGGGCTGCCCTTAGTTGTCTGATGCCTAGCCCTGGGGTGATTGGGGCAGCATAAGAGCCAGGGAAAGCCATAATTGGGAGTACAGGCTTCAGATTGGTTAGTTTGCTTATGAAAGGTATACTCGTAGGTGAGTCATTTACTGTCTCCAAGAAGCCCATAACCCTGGGAGAGGTAATCCTTCCTTAGTTCAAGATGTGAAATATCAAAACATTAGATGCGGAAACTAGAAAATGTGGTTAATACACACTCTTATATCCTTTGCTAGAGCTTGTCATTTGGCCATTCATAGCTACAGGGAATTCTGGGCACTTGGATATTTTTAAATGGGTACATTCTTATCCTCAATAAAACTGGAATAAATATTAGTATGGAAGAAGAAATGAATAGCTATTGATTAAGCAACTAGCAGCATCTGGTACACAATGTCACATGTGAAGAAATGGCATCTAAAAGTACAGGTGTAGTTTAAAGCATAAGTTGCGGGGCGCCTGGGTGGCTTAGTTGGTTAAGCAACTGCCTTTGGCTCAGGTCATGATCCCCGGGTCCTGGGATCAAGTCCTGCAATGGGCTCCCCCTGCTCTGCTGGGAGTCTGCATCTCCCTCTTCCTCTGCGTGCCACTCCCCCTGCTTGTGCGCTCTCTGTCTCTCTCTTTCTCTCTCTCTGTGTCAAATAAATAAATCTTTAAAAAAAATCATAAGTTGCAAATTCAAATGCCTGCAGAGGCCAGGTATACAATAGTGAAGTGTGCTCAGTGGAAGATTATAGGGAGTGCTGGGGTCTATGGTGAGATGGAAGGTACATATACTTTTCAAAGCAAAACTTAAAAAAAAAAAAAAGAGAGAAGAAAAAACTGAATGAAAAACCTGGCTACCAATTTGGTGCCTAGTCTAAAACAGAGGTGAAAAAAGTTACAACTAAATAGGAAGAGGCTTATTAATTTTACTGAAATAACTGTAAATAAAATTATACTTCATTTATGTTATTTAACAATCATATACTACATTTTCTAGGTAATTTATTTTTAGAGAGAGAGCATGCGTGCGTGTGTACGAGCAGGGGTGAGGCATAGGGAGAAGGAGAGAGAGAATAATCTTAAGCAGGCTCCACACCCATCCACATCCTATGCGGGGCTCAGTCTCACAACTGAGATCATGACCTGAGCTGAAATCAAGAGTCAGAGGCCTAACTGACTAAGCTACCCAGGCGCCCCGAAATTGTTGATGATGTTGTGTGATCACTTTGGGAAGGTGGTGTCTGTCAGACTTCTCCAGTGAAGACACAATTCCCTTTGTAAGTAATTTGTGCAATGATGCTTTGAGACTTCAGGAATATTCTTTTTCCCATCAAGCACTCACCTGAAAGTTAACATCCAATGATCTTTACTGAGTCAATTATTATATTGGTAGTAACAAAATAGTGATTTTCTGGTTTGATCATTTCTTCATTAGTTGGCATTCTTTTATGAATATGAGCTTTTCCTCCCAGCCCTAGCCTCAGCCCCTTTCTCGAGTTCTGTATGAACTCATGGATTATTTTGTATTCAAAGTGTGTTGTATTCCATTATTATCATTATCCATATTGATGCCCAAATTGTTCCCAATTTTGCTGGACCATTGAGCTGCTGGATGTGAGATATATTTTCATTATTTCTCAGTCAAGGTGTGACTATTTTGGGGAGTGATCTTATCTGTGCCCCACTACCCCTAGCTTACCCCTAGCTTCTTACTCCCTCTCTTTTTCCCTCCCAGTTGTCACTTGACTTTCTGTTCCAGCATAGTAACATTTGGTTGCATTTGGTGTTTCTTTCCCCTCTTACATGTAAACTTTGTGGTCATCTCTGTTTCCTATTGTGCTTTAGATGTGAATATAGGTGGCTTTATTTGTTCTATTTGTTGATCTCTGATTTTTTGTATGGTGTGATTAGTATTTAGGTGGCTATAGTTATTTGATAGGAAATTGGAATTCCTCTATTTTAACTATTTTTATGGCTTTCTAAAGATGTGAAATGTCTGACTTTCAAATAAAGTTTTCATTTAAACAGGGTAATCAATAAACTCGGGTAAGTATTTAGTACCTTTTGAAGTATGTTATGCCATTTGTTCCTAGTCTCAATAGCTTCTAGCCAGTGCTATCTTTTTGAGTCTTTGGGTTTCTTTGCTTTTCTATAGCTTTTGTCTTTCCACTTGCAGACCAACCTCAGTCATTTTCCCGCATTGCCAATGCACCACCTACTAAGCCTTATCCACTTTATTGTCTACTGTGAGTAGACAATTGGGAATTCAGACGAGATTGGGTACATTCAGGGTGGTATGGCCATAGACTTGGGAATTCAGATAACACATCTTGTTAGACTTGGGTATGACATTAGAATAAATAGGACCAATTGAAAACCTGAAGACCTTCTGGAGCTTTATTTAGGGCTTGATTTTCTGAGAATGTCTATTTGCTTATTAAATAGTCATTCTGCCTTATTTCCAGTTCTTTAATATGTTCTAGTTTATATTCAGTTAAGCTGATGGTAAATAATCTAAAAAATTGTATTTTATGTAATGATAATGAGGGAGGAAATATAGTTTGTTTTTTTTTAAGAAAGATTTTATTTATTTATTTGACACACAAAGAGAGGGTGAGATCACAAGTAGGCAGACAGGCAGGCAGAGGGTGAGGGAGAAGCAGGCTCCCCGCTGAGCACGGATCCCGATGTGGGGCTGGATCCCAGTATGCTGGGATCATGACCCGAGCCGAAGGCAGATGCTCAACCGACTGAGCCACCCAGGTGCCCCATGGAGGAAATACAGTTTTAAAAGGAAGAGTGTCCCTAGAATCAGATTCCTTCTGTTCAAGTCCCGGTCCTGCTGCTTATTGGCTGTGTAACTTTAAGTAGTTGCTTAACCTCACTGTACTTGTATTTCTCACTTATAAAATAAAGATAATAGTGTCTTCTCTGCAGCTTTTGTGAAGATTAAAAAAGATAATACATGATAAATAATAAAACAGTGCCTTGGTCTTGATAAATAATTGCTATTACAGTTAATATAGTAGTAAGAATATATGGATATTTACTCTGCACAAGGAACAGTGATCTCTGTTTAATAAAGCAGGCCATCAGCTCCTTAGGGTAATCTATTTATGACCTAGCCTCCACATACCCTCTACCTTCTACCCTCCCCACACCCATCCTGCAATTAAAATAAGCCCCAATGATAATTTGTTAAAAGCTTCCTGTAGAGATGACATAAATTATTATTTTCTAACTTACTCATTATTTAGAGGTATAGTTTAAAAGGGACTATTATAGCTAAATGCCCAAATAACATTAATTTGAAAGGCTCTTTAAAAAACACTTTTCTTTGGTATGCTATAGAAATGCACAGCTTGCCATGAAATTACATTGTTATGGAATGATATGTCCACTAGAGGTCATGTTATGCTTTCATATATATATTTTTTTTCATGCTAGTGTCGGGAAAGCCTACTTCAAAGAAAGACTGAGATAGAAAAAGTCCATTATCGCTTCCTGCAAAAATATGGTTTGAAAAAGAAAGAAACCCAAGCTGGACTATTACAGGAACCATCATTGCATGCCATGGTTTTATATTTGACAGTCTGCTGCAAATGGATTTGTATTGTTGAAGTTAGCAATGAGATCTTACTACCCAAGTTAGAATTAGAAGCTTCTTACTCCCTGACACAGAGTAATTTTCTTTTCTTGAAACTGTTTCTGAATGATTATATGCAGGTATAGAATCATATATGACTATTTTCCCCACATATTTATTCTTATTAATGAGTATGGATTTGGAGTGCTACCTACTCAAGGAGTGGCCTACATAAGTTACTTCAGTTCTCTAGACTTTCAGTTTCCAAATTTGTAAAATGTGAATAATAGCTATGGCAGTATTATGGTGAATCTCAACATTTAAGTGAAAGTTCTATGCAAATGATAAAATCTGCACATGGTAAATTAGGTTATCGGGTAACTGCTGGTGTTTTTGGCTCACAAGGCACACAATGGGGGAGAATATAGGAACCTCCAAATTTCTTCTCTCCTTTCTTTTTTTTTTTTTTTTTTTAACATATAATGTATTATTTGTTTCAGAGGTACAGGTCTGTGATTCAACAGTCTTACACAATTCACAGCGCTCACCATAGCACATACCCTCCCCAGTGTCTATCACCCAGCCACCCCATCCCTCCCACCCCTCTTCTCTCCTTTCTGATAATTAGTTTATATTTACTTTTCTGAACTGTTGTGGCCAACAGTGTATATACTTTAAGTGGGCTACTTTTAAGATACTTTATTTTAGAAAATGTTCTAAAAATTAACTGGAGCTGTTGCAATACACATATATGGAATTCATTCTACTGTGCCTATTTTTATATAGTCATGGTTTTACATGCAGAACTGTTCTCTGATTAAAAAAATGAGTACTGATTCCTGGTACTTTCACATTTTTGCAAGTTTTTGCAGAACTAATGGGTTTAATTGAATTAGGCATTGCTGTAGTCTGTTTTTACTGATAATTTTGGTCCTTAGGTGGATAATAATCAGAGTTGAAGTGATAGATACTAAGGTGATCCAGAGATGGGCCGAATAATTACGGTGTTAAGTTTGTGCTTAACATGTTTTCATTATGTATCTGCCACAAATAACAAAGGCAATCCTAACTGTTGTGTTTATAGCCTTGCAGGGAAGGCTCAATTGGCAATTTTAGCATTTAAAGTGCAAATGATTTTTAAACTTTGGTATGCAGAAGTGCTTGTGAGGGGAAGTAGAACATTGTTGGCTCAAAACAGGAAGCAAATATATTCATTATACATTATTATATGATATTAATATATGCGTATATATTGTTTTATATATATACACACACACATATATAAATGATAATCTCTGCTGCATGTGAATATTTGGTTTTCATCACTGCCCCTCCCACCTTCCTGTTTTCTTAACTACTACTGATGGCCCTAGAGCTCCAGTGCAGGTCTGCCTGACCCTAAAACTTGTAGTCACCCCTTTATATTTACCAGACTGCTGCTCCTTAAATCCTTTTGTCATCATAACATACTATATATTTCTTATATTTGAAAGGTTTCTTAATAAGTACACCACATACAGATTTTTTTCTCATTTTATGAATTTTATTGATAAGAATCCCCACAAAATGTCTATCTTGAAACCATCATGAAAGGTTTTGGGATGTGTTAGATTCCAAGTTTGGGTCTCTGCTCTGCCATTTATTCTTCTTATGACCTTGGGCATGTCCCTTAATCTCAGAGTTGTTTAATTATCTGTTCAATGAGGACAATCATTTTAATACGCAGTTGCTGAGGGACTATTTCATATCTAACCTACTAATTTCAGAAACCTTGCTATGGGTTTTGTTGTTGTTGTTGTTACTGTTGTTTTTTATGGAGGTAGCTGTGTTTGAAATGTTTATTTTTTTTCCCCTGTAGATAACAGACAAGAGAGTGTCCAGAAGACATGCCATTCTTGAGGTGGTCGGTGGTCAGCTTCGAATCAAACCGGTATATATGTTATTCATGACTTGTTTTTAACTTTTTGCCTCTCACCTTTTTACAGCTCCTGATTAAAGTGGCTTATTTTCTAAGGTTATGGAAATAGAGAATGAATGTCAGAATATATCCTTCTTATTTCCAGAGGATAATTGGGAGATAAAGATCTAAACTTTTTAAAGTATTTATTTTCCCATAAGGCAGTGCTACATTTACCTAGTTAGAACTGTAGTGAAAGATGACTGCCAGTTCATGTATACATTATGACTGGGTATTACAAATAAGATTCTATAAGAAAGCCTGTAACTATATAATGGTTTGTTTTTGGGAGGTGAGGTAGTGACTGAAGTCACTTAAATATTACAGGGTTGTATTTTAAGAGATTTCTGTACCTCTGTGTGTAGAATTGAATATTTCTAAAATTTAAACCTTGTTCAACTTTAGGGTTGCATAAATAGTTTTAATTTGAAAGTTCTTGTTGAGGGCTAAAATTTTAATTGCTTGCTTTATAGTTTGAGCATTGATGTATCATAGGGATATTAGTTTCTGAGGATGTACTATGTGATTATTCCTTTCCATTTGCACAATGTGTTGTATAGGAGAATAAAACATGTATGAGGGTCCATCTGTTTTGGACTAGATGCCGTGGCGGTAAAATTATTATGGAACGAAATTCATTAACTTGTAACATTTTTAAACCTATATGTATTTTCATCTTATACGTACACTGCCTGTGGTATCATTAGTTCTTTCTTTTACACATAAAGTACTTTTATTATCCTGTGTTGAGCTGTTTTCAAATTTGAGAAGTATCCTTTTAATTCTAGTATTGGAAAAGTTTTGAATAAAGCTGAATTTACCCCATCTCAACATTGAATAAATACTTTAAAAAAGGTTTGTATATCATTCTGCATTGTCTTCGTGTCTTGAAAAGTGCTGATATCTATAGTCAGCTCTCCTGTGAGAGCCCATTTATTTACCATCAGCTGTTCATCTCTGAATCCTCTCCAACTGTCCTCTTAGATGAGACTTACTAGATCATAAGCTTGTTGAGTATAGGAACACTGACCCATCTTTGTATCTTTAGTATCTAGCATAATGCTGAGCACATAGTAGGTACTTAATTCATATTTGTGAATGCATGAAGAAATGCTGCAGTGAGAACTATACACGACATGTCTAAAAGTGGAGATATCATGAATTTTTACAAAATTATGTTATTCCTAGCACCTAAGTTCTTTTTTTTTTTTTTTTAAGATTTTATTTATTTGACAGAGAGAGAGAGAGAGAGAGAGAGAGCACAAACAGGGGGAGCGGGAGAGGAAGCAGACTCCCTGCTGAGCAAGGAGCCTGATGTGGGGCTCGATCCCAGGACCCTGGGATCCTGACCTGAACTGAAGACAGATGCCTAACCCACTGACCCACTCAGGTGCCCCCTAGCACCTAATTTCTAACGCCATTTCAATGACCAACTATGGCCTAAAATAAACAAGTTTGTTTTTATTGTTACTGAAGCACATTAAGGTAGAGAATATAGGAATCTCTAAATTCCCATCCTGCCTTCTCTGATAGATCATATCATTACTTTATATTTACTTTTTTTCAAAATAGTAATTATGGCAAATAATACACATGGCTCCTCAAGTGGAATACCTACAACTTAATACTACATTATTTAGATTTACTACTCTATCATTCATGTTAACGAAATGGAGAACTTCTAATGAGTACTTACTTTTGGAAAAGTGTAACATTTAAATAGTCCTTGATGATTAGATTTCTAGTTATTTTTGATACCAAAGCAGAGAATATCAGCCCTGCAAGTAGGTTTATAGACTTTTCTAGATTTGCATTATTAGTATCCAAATCCTATGTATACATATATCATAGAAAATAAATCAATAAGCCAAGAGTATTCTTTATGCAACTTATAAAGACAGATCCTTGGTCAATACCTGTAATTCTTGATGTTTTTGAAGCTTTGCTTTTGTTTCAAATAACATCTGAAAACTTTGTAGTAGCAGAAGAGTTGTAGACAATGACATGATCCATTTTGAGAACTCAGCACATTTATTTGTAAGCAAATTAATCAACTGAATTGTGAACAATTGAATATTAGATTTTCTTTTTACATTCTTATTTACTCAGTGCTAAGAAGAAACCCTTCTTAGAACAAAAGTTACACAGCATTAAATTTTTTATGTATCAAAAGTAGGCCATTTGGGAAACCATCAGTTTAACTAATGCTTGAATATTGAAAAACTTACTTATATTTATATTTTAAAAACTAGAATGTTTTCCAGATTGGCTTAATAAAGATGCTTAACTAGAGTTGTGTCTATACTTGGATGAAAAGTATTCAGGTATATTTTGAACGTCTATGATTATTCAAAAAAGTAGTAATAATATAAAATAAGTATACTTATATTAAAATTTTGTTAATGAAAAATTCTTTGAGTTAAATTTTATTTTTTTGTGAAGTGGGTCAAATTTCTGCACAGGAGTTTAGTAATTTTTTAATTAAAAGGAGATATCTTTTCGAAAACATCCTTCTCCTTTACTTGGTCTTTAATTAGACTGTACTCATATAAAACAACTATATGAAGTCAACAAGTGTCTTTTGAGTATCAAACTGTGGTAGATACAAAATTAGAAGCTAGAGCAAAAATTCCTCATGAGATTATAGATATGAAACTAAAATTTGGTATAATATTGTTAATGCATACCTTTGTTTATACTTATCTTTTAAATATTATTTAATATAATTTATGAACTTTCTAGTAAATGTAACCTTATATACTTGGGAGAAAGATAAGTATTTTTTACCCTTTTCTTGGTAGCATTAGTTTTGACAATGTAGAATATCAAGGCTCTCTGGAGAATGCATAATTTTACATAGTCAGCAAGTTGTCAAATGGGAATTAGAACTCAGGTTCTTTGAAATCTGTGCAGTATTTTTTTTTTTTTTCATTATATTTCCCAAGTCAGGATTCTTTTGCCATTTGGTATTCTCTTCTTTAAAAAAAAAAATTCTTGAAGTTAAAAGTAACTTGATTTTTCTTCACAAGAAGTTTTGGTGCCTTCAGTTGGATAGAATTTTACAACTGGAAGCACTCTTAGATTCAGTCTTATATATGTGGGAATTTGATTTGGGCCAGACCTGGCATTGCTTATCGGTGGACAAGAGGACTTTTCATCAATAAATGGTACTGGGAGAGTTTGTTATTTGCTTGTGGGAAAAAAATTAGATCCCTACCTCAAACCATACATACAAATCAGCTTTAGGTGGTTTAAATGTGAAAGTTAAAACTATAAAACTGTTAGATTATATAGGAAAAAAAAACCTTTGTGACCTTAGGGTAGGGAAGGGTTTTAAAATAAGCTATAAAAAGAAAGACTGAAAAAAATCCAATTACAGGGGCGCCTGGGTGGCTCAGTCAGTTAAGTGTCTGCCTTCAGCTCAGATCATGGTCCCAGGGTCATGGGATCGAGCCCTGCATCAGGCTCCCTACTCAGCAGAGAGCCTGCTTCTCCCTCTCCCTCTCCCTCTGCCTGCTGCTCCCCCTGCTTGTGCTCTCCCTCTCTCTCTCTGTCAAATAAATAAAGTCTTAAAAAAAATCCAATTACATTAAAATTAAGAACCTTTGCTTATCAAGGATTATAATGAAAATGGAAAATGTAACAGGAAGAAGTTATTTAAAACACATATAATTGACAAAGGAATGATATCCAAAATATATAGCAAATGCCTTCAATCAATGAGAAAAAGAGAAACAATCCAGGAGAAAATGGGCTGAAGACTTGAGTGGCACATTATAGAATTGGAAATCTGTTTAGTAAATATGACAAAGGTGCTCAGCCCTCTTATTAAGTAGAGAAATGTAATGAAACTGCAATGAGATACTAACACCCAACAGATTACAAAAACGAAAAGTCTAACAATTTCAAGTGTTGATGAGGATGTAGAACAAGTAGAATAGTTATAAAGTTTGGGTGGGAGCTTAAATGTTGCAGCCACTTTGGAAAATAGCTTGATACTATTTCCTAAAGATGAAGGCATGCATTCCCTACAAGCCAGACCTCACACACACATAAGTACCAATAGATGTGTACAAGAACCTGAAGAGCAAAATTGCTTATATCATAGCAGAAAACTAGACACAACATAAATTTCCATCAACAATGGAATTAATAAATATATAGTGATATATTCATTTAATGAAATATCCTACAACAGTGAAGACAAATTACAGTGAAAGCATGAAAAAAATGGATTAGAGTCAGGAACATGATAATGATAAAAGCAACCTTGGAAGAATATATACAGTATAGCTTCATTTACATAAGATTAAAAATTCTACAAAATAAATATTCACTGTCATAAGCTTAGGTGATAAAACCATAAAGAAAATTTCCTAAGGAAGTGATAAACATAACAATTGGTATAATAATTACCTCTGAGGGAACTGAGAAGAGACAGGGATAGGGAAAGACTCAAAAGGGACATCAGAAGTTAATATACTTTTTCTGAAACTGTATGATGGGTCCACACATAATATCTAACCTGTATTAGGTTTTCTTTTCTTTTTTTTTAAGATTTTATTTATTTGACAGAGAGATTGAGAGTGAGCACAAGCAGGCAGAGCTGCAGGCAGAGGGAGAGGGAGAAGCAGACTCCCCGCTGGGCAGAGAGCCTGATGTGGGGCTCAATCCCAGGACCCTGGGATCATGACCTGAGCTGAAGGCAGACGCTTAACTGACTAAGCCATCCAGATGCCCTGTATTATGTTTTCAAAAAATTATTATGGAATCCTTATGACATGAAAAAGGTGTAGAGAATAGTACAGTGTGGTGCAGTTCCTTCCGTAATGCCAAAGTACCAAACACTGGAAGACATGAAAAAGTGTATTTATTTTTAAGGAAATGTACAACTCTAGTACTAGAATTTGATTGTTCTTTTAGAACAATATTTAATTGGGTTTTGAATTTTATTCTATGAATTATTTACACCATGCCAGTTGAAGAAAAACTGCTTCTTGGACTTGGTGATGTATGCATAGGTCCTTTGCTTTATGTAATGCTTGATTTCTTGTTTATGTTAATGTAGTTTCAACAAAACGCCTATCTCCTTGAAATAGATATATTTATTTATTCAGCTGTTTATTGTAGCTGTACCTTCAAGGTGCGATTTAGAGAAATTTAGAAAAATTCTAAACTGATCTTAATTGTGAATAGAAATGTTAAGGTCTTGAAAATAATGAGATAGACGAGCAACTTCTAATTCATTCATTTTACCTTTATGTGTGCTAAACATCATTTACTTTCTGTTCTCTAATAAGTCACAAATAAATTGATCTGCTAAAGCAGGTTATGTATACAACTGTGATAAAATTTTGAGAGAAGTTTTATTTTGAAAAGTTTTTGTAAAATTATTTAAATGAACTAGAGCAAATGTTTTGTTAACAATCCTTCTGTAGGCTGTGTACTCCAAATTGTGTTTAAGTGATTAAATATTTTTCTGCTTTCCTTCAAATTAGAAATCCAATCAAATAGAAATGTAGCTTTGACAATGATAGATGAATGCGATTAGGGCATTTACTAATTTATACTTTTAAATTGGATGAATTTGTCTTTTTTTCCTCTAATACTTCCTTTTAAAAAAGACTCTAGCTCTCAGCAGTTCTTGGAAATAGTGTGTGAGGAGATAATGTTAGCTCATGAGGAGATGATGTTAGCTTTTTTTTTTTTTCTTTTTTTTTTTTAATTTTTTTTATTGTTATGTTAATCCCCATACATTACATCATTAGTTTTAGATATAGTGTTCCATGATTCATTGTTTGTGCATAGATGATGTTAGCTTTTTTGTGTGTCATTTAAATTTAATCTGTCTGGTATCAGCAGGGAGAAAATATAAAGGCAAATCGACAGTGTTGTCTATAAATGATTGCATCACCAGTTAGTTATGTCCTCCGGGTAAATTCATAGCTGTCAATGCTTTTATTTCATTTTAAGAAAATCTTACTCTTTTTGGTTCTTGGATGATTGAGGGAGTAGTTCTATAACTACAGATAAATTGCAAAGGATTAGATACGTTTTTTGCCACTTAGTGTTAATCCTCAAAATATACATCTTTGAGTGACTGTGTTTTTTCTTTGCCCCAATAAAATTCCCGAGTTGTGATTGTTTTTCTTCCTGTGAAATTATGAGTGTACTTGGAAAATAGCTGTAAAATACTACAGTAGCTCTTCCACAGCTCATTTTGTAAAAAAAAAAAAAAAGAACAAGAAAGAAAGAAAAAAAGAATGCTTTACAAATTAAAAAAAAGAAAACATTGAAAATAAGAGGAACTTTTTGGGGTGGTACACATCAATCCTTTAATGTTTATGATAATTACTAGAGAAAGCTATGGAAAACTGATTTGTATTTTAGTTCCATTTCTTCAGGGATAATGCATCCTTTGCACCACGTCTAAAATTATAGCATAATATATTTAAGTTTGCACTTATAATCCTATGGGTATGTTAAAAAGAATTTCCCACAAATATGCTTCTCATATAGGTGGCTCTATCTTTTATTCACTCTGAGTTTGGGTTTGCAAGTATTTTGCCTGCCCTTATCTGCTTTTAGAATCAAAGTTAACTTAGCCTTATTGAAGGAATTGGAGAGCTTTCCATCTTTTTCTGGTCTCAGGAAGACTTTGAATATTCAGAAAAATTTTAAATCCATTTAGGTCTGGTTTAGGGAGAGATTAGAAAGATTTTTAATTACTGATTGTATTTTTAAAGTATAGGTCTAATTCAAAAAGACACACACACACACACTTTTTTTTTTTTTTTATGTCAGTTTGGTGTATATTCTTTAAGATCATTGTCAATTTTGGCCATATTTACAAATACATTGCCATGAAGTATTTGTAGTATTCTACCAAGTTTTATGTGTACTTATGTCATTGTTTTCATTCCAAAATTTGTGTTTGTGTTATCTTTTCCCTTTTTGTTTATTAATATTGCTAGATTTTTGTCTACTTTATAACTTTTAAAAGACTACCCTTTGTTTTGGACTTCATGTCTGTGTGGCTTTTTAGTTGAAGTGCATATAGTTGCTTTTGTTTTTGTTTTTGTTTCTTTATAGAGGGAGAGGGGGCAGGGGGCAGAGAAAGAGGGAGAAAGAGAATCTTAAGCAGGCTCTATCCCCAACATGGAACCTAACACGGGGCTTGATCTCATGACTCCGAGATCGTAACCTGAGCCGAAATCAAGAGTCGGATGTTTAATCGACTGAGCCACTCAGGTGCCCTGAAGTATATATAGTTTGACAGATTTTAAAAACTTATTCAATTAGTAATATTTATTTAGGTTTAAGTTATGGGATCAAATATTAGATTAGTTATAGGAATGTCATTTTTGCTCTTGGTTCTGGAATCCCCTGTA
This sequence comes from Halichoerus grypus, assembly GCF_964656455.1. NCBI lineage: Eukaryota > Metazoa > Chordata > Mammalia > Carnivora > Phocidae > Halichoerus > Halichoerus grypus. The sequence goes on along the minus strand of NC_135721.1, from coordinate 52,598,097 downwards.
TGAACAATTTTAGGAAAAGAAAAAGATGATCATGGACCATATACTTGGTTCACTTTCTCTTTGGATTTGCTAAATACCTGATATTTCACCACTTAAAATTTAAATGTTAAGTACATTCAACTGAGTAAAAAATACTGAAAATGAATGTTTCTTTGACTTTGGGTTTGTGATGCCTTATTAAAGGAATGTAATTAGTTTCCTTTTTTAAAAAGTATTTTACCTTTTCTACCCTTAGAATATTATGCCTTTGTATTGAACATCTTGGCCTTCGAAAATTTAGGACTATTGTTATTTAATGTTGTTTAGAGATTCATCTGAATCTTTAAAATACTTATGAATAAGAGCATGGTCTTAGCGTATTAGAAGCAAACCTCATTTATAAAATATTCAAGGTTCAGGCAGAAGCTATGGATATTTCTGTCCTGACTCTTGTCCCTCCTGCTGCTCAACATTCCTGACTCTGATGATTGTGGTATACTCAAGGAAAAGGAGGCTTCATTTAAAAGTCCAAGGAATAACAGGGAACAATTGCCAAGCCCAGCAGTGTGCACAAGCTCAGAATCTGGTGGTTTGTCCTGGCTCGAAAACTCTAGCCATGAGCCAGAGCCACTCTGAGAGATAAATTAGGGGTGGTTGATAGCTAACGAAAGGTTTCTAAACATTAAGTTTAAATTATAACTTCATTTTTAAAAATCAAACATTCACAGTTCTTTTCAGCAATATGGTGTTACATAAATATGGTATTCCATAGCATGTCCATTCTTACGAAGTCTTGTGTATAGTTTGTAAAATAACTCTGACCTATAAAATAATTGCCTACCAAATTTACATAGTCTCTGTTTTAAATTTCTATTTCTACTCTTTATCTCCAAATTTTATTTCACTCCTTTCTTTTAACAGATTTAAAGGAAATAGAAATGTTTTCAGTTGCAGATACACATAGGAAGGATTTATGGCCAGATCCTCATGAAATTAAATTGCCAGAACTGGATAGATTATATTCATTATAGCTTTCAACCTTGTCTTTTTTTTTTTTTTTTTTTAATTTGGGCATGTAGGCAACAGTGCTTATTTTTTATTGGTGGCTTTTGTTTTAACACTCCCTTTTCTATATTAGTCTGTGTTAGAAAACTCCTAGGTGAGGAGGAGCAAAAGCAATCGAAACAAGCTATGTTGTTTGCTTGAGAGATTTGGTCAAAGTCTCTCTTCCTGTAATATCTCTTTTTTTAATCATACTAAGAATTTACTAGGGGAAAATAAGTATAAAAGAAGCTAGCCGTTTCCAAGGGATTAGTGAATTATGGATATGAAAGTTGGGGGACTCAGTTTCCAAACTGAGAATTATTTTTCGTGTTTCTCTTTCCAATGTCTGATTGTCCCTCTTAAGCAAAGCAGAAATATCTTTTAACCAGCTAATTGATAACTTTGCTTTTTTCTTTGATTCCTACAAAAGTGGGAGGTATATTTTAGCTCTTTTTCCTTTTTTATGTATAGATAATAATTATTGTACTTATAAGTGCCAGATTTATTAGACTTAAGTCTGAGTTTGTAATGAAATTGTTTTGATACCCAAATTTTGGATCAGTTCGTGTTAAGTTGTATTTTTCTCATAATGTAGAGTTACACCACTGTATTCTTTTTTTATTTGTTAGATACACGCAAATCCATGTTTTTATCAGTCTTCCAAGAAGAGTCAGCTCTTACCATTGAAGAGAAATCTATGGCGCTGGTTGAATCCTGGAGACAGTTTTTCTTTGCTAGTCGACAAATACATATTCTGTGTTTTCTCTACACACTCTGAAACAGAAATGGAATGTACTTTAAGGTAAGATTGCCTGATGAAATGAGATTAAGTAATGGTAATTGTAACCTAGGGGCACCTGGGTGGCTCAGTCAGTTAAGCGCCTGCTCAGGTCATGATCCCAGGGTCCTGGAATCGAGCCCCATGTCAGGCTCCCTGTTCAGTGGGGAGTCTGCTTCTCCCTTTCCCTCTGCCATTCCCCTGCTTGTGCTCTCTCTCTGTCAAATAAAAAAAATCTTAAAAAAAATTTTTTTTAATAAATTTTGAAAAAATGGTAATTGTAACCTAATTCCTCAGCCATCCACAAATGCTTCAGTAAAAACCATTCTAGGATTAAACAATGTTGGCAGTATAGGAGTTACATGGAGTGTGTGTGGTATATATGTTTGTTATGTTTCTCTAGGAAAAATTTGACATTAGAAACCTACACCTCAATAGTGATTGCTCGCATATGTGGTATCCTTTTACCATTGTGTTCAGAATGTATTTTCTATCTAATAGTAACCAGGATAGGTATTTTGAAACCAACTACATTTTCTTAATCTTTTCTTTTAGCTTTTTAAATTGTATTAAGGTATTATTAACCCCTCTGGCTTAGACTACACTCACATAACTCCTCTTTCTTATAAAAATAACAGAAAATATAGAATTGGGAAAATGAGGTATTACAATAAACATCTAATATAAAGTTAATACTCTAGTTTTGTTGAGGCAGTCATTAGCAGATTATTTGCCACTCTTTCAGCTTTTAAATTATGGTCTACATAAACTGGACTTATAGAAGTAGATGGACAAAAGTATACAGAATGTGTTCTGTGATTACAGTAATATTGAATTAAAAATCAGTGACAGTAGGGGTGCCTGGCTGGCTCAGTTGGTAGAGCATGCGACTCTTGATCTTGGGATTGTGAGTTCGAGTCCCATGTTGGGCATAGAGATTACTTAAAAAAATCAGTAATGATAAAATAGAAAAATCTCCAAAAATTTGAAATTAAATAGCACATTTCTAAATAACTCTTAGGTCAAAGAGAATCACAAGGGAAATTAGAAAACATTTTGAACAAAATAATGCTGAAAACAACATAAAAATTTGTGAGATGAAGCCAAAGTAGTTCTTAGAGGGAAATTTATATTAAATGCTTGTATTAGAAGACAAGAAAGCTATAAAACCAATGATCTTTGTTTCTACTCTAAGGAGACAGGCAGACAGGAGCAAATTAATCCCAAAGCAGATAGAAAAAAGGAAATAAGAATAAGATTAGAAATCAGTGACATAGAAAATAGACAAATAACAAAGAAAATCAATAAAGCCAAAAGTTGGTTCTTTGAAAAGATTAATTAAATGTAAACCAAAATGAAAAAATACAAATTATCAATATCAGGAATGGAAGACAGTATATTACTAGGGATTTTACAGACCTTAAAAGAATAATGAAGAAATATTATTTAAAGCTTTATGCCAGCAAACTTGACAGCCTAAATGAATGGATACATTCCTCCGAAAACATAATTTACCAAAACTAATATAGGAAGAAATAGAAAATTGGGTGAATTTTATATTAAAGAAATTGAGGTCACAATTTAAGAATTTTCCATAAGAAACTTCACTAGTGAGTTCCATTAACTTTCAAGAAAGAAATAATACCAATATTGTGTCTTTTTTCCCCCCAAATAGAAGAAGAAACTTCCATAATCCTCATACCAAAATCAGACAATAACATTACAAGAAAACTAGACCAGTATTCTCATAAAAAATACTTCTAAGTCAAATCCAGCAATTTGTAGAAAGGGTAATACACTATAACCAAGTGGAATTTGTCTGAGGAATGCAAGGTGGATTTATGAGATAAAAATCAATGCAATTTGCTATAGCAGATTGAAGAACTGTCATTTCAACAGATACATAAAAATAGTTTTGACAAAATTCAACACCTGTTTGTGATTAAAAAAAAAACCTCTGAGAAATCTAGAAAAAGAAGGAAACTTCCTTTCTATCTAAAACAAACTTAACAGCCAAGTTTTGGAAGTTCTCTCCCTAAGATTGGGAACAAAACAAAGATGCCATTTTGTACAACTTCTATTCAACATTTATTGGAGGTCCTAGCCAGTCCAGGAAGGCAAGACAAAGAGGTAAAATGCATCAGATTGGAAAAGAAGAAGTAAAACTGTCTTTATTTGCAGATGATAGGATTGTGGATTTAGAAAATTCTCAAGTATCTACCTAAGAAGCAAGGCACAAAACAGTACCTATTGTGTGATTACGTTTATATTACGTTCTATAATAAGCAAACGAATCTGTAGTGATAGAAATCCAGTCAGTGGTTATTTCCAGGGACACAGGAAAGCTTTTTGTGGTGATGGACATATTCTGTGTCTCAGTAAGGGTGTAGGTTACATGGATGTATGCAATTGTTAAAACTGACCAAATCGTGCGCTTCAGATCTGTGTATTTCAGTAAATATAAATCACATCTACAATTTATTAAACTAGTAAATGAAAAGAAATTATGTGAGGAAATGGGTTTTGATTTCAGTTAAATGAAATTCAGTAACTGTCGCTTGCAACTTTACATATCTTCCTCTTCTTTTTTCTCTTATCACACATGTAGAAAGAATGCTGTTGTTTTTTTTTTTTTAAGATTTTATTTATTTATTTGACAACGAGAGAGTGAGAGAGAGAGACAGAGAGCAAGCACAAGCAGGGGGAACGGCAGGCAGGGGAGAAGCAGGCTCCCTGCTGAGGAAGGACCCCCGATGCGGGGCTCGATCCCAGGACCCTGGGATCATGACCTGAGCCGAAGGCAGCCGCTTAACTAACTGAGCCACCCAGGCGCCCCGAAAGAATGCTGTTTTTAACCAGCTGTTGAAATGAGAAATATAAAGAACTAATTTTTCTGTTACAGTAAATTTCCACAGTGGAATTATATAGTTTTTTAAAAAATCAGGAAAATATTGCACATCTCTATAAAACAAAATAGTCATTGCCTCAAAATTTAGAGTATTATATGTCAACTTTATATTTTTAAAAATTTTATTTATATCCATTCAAATAAGCTTGTCCCCTTAACATGAAAGACCAGTGCTGTACCTTAAATAAATGAGATTGTGGGATGACTGAATTTTGAGTGTTTTTGTATGGATAAAAGTAAGAATACAACCCACTTCAGCAGCACTGTACTTTTTTAGGCTATTATGAGTAATATATCTGGTGTATTGTTGCTGTGAAGCTACGTGTTGAAAGAGGTAGTAAATATTTTGCATATGTTTTGGTAAATTGTGTGCCTGGGTTAGGGTAACCAAATTAATTGTGTTATTTTATATTTAAAAAACCTATGTGCTTTGTGGCAGTGGTTGGGTCCCTGATGCCATTATAAATTTTTTCTTCCAACCAGTTGTGAATATAAGAAAGATCTGAACAACAAAACAGCAACAATAAAAACCAAGAAAACAAAAGCTTGCCATTTCTTTCACTTTTCATTTTACTGATGTCATAATGTTTTCATGTAGTAGTTAGATTCTGTATAAGAAGTCCCATTTATAACCAACTCCGTGGGACCGTATGGATCTGTTCATATCAGCTCTCATCAGTTTGTTCATTTCTCACTCTTTTCTGTATATATTTCTGTGAAATCATTCTGTTAGAAATACCAAAACCCATACTTTTTTGAGAAGTCAAAGTAAGAGAAAACCAAATTAAAAAAAGATTAATCACTTAGTTTTATATTTTAGTTAATTAAATTATGGCATATTTCATTCAGAAGCACCAACATTAATTTTGCATTCTTTTACCTCCCCAATAGTGGGTGCTCATCAAGTGTTGGTTCTTAAATACATGAATGAAATATTGTATAACACTTTGTTTTTGATCTGAATTTTGTATCTGAATTTCACTGATGAAGAAGTACAACATTGTCTCTCTAGGGAGATTATTTCCTTTAAGACACTGTTGAGAAAAGTACAGTAAATCTTATGTCATACAAAGTTTTTTTTCAAATTGTTAAAGTTCTTAATTTTTAAGTTTCATATAAAAAGCTAATTTTAATCACTTTAATTTTGAACAAAACAATAAAATGATGAAAATGCCATTATAGTATGGTAATATGCATGTTTACAATTGATTTATGATTTTTAAAACTTATTTCTAGATCCAGTTCATTTATGTTAGTCACATATTTTATATTAAAGATAAGAATATTTATATTTAAATTTAATTTGGAGTATATTTTTAAGATTTAAGAATAACTTAATTGCTAAGTCTTTAAAAAGAAGAAAAGAGTTTTCTACACTACCTAGGGAAGGGTTGCTATGGTGTTGCTCTGCATGAATGCCCTGTGGGATACCTAGCACCACCCAAAGCCACCAGAACAAGCTTCCTGCTGGAGTGAGGGATTCCTGTCATAACTTAAAGGGAAATTTTCACAATGTCTGGAGCCCTTGATGTCCTGCAAATGAAGGAGGAGGATGTCCTCAAATTCCTTACAGCAGAAACCCACTTTGTTGGCAACAACCTTGACTTCCAAATGGAACAGTATATCTAAAAAGGAAAAGTGATGGCATCTACATCATAAATCTGAAGAGAACCTGGGAGAAGCTTCTACTGGCAGCTCGTGCCATTGTTGCCATTGAAAACCCGGTTGATGTCAGTGTCATATCATCCAGGAATACTGCCCAATGAACTGTGCTGAAGTTTGCTGCTGTAACTGGAGTCACTCCTATTGCTGACTGCTTCACTCCTGAAACCTTCACTAACCAGATCCAGGCAGCTTCTGGTGGTAACTGATCCAAGGGCTGATCCTCTCACAGAGGTGTCTCATGTTAACCTGCCTACCTACCACTGCTCTGTGTAAGACAGGCCCTCCTCTGCACTATGTGGACATTGCCATCCCTTGCAACAAGGGAGCTCTGATGTGGTAGATGCTAACGTGGGAAGTTCTGTGCATACGTGGTACCATTTCCTGTGAACACCCTTGGGAGGTCATGCCTGATTTCTACTTCTACAGAGATCCTCAAGAGATTGAAAAGGAAGAGCAGGCTGTTGCTGAAAAGGCTATGACCAACGAGGGATTTCAGGGTGAACAGACTGCTCCAGCTTCTGAGTTCACTACTACTCAACACGAAGTTGCAGACTGGTCTGAAGGCATGCAGGTGCCCCTGTGTCTATTCAGCAGTTTCCTGCTGAAGACTGGAGCACTCAGCCTGCCAATGAAGATCGTCTGCGGCTCCCACTTCTCAGGCCACTGAATGGGTAGGAACAACCACTGAGTGGTCTTAAGGTGCTCTTCCACAAAGGCAAACAAAATGGAAATAAGGTTGATGGAAAATAAACAGTTTCTAAAAGTTGAAAAAAAAAAAAAGAGTTGGAGGATTCACACTTCCCAATTTCAAAACCTACTACAAAGCTACAGTAATGAAGATAGTATGGTACTAGCATAAAGAAAGACATATAGATCAGTGAAATAGAATTGAGGGTCCGGAAAAGCCCTTACATTATGGCCAACTGATTTTTGACAAGATTGCCAGGACAATTAAATGGGAGAAACAATAGTCTCTTCAACAAATGGTGTTGGGACAACTGGATATCCACTTGCAAAAGAATGAAGTTAGACTCCTACCTCACACCATATAAAAATGGACTTAAAATGGATCAGAGACCTAAATATTAGAGCTAAAACTGAAATTCAGAAAAAATACAGGTATAGATCTTTGTGACTTTGGATTAGGCAGTGGTTTTTTGATATAACACCAAAAGCACAGAATGTGGTACAAATGGATTTATATGATTTGTAGCCTTTTTTTTTTTGCATTTTTTAAATTTTATTATGTTAATCACCATACATTACATCATTAGTTTTTGATGTAGTGTTCCATGATTCATTGTTTGTGTATAACGCCCAGTGCTCCATTCAATACGTGCCCTCTTTAATACCCATCACCAGGCTAACCCATCCCCCCACCCCCTCCCCTCTAGAACCCTCAGTTTGTTTCTCAGAGTCCATAGTCTCTCATGTTTCGTCTCTCCCTCCAATTTCCCCCCTTCATTTTTCTCTTCCTACTATCTTCTTTTTTTTAAACATATAATGTATTATTTGTTTGAGAGGTACAAGTCTGTGATTCAACAGTCTTACACAATTCACAGCACTCACCATAACACATACCCTTCCCAATGTCTATCACCCAGCCACCCCATGCCTCCCAGCCCCACCACTCCAGCAAACCTCAGTTTGTTTCCTGAGATTAAGAATTCCTCATATCAGTGAGATCACATGATACATATCTTTCTCTGATTGACTTATTTCGCTCAGCATAACACCCTCCAGTTCCATCCACATCGTTGCAAATGGCAAGATTTCATTCCTTTTGATGGCTGCATAATATTCCATTGTATATATACACCACATCTTCTTTATCCATTCATCTGTCAACGGACATCTTGGCTCTTTCCATAGTTTGGCTATTGTGGACATTGCTGCTATAAACATTGGGGTGCATGTACCCTTTCGGATCCCTACATTTGTATCTTTGGGGTAAATACCCAGGATTTGTAGCCTTTTGTGGTTGGCTTCTTTGAGATTCATCCATTTTGTTGTATATCAGTGGGTTATTCCTTTTTATTTCTGAGTAGTATTTCCATCTATATTTTCAAATGTTCAAAGAAGTACATTTGTTGGATTGTCTCTATGTATATGTGATGAATAGTAATCCATCAACTTTGGATGATCTTACTGCACTTTGCAGCAAGTGGGAGGTAGTCGGTTCTGCTAGTATGTTCCACATGTGACCATGGATGTTCCTGTGTCAGAACAGTTAGCTTCCGACTGGACTACAGGTTTGGGGAGATTTCACAAATGCTATACTGGCTAGAACTCCAGTAGCAGCTACGTGTGAGCATGACATCAGCATTTTATTTTTTTCTTCAAAAGCCATACTAGCTTATTTGATATTCTTGCAGTTTGCATTTTCTCTTTGGGTGCTGGGTGGGGATCTTAACTTTTATGGGCTATCTGGACAAATACTGAGTAAGGACACAGCTCTTAAGCCTTAAGAGAGATGGCTACTACCCATCTCATAAGTACCTAGTGGTTTCTAGGCCAACCACTTGGAAAGATAAATGTATTTTATGCTGATACAATGAGCAGAAGATGAAGAACATATTTTAGTCTATATATTTTATTCTAATATGCTATCATCTGCTTTTTTGTCTTGCTAAGGCCAAGAAAAGAAGCACAATTCATTAGTTAGATGTACTTGGGAGAATCACATTTATAATGACATGGTATAATAAAAGTGTTTTAAATGATTTTTTATTTTATTTTGTAGAAATAGTCAGATGCTTGATGAAGATAATATACTGAATGAAACACCAAAATCTTTCTCAGTTCACTCGCCTGATGAGACAACTGGTGCCCCACAACTGGAAGGAAGCACAGAAATAGCTAAGACCCAAACTACTTCTGCAAATAATGAGGTCAGAAATTTAAGATCTCATCCATTTGTAACATATTCCTTATTTCAGGGAGAGAAAAGACAACTGAAATTGGCCATATCATGACAGTATTACTGGCATTGCTGTTCTTAGGTTAAGCTGTACAGACTAGCACACTAGTCCACCTTGTCAACTAATAGAGATAATGAATTTCTTTCCTTGAGAAATTGGAATAATTCAGTCCACACTTGCAGATAGGTTTTTTTTTAATGGTAGTTTCCTGCAAAGTAAGTAATTTTACAGTTTCATTAAGGCTGCATGATTATTTTTAGTAATTAATGTATAGGTGCCTTTTTAGTGTTTCCTAGGTGAATGTAGAGACCTCAGTAAGCAACAGTCAAACCCTGCACAGAGGAGAAGAATCCTTCCAGCATGGATGTTAACAGAAAATCTCAGTGATCAAAAACTTTCAGCACCAGTCAGCAGCGGGGGTAGGTTTTGTTTTGAAAACATTAAGCAGAATTTGGAAGTTTTTCTGAACAAATGGAGACAGACTAGTGGTTGTGTAAGTGTATCACTTAGCCTAACATTTTTTTTAGATGTGTACATGAAGTTTAACCTAAAAATTAAGTTATTATGTTATGTCATTTATCATACACCATCCTGCTAATTACCTTTTGATTTATGTGCTGGACTTATATTAATGTAGATTTTTCAAACATACCTGTTGGTGTCATGTCAGTGATAACAGGTCAGCACAGTAAGAGCTTTCTAAATTAATTTAATTAAATAAAAAACTGCCAGGCACACACTATTACGTGCTGGAGGATTCAAGAGGACCTCTGTTCCAGCACAGCTCACTGTCAAGGCAGATAGCACAGTGATTTATGCCAGCTGTTGGGCATTCCCATTGATTCGAGATTATGAAAACGTTTACTGCATTGTCTTAGTCTTTTATTTGCAACTTTGTAGCCATCTTGGGTTTAGTTTCTATTGACTGCTTGTTTTTTTATATGGGTCACATTTTCCTGTTCTCAAGTTTAGTAACTTTCAATGGGATATTGGATGTTATGAATGATACAGAGATTTTTTTATTTTATGTTCCTCTGAATAAGTATTTTTGTTTTATTTATTTATTTATTTATTTTTTTAAAGATTATTTTTATTTATATATTGGACAGAGAGCACAAGCAGGTGGAATACCAGGTAGAGGGAGAAGCAGGCTCCCCACCGAGCAGGAGCCCGACGTGGGGCTCGATCCCACGACCCCGGGATCATGACCTGAGCCGAAGGCAGACGCCTAACCAACTGAGCCACCCAGGCACCCCAATATTTTTGTTTTAATAGCGATTAATTTGGCCTAATAGGCAATCTTCTTCTAATAGGCAACTAATTCAGACCCCGACCTCTATTTCCCCTGTTGTGGTCAGCAGCCACAGCCTCTGCTTAGTTCTCGCAGCTCCTAGCTGCTGCTTGTCCTTGCACGTGTGGCTCAGCAGCCAGTGAAGGACTTGGGTCAGTTTTATATGTAAATTTTAGTTCATGGCCCTCAGAGGCTTCCTTCCTCTCAGTATTTTATCCCTAACTTTCTACCTGCTCTACCAAGCCTCAAAGTCTGTCCTCTGACCAGTTAAACCAATAAGGCTGCTTTCTGCCACCTGTGGATTGGGAGATGCCCTGGGTCGGTTGGGGGTGGGGAGCCACAAATTCACAAACCTCACAGGTTATACTTAATTTTTTTGGTTCTGCCTTTTTCATCACTCTGCAGTGCCTTCAAACAGTTGTTTTTTTAATATTTTGCCAAAATTTATACTAGTTTTATTTGGGATGATTAATTCAGTCACACTACTCTGCCATTTTACCCCAAGCACAATTGAATATGTACTGTAGTTGAATGTTACTGCTCTCACTGCTTCTCATGCTCAGTATAGTGGTCATAGAAGCAGTCTCAAGATTTTGATCCCATATGTTATATACAAAATATTCCTTATTTAATTCTAGTTTGGAATTTAGTAGGATCAGAGTGACCTCTTGGGAAAAGTAGGTTATATATTATATATTGTGAAAGATGTAATCTGGAGAATTTTCATATATAAACCCAAGATTTCCTGGTAAGAGTTTTATTCCAGTACAGTGGTTTTCAAACCTCCACCACCCATCATTACATGTGTAACATTTTTATCAGTAACATTTCTCATTAAGCGACGTAATTTCTCAGTTTGCCGGAAGGAAATGGCGAGTGATGAATGGTCATGGAGAGGGGGCGGGCACTTTCTCTCAGTAGACCAGTTTCTCTAATATAGGAAGAAGAACTTCAACTGACCAAAAATTGGACCAATGTCAACTGCCTCCCTGCAAGCAAGTCCTTTTCTTTCAGAGTTGTTCTGCGTGGTAGCTGCTTCTGTGCTACCACTATTAGATTGCTTATAATAGTCCAGAATACATTTTGCTTCAAATTAAAAATAACTATTAACTTTTACTAGCCAGATGTACCATGTAAGATATGAAGCACCTTTTGAGTACTTCACCTTAAAAATGCAAAGGAGAACAATTTGCCATTGATTTGGACAAGAATATTATATAATACCTGATGTACTTAAAATGCTAAAGCTTAAAATAAGATAGAAAAGTCTTTGGATTCTGGCATGTCTTCTTTCTTATAAGCAGACTTTGGGGGTACTTGTAAGGGCAAACTTAGGTTACTTGATTCCTTTAGAGACTGAAAGAGTTAGAAATACACATAGGACAGTTCAGCACTTGAATCCAGCTAATTAAAAATCAAAATAATTTGACTTTTTCTGCTGTGTACTTTATTATTATTGTTGTTGTTGTTTTATTTGTTTAAGTAATAAATCATCCAGGTCAATAGACCAATGTTAGAGATTTTAAAAAATCAATTTCTAGGATGCATTTTGGACTCATTTAGAAGTAGGTTACTTTCTTACGTCTTTTGCAGCTTTAGTACTATACTTTGTTCATTGATATCTATTTAGATTATCTGATTAACTTGATATTTTAGAACCTTTTGTATCATTAGGTACAGAACAGATAACGTGAACTGATGTTAAATGACTTATCTAGGATCGTGTAATAAAGGCCAGAGCCGTAAATGAGACCTAGATCTGTCTGACTTTAGAGCCCATGCTCTGAGCTGTGACACTATACAGCCACCTAAATTTACCCTTTCTCTGTTGTGGTGTTTTTATTCTTTTCTGTTTTAATATGCCCTTGCATTCTCTCCTAGGTCTTTTCTCGTTTAACTCTTGGTTTCATCCTTAAATGTATCTGACTATTTGCTGGGATCAGGCTGTCCTTTTTGTTTTTCCGCCAATATAGTTCTAGTTTATTTTCTGGGTCCCCAGATACTAGCCATTGGATGTTATCATGAGTTTCTCAGTCCTGGGCTAAAATTTTCTCCATGTCCCTTAGTGATTCGCAAGTGAATATATTTGGGCATGGGCTTTCTGATCTTCTCTTCTCTTCTCTTGGCTTCCAGTCATCTCTGTTCCCTTAGCCTTCTAGGCTCTAGGACAAGTTATAATTCCTGGGCTATGACACCCATGTTAGATTGCAAAAGGAGCTTTTAAATTTTTAAATCATGCCACTCTGTAGTACGCTTCTTCTCCCATCTTCTAACCCTCCAACATGGAGTCATGAAAAGTGGCACATGCTGAAAAAGGTTGAAGTAGTCCCCAAATCATCGTTTGCATTTAATTTTGTACTGAATATTTTCCACATGACCACTCAATGCAGACGATAAATACTGAACTGACATTCTGTTAATTTGACTGTAGCTTAAATTTTACTTAAAGTGCTGGTTATTCTGTTTACTTTATTTCCAGCAGCCCTGCTAAATTATCTAATTAATTCTCATAGTTTTTAAGTCTCTCAGATTATCTAGCTGTACAGTCATATCTACAAAATTATAATAATTTTGGCTCTTCTGCTCTATCTACTGCCTTTAAAAAATTTTATTTCATGAACTAGACTGTATAAATTTTAAATAAAAATGGATAAAATTGGTAGCTCTATCTTCTTCCCAATTTTAATAGGGATTCTATTAGTATTTCAGCATTAAAATGATTGGTACTCAGTTCTGATTCTCTTACCATGTTTTGGATGTTTTCTTTTTTCATTTTCTTATTTTTCCTTCAGGAATAACTATTGAATTCTTTGGCAAATTTTTTGGTGTAGATATAGTCCTGCAAAGGGGTGGATGGGGGTCGGAAGCAGGGGAGGGCATAGGCAAGCAGTGGGGTGGGGCGCTGGGCTAAAAAAGAAAAAAGGAAAAAAAGAAATAGTCCTGCATTTTCACCTGTCAGTATAATTAGTGATGTTGGTAGATTTCCTAATGTACCACACTTGGGTTCCCGGAATAAGTCAATTTGTCATGACGGCTTATTATTTTTAAGCTCTGTTAGACCAAAGTTGCTGATATTTAGTTTAAAACATTTGTGTCTGTATTCATAAGTGCATAGTGTTTTCCTCCATGGGTGCCATCTATGTCAGATTTTAGCATTGAGCTATGTGGGTGTTGTATACAATGAACTAGGAGATTTTTCCATATATGCTCAAGGACAGTTTGAATAATAGGAATACCTGTTTCTTTAGAGAATCTTTTTATATCACGATCTGGGCCTGGTTCCTACTTTTAGTAGTTGATAGTTCTAGCATAGGAATAGGTAAGTTAGACCAGTAAAAAATGAATGAAACACCCAGAAACAGATCAAATTAACACATAGTTAATATATTAAAAATTATCAGTTCAAATTGATAGGGAAAGGAATTTTATTATTTTTATATTATGTTATATATATTATTATTATAAATGATGTTGGGAAAATTAGCTTTCCATTTGAAAGAAAACAATATTAGAGTGCTACCTCATACCATATTCTTAAATTTTTATTGAATTAATAATCTTAATGTAGAAATTAAAACTATTAAGGCATTTGAAGAAAATATGAGAATAATATTTTTATTACTTCTGGGAGGCTTTCTTAAGATGATAGGGAGCCTGGAACCATCAGGGGAAAATTGACAGGTGCATTTAGGTTAAAAATGAAAAAAAAAAAATCTGTGTGCAGAAGACACTATAAACAAACCAGAGGCAAGTAGCAGACTGGCAAACCTACTGGGAGATAATATCTGTCACAATTATAAAACATAGAAGGTTAACAATTGTTTACTTAGTAACAAAAAGGAAGGTAAAACTCAGAAATTTTGGACATAGTATATGACATACTACAGAAGAATAAATACAAATAGGCAATAAATATATGACTACTTCGCCAGTCTTTCTTACATATTTAAATATACAATGCTCTTTGATCTACAAATTCTAATTCTACGTATTTATCCCACAAGAATAATAGCATTTATAGTTTTAATCTGTGTGTGTTTACACATATGTATTTGTAGGTATATTTGGTTAACCTTAGCAAGTTGTGAAGGATACACTTCAAATTGTTAATATAACTGTTAGGGTAGTTCTTTTGGAGGAAAAAGGTGGATGGATGTGATTGTAATGACGTGTATAGTGTAGCTATCTGTCATTCATGTACTGTTAATGTAATAGCTCATATAAGTAAATGCAACTAGTAATATTAAAAATAAAGTGATTTGTTTTAACAGATTTTCTTTTATATTACAGTCATTTAACTGTACCTATTCTGGATATAGAAAAATATTTGGTATGCCAGATTTGAAGATTGTTATGAACTAATTAAGCTATTTTATTTACTCTTTTAAAGAGCATTTTTACAACAATATCAAAATGGCTTCTTCCTATGCAAAAAGAAATTAGCTCTGGTCCTTAGAAGGAATATTTGTAGTACAGAACTTGGAATTTTGAAGAATATTTTAAATATATATTTTTAATTTTGTGATTTATTTTATTTTATTATGTTATGTTAGTCACCATACAATACATCATTAGTTTTTGATGTGGTGATCCACGATCCTTTGTTTTCGTATAACACCCAGTTCTCCATGCAGTACGTGCCCTTCTTAATACCCATCACCGGGCTAACCAATCCCCCCTTCCCTCTAAAACCCTGTTTGTTTCTCAGAGTCCATAGTCTCTCATGGTTCATCTTTCCCTCCAATTCCACCCCCCCATTTTTCCCTTCCTTCTCCTAGTGTCCTCCATACTATTCCTTATGTTCCACAAATAAGTGAAACCATATGATAATTGACTTTCTCTGCTTGACTTATTTCCTTATGTTCCACAAATAAGTGAAACCATATGATAATTGACTTGGTTTATTCCGAGGTATCTTAATGGTTTTTGGTGCTTGTAAATGGAATCGTTTCTCTAATTTCTCTTTCTACAGTTGCGTTGTTAGTGTATAAGAAAGCAACTGATTTCTGTGCATTGATTTTGTATCCTGCCACATTACTGAATTGCTGGATGAGTTCTAGTAATTTGGGGGTGGAGTCTTTTGGGTTTTCCACATAAAGTATCATGTCGTCTGCGAAAAGAGAGAGTTTGACTTCTTCTTTGCCAATTTGAATACCTTTTATTTCTTTTTGTTGTCTGATTGCTGTTGCTAGGACTTCTAGTACTATGTTGAACAACAGTGGTGAGAGTGGGCACCCTTGACGTGTTCCTGATCTTAAGGGAAAGGCTCTCAGCTTTTCCCCATTGAGGATGATATTCGCTGTGGGTTTTTCATAGATGGATTTTATGAGCTTGAGGAATGTTCACTCTATCCCTATACTCTGGAGAGTTTTAATCAGGAAAGGATGTTGTATTTTGTCAAATGCTTTTTCTGCATCAATTGAGAGGACCATATGGTTCTTCTCCCTCCTCTTATTAATGTGTTCTATCACACTGATTGATTTGCGAATGTTGAACCACCCTTGCACCCCGGGGATAAATCCCACTTGGTTGTGGTGGATGATGATTTTAATGTATTGTTGGATCCTATTAGCTAGGATTTTGTTGAGGATTTTGGAATCCATATTCATCAGGGATATCGGTCTGAAATTCTCCTTTTTGATGGGGTCTTTGCCTGGTTTGGGGATTAAGGTAATGCTGGCCTCATAGAATGAGTTTGGAAGTTTTCCTTCTGTTTCTATTTTTTGAAACAGCTTCAGTAGAATAGGTATTATTTCTTCTTTGAATGTTTGGTAGAATTCCCCAGGAATCCATCAGGCCCTGGACTCTTGTTTTTTGGGAGGTTTTTGATCACTGCTTCAATCTCGTTACTGGTTATTGGCCTATTCAGGTTGTCAATTTCTTCCTGTTTCAGTCTTGGCAGCTTATAGGTTTCCAGGAAGGCCTCCATTTCATCCAGATTGCTCAGTTTATTGGCATATAGTTGTTGATAATAATTTCTAATAATTGTTTCTATTTCCTTGGTGTTAGTCATGATCTCTCCCCTTTCATTCATAATTTTATTAATTTGGGTCCTTTCTCTTTTCTTTTGGATAAGTCTGGCCAGTGGTTTATCGATCTTATTAATTCTTTCAAAGAACCAACTTCTAGTTTCGTTGATCTGATCTACTGTGTTTCTGGTTTCTAATTCATTGATCTCTGCTTTAATTTTAATTATTTCTCTTCTAATGCGTGGCTTAGGCATCGTTTGTTGCTTTTTCTCTAGTTCTTTAAGGTGTAGAGTTAGTTGGTGAATTTGGGATTTTTCTATTTTTTTGAGTGAGGCTTGGATGGCTATGTATTTCCCCCTTAGGACCGCCTTTGCAGTATCCCATAGGTTTTGGACCGATGTGTTTTCGTTCTCATTGATTTCCATGAATTGTTTAAGTTCTTCTTTGATTTCCTGGTTGACCCAAACATTCTTGAGCAGAGTGGTCTTTAGCTTCCAAGTGTTTGAATTTCTGCCAAATTTTTTCTTGTGATTGAGTTCCAGTTTTAAAGCGTTGTGGTCTGAGAATATGCAGGGAATAATCTCAATCTTTTGGTATCAGTTGAGACCTGATTTGTGACCCAGTATGTGGTCTATTCTGGAGAAAGTTCCATGTGCGCTCAAGAAGAATGAGTATTCTGTTGTTTTAGGGTGGAATGTTCTGTAAATATCTATGAGGTCCATCTGGTTGAATGTATCATTCAAAGCTCTTGTTTCCTTGTTGATTTTCTGCTTAGATGATCTGTCCATTGCTGAGAGTGGAGTATTGAGGTCTCCTACAATTAACGTATTGTTATCAATATGACTCTTTATTTTGGTTAACAGTTTGCTTATGTAGATGGCTGCTCCCATGTTGGGGGCATAGATATTTACAATTGTTAGATCTTCTTGTTGGATAGACCCTTTGAGAATGATATAGTGTCCTTCTGTGTCTCTAATTACAGACTTTAGTTTAAAATCTAATTTGTCTGATGTAAGAATTGCTACCCCAGCTTTCTTTTGAGGTCTGCTGGCATGGAAGATGGATCTCCATCTCTTCACTTTCAGTCTGGATGTATCTTTAGGTTCAAAATGAGTCTCTTGTAGGCAGCATATGGATGGGTCCTGTCTTTTTATCCAGTCTGCAACCCTGTGCCGTTTTATGGGAGCATTTAGGCCATTCACATTGAGAGTGATTATTGAAAGATATGAATTAATTGTCATCATGTTGCCTGTGAAGACGTTGTTTTTATAGATTTTCCCTGTAAATTTCTGTTGTATATCACTCTTGGGGTCTTTGTCCTTTTATAGAAGCCCCCCTTAATATTTCTTGCAGGGCTGGCTTAGTGGTCACATATTCTTTCAGTTTCTGCCGGTCATGGAAGCTCTGCATTTCTCCATCCATTCTAAATGAAAGCCTTGCCAGATAAAGTATTCTTGGTTGCACGTTCTTCTCATTTAGTACCCTGAATATGTCTTGCCAGGCCTTTCTGGCTTGCCAGGTCTCTGTGGATAGGTCTGATGTTATTCTGATGTTCCTTCCTCTGTACGTAAGGAATCTCTTCCCCCTAACTGCCCTTAAGATGGTTTCCTTGGTTCTAAGATTTGCAAGTTTTACTATTACATGCCGGGGTGTTGGCCTGTTTTCCTTGATCTTGGGAGGGGTCCTCTCTGCCTCTAGGATGCGAGTGTTTGTTTCATTCCCCAGATTAGGGAAGTTCTCAGCAACGATTTGCTCAAATACATCTTCTAGCCCTCTCTCTCTCTCCACTCCCTCCGGGATTCCAATTATTCTGACATTGGAACGCTTCATGGTGTCACTTATTTCTCTGATTCTATTTTCATGGATTCTGAGTTGTTTTTCCCTGGCCTCCTCATTTCCGTTTTTATCTATTATATTGTCTTCCAGGTCACTTATTCTCTCTTCTGCCTCAGTTACCCTAGCTGTTAGATTATCTAGATTGGATTGGATCTCATTGAAAGCATTTTTAAGTTCTGCCAATTCACCTTTTATTTCTGCCCTTAGAGACTCTATGTTGCCATTAATTGATTTCTCCATTCTAGCCATTGTCTTCACAATTGCTAGCCTGAATTCCATCTCTGACATCTTGGTTATATCTGCATCCATTTGTAAGTCTGCAGCATAAGTCATAATCTCTGAGTCTTTTCTGTTTTGGGGGCTCCTCCTCCTAGTCATTCTGTTGATGGGTGTTTGAGGGAATGTATAGAGTCCAAATTATTGACCAGAACCCAAGCAAGATGCACCTGTTTTCTTGGGACCTTAGGGTTGCTGGCCTCTTGTTTTCCCAGCCTGTCTTCTGCGGGAGGGGCCTGCCGCGCTGTTACTCAGGCAACCCTGTTTGGGCGGAGTTGCCCTGCCCCCCTGTGGCAGGGGATGGGCTCAGCGGGAATCAGTTTTTGGGGCTTTTGTTCTCTGGCGGCTTTCCCTGGCGGCTTTCCGCGTCTCTTCCGCGAGTCAGAGCAGAAGAGACCGTTTCCAACCCTCTGCCTCAGAGCAGAGAGCCCGCAGTCTGTTCTTCAGTGAGCTCTCCAGGCCACACTGTCTCCGTTTCTGTCCGTGCTGCTATAAACTGCAGCGTCCTGGGTTGTGCGCCCCTCCGCAGCGCTCCCAGTCCTGCCTCCAGGTCGGGGCACGTCTCTGCCCTTTGTGCTTCTAAAACCGCCAGTTGCTCGCGTGCAACCCAGCCGCTCTGGGTTTCTGCCCCGGGGGCTGCCCTAATGTCCTTTCCCCTCTGCTAGCAGTCTGCGAGTCTGTGCCCATACCCAGCGCGCGAGGCTGTCGCTCACTGGCGGTGTAGGATCCCCATGGCCAGGCACCCTCCCGCTGCCGTTTATCCTCTGATATCTGCCCGTGGAATCACGGCTCCCCTCTTCTACTTCAAAACCAACCGCCTGGGGCGCCTGGGTGGCTCAGTCGTTAGGCGTCTGCCTTCGGCTCAGGTCATGATCCCGGAGTCCTGGGATCGAGCCCCACATCAGGCTCCCTGCTCCTCAGGAAGCCTGCTTCTCCCTCTCCCACTCCCTCTGCTTGTGTTCCCTCTCTCACTATGTCTCTCTCTGTCAAATAAAATCTTGAAAAAAAAAAAAAAAAAACAAACCAACCGCCTGCAATATTCTGCTTGTAGAGCTCCAGATCTTCTTACATCTCAGGCTGGTTTCGTGGGTGCTCAGAGTGGTCTGGTATATATCCAGCTCAATTCCGGGGACCAGTTGAAATAGGGTCCCCTACTCCTCTGCCATCTTTTTTCCAAAACCCTAATTTTAAGATTTTTAAAAAAGATTTTATTTATTTTAGAGAGCGAGGGAGCGTGCTCGGGGTGGGGCGAAGGGCAGAGGGAGAGAATCTCAAGCAGACTCTGTGCGGAGCGCAGAGCCCGAGTTGGGGCTCAATCTCACGACCCCAAGATCATGACCTGAGCCAAAACCAAGAAAGAGTCTGATGCTTAACTGATTAAGCCACTCAGGCACTCCTAATTTTATGATTTTATGTAACTGTGTGACACTTGGAATATGGTAAACTGCCATTTGGGCAGATGTTGTGTCTTCATTTACATTTTTAGTTCTTAGTATAGTAAGCGGTACTATTAGTTGATTATTTCTCTTCATTTGACTAACTCATATCTATTGTAGCATTTCGACATTTGCTGCATGAAGCTGTATAGTCCTGACAGTTTCTAAAATGATATGAAATCTTCCTAATTTAGATTCAAAGCAAATATTTGAGTAATTTAGGCAAAGTTTAGTTATTGAATAGTTTATTCCTAAGTTTCCTATGTAAATACATTATGTTTATATTGGTTCAATTGACTTCACTGTTAAATAATGTGGATGGTATTTCTTTCCTAACTTTAATGAAGGACTGTTATTTCAGGCCACTTGAATATCCTTTAGTACAAATCTGAGCAACCTTAGCTCTTGAGCCAAATCCAGCATGCTGCCTGTTTTTGTCAATAAAGTTTTACTGGAATGCAGCTATGCTCATCCCTGTATGTATTGTCTGTGGCTGCTTTTGCGCCAGAAAGGCAGAGTTGGGTAGTTATGACAGAACACTATATGACCAACAGAACTTAAAATATTTACGCTCTGGCTTTTTGTAGAAAAATTTGCCAAACCTTGCTTTAGAACATTAGTGACTATGGATTGCCTTACATACCTATATTCAGGCTCTCAAGGGAATCTTTGGACCAATTCTGTTTATGTTCACAATTCATTTAGTCAAACATTTATTGAGCACCAGTTTTATGCTAGACACATTTCTCGGTGCTGGAGATAGCAGGAGGGAACAGTGAACAAGACACATAAAGTTTCTGTCCTCATGAAGTTGTTATTTGAATGTAGGGGAGACAGATAATTAAACATGAAGATTGTCCTCTTAAAAAGAGTAGATTTTTTTTCTGATTAGAGGGATCATGGATTTATTAACAAAATATGATACTGACTTAGGTTTGCCACATATATTGAACCTAGGGTAAATATTATATGGGGTACAGTGTCCATTGTTATTGAGACTTGTTTTCGAAATTGGTGAAGTTTGTGGAGGTCACTCTTGCTTTTGGGTTGTTTTGGGTTCTTATATTAAGTTGAATTCCTCACTGCGGATGTTAGGGGCTCAATAATTGTATGACATATAATTGTATGTCAAATTCATTGGATTCATTAGCTATATGTTAAATTTTCTGTTAGAGAAATTCAGTGCTAAAATAAAAAACATATATATTTAACACATATCAAATACTCTGCTATATAGTTTATATATCACACCTCGTTTACTCCTAGTAACTCTATGAGTTATTATTATAATTCCTTTCTTTGGGATGATAAAACCAGAGTTCAGAGAGGCACGGTGAAGCAGTTCAAGGATGGCACCTGTTCATATTAGCATCTTGGCCTGGCTCTCTCCAGGGCTGCAGCTCCAGGCCAAAGTGCTGCTTAATACTTTCTGAGATTTGCAAATAAGTGTTTTCAAGTTGGCATTAATCTAAATGGAACTTTACTTTTAATTGCCCTTTTATCCTTTTTCTTCTTTCTTTTGACATTTGAAGATATAGGAGATAATTTTTTTCTTCTTTTTCATTGTGTGTTTAAGATAATAATATAATCCAGGAAAGTGGAAAAGAAGGAATCTGCAAAGATAAAACTCAAGTAAACGTAACACAGCAAGGAAGAAAGCGATTAATTTCATCAGGAAGTTCAGAAAGTACATCTGCAGAACAAGACACAGGGAAAAAGTGCAAAAATGCTGATCAGGAAGAGTCTGTCACTTCATACAAGGTGATTTTTTTTTTTTAATTATTATTTGGGGGTGCTGGGCTGGCTCAGTTGGTAGAGTGTGTCTCTTGATCTGGGGGTTATAGGTTTGAGCCTCACATTGGGTGTAGAAATTACTTAAAAATAAAAATCTTTTTTTTTTTTAAGATTTTATTTATTTATTTGACAGAGAGAGACACAGCAAGAGAGGGAACACAAGCAAGGGGAGTGGGAGAGGGAGAAGCAGGCTTCCCGCTGAGCAGGGAGCCTGATGCAGGGCTCGATCCCAGCACCCTGGGATCATGACCTGAGCTGAAGGCAGACGCTTAAAGACTGAGCCACCCAGGTGCCCCTTAAAAATAAAATCTTAAAAAAATTTATTATTTGATCATTCGTTTTCTTCATCAAGTGTTCTAGATAAGAATTGATTATATGTTGTATACAGCAAGAAAAAAACAGAGCTGTTCTTTATTACTCAGTTTATGAAGATAAAAAGTAGCCCAGATTTTTTTGGCTTACTAAAATTAATATAGTACTTGCTTTGTAGAAAACAAATCTATTTAATTTATAAGTTTTCAGACTGGAAAAAAAGTGGAGACCACTTGACTGGTTGTAATTGGTACCTTCATTCTGAAAACCTGGTTTCTTTTATTTTATTGGTCATTCTCAGACTACATGTAACCACCTTTTTCTTGATACCTATGAAGAACAACTGATAGGCTAGTTCTTAATAGCCTGTTGCAGGATTACTTCTGGGCTAATTTACAGTATTTGGAAAAATTCTCTTTCCTCTTTCAGTTTTTGCTAACTCACTAGAATGGTTTGATTGACTTAAGCATTCTTTAACACTGGGTACTTAATGAAAATGGGGCCTATTATTGGATGCCTTTAGAAAAAGAGAGAATAGGAGAGAGAGCGTGCAAATGAGTGAGCAAGCCCAGGGCAGGTCAGGTATTTTTCCTCTTAAGAGAGTGGTGGCTTTAGGTAATAGTTTTCGTGATCGTTACAAGCTCCATGGGTCTCCATCTTTTTAGTGTCAGTGGGAGCCAAAGGAGTAGGATTGGTTTTAGAATAGTGTACACTGGGATGATTGAAATGCTGTCAGCTTTTCCGGAGGGTTGGGCCTTTTATAGTACTCGCTTTGCTCTGCCTCCTCTCCCATTAGAAAAGATCTAGCTTCTCACTGGATCCTTTCTTCTAGGTAGGGAAATGGGGTCTAATCCCTATCGGGTCAACTCCTTGGCTTACTTATGGAGTCAGGTTTAATAGATGAAAACATTTTCTGAGTCACTTGTATTGACCATAACAAGTTATTAAGATAAAACTTGTTTAACTTTGAGCCCTAATATGCTCTATTCTCTGAACATATTAGTATGACTGCCTGTTTTTTTCAAAAAAGAAGTTTTGTTTTTTTTTCCAGAAGAAAATCTATAGTATACGTATTTTGCTATGTTTATCCCAACCCATTACCCAAGTTTGGCAATGACAAGTGAAACTTAAGAAACACTTTTCTTAATTGATAGATTGCAGAGAGGAGCAGTAAACAGATCCAAGATATTCGAGGTATTTGTGAGATTTTGATGACACATACATTGGACTGCCTACAATTTTGTGACTCTACTAATGTCTGGTCATGAAGATAATTGCTCTGAAATTGTCCATATTTTTCATTAATTCTCTTGCATCTTTCTGCAGCTCCTTATGGGTTATGTAATTGTCCAGTTTGGGAGTGAACATGAGGGGCTTGAATCTACTAACTTTAAAGAAATAATCTACATAATTTACATAATCTAATTAGGTCTCTGTTATAAACGACAGAAGGAAGCCTAACTGAAACAACTGAAGCAAGTAGTGTTATAAAGTGTATTAACTGTTGCTGGGAAGCCAGCTACCCTAACATTTAGTGACTTAACAATGTTTTATTCTTATAATTCTGTGAGTTGGCTGGGCTCAGTTGGGCATTTCTTTTGTGATGTCTTTTTGGTGTTGAGCTGGGCTACATTCAACTGGGAACTCAGCCGAGGGTGGAGCATCTGAAATGGCTTCACTTGCATGAATAGTGCCTCCATGAGGGTTGACTGAATGGCTGGTGGCTGGCTGGGCCTCCCTTTCTCCACTTAACCAGTAAGTAGTCTAGGCCAAACATCTTCACCTGACAGCTGGATTCCAAGGGTATCAAAGTAGAAGCAACTATTCTCTTAAGGCCTAGGATTGGAACTGGTACAGTGTCATTTCGGCTGCATTCTTTTGGTCAGAGCAAATTACCAGGCCAGCCTGGATTCAAGGGGAGGGGATAAGGACTCCACTGCTTGATGGCAGGAGTAATTTGTGTATAAAGGGATGGGAGGAATTGCTGGCAGTCATCTTTGATAACTATCACATAGAGGAATAATTCAGTTTCCAGAATGGAAAGGAAAACAGCAGGAAATATAGGTCATAAAGACCAGCTGGGACAAGGGACTTGATCAAAATCATGTTGGTCTGTTGTTTTCCCATTTTCATCTCTCAAATCATCCTTCACTGCCGATGGCAGGCTTGCTTCACATGGTGTACAACACGGGCACTGGTAGCTCCAGGCTCATGTCGTCTCGTTTTTCAACTTAAGAGGAAAAATGAGAGTTTCTCTGTGGTTGCTTCTGTGGTAAGTTCTAGGGACTTGGATCATGAAATCTCCACTTAGACTATTCACAGTGCTCAGAGAGATGAAGTAGTATCATTACCCCTTTTTGGGTCATGTATACACCCATTATCAGACAGATGGAGGAAAGGGGGTCTAGAAAGAAAGAAATAGTAGGTATTGTATTTTGGGGGTGGGGGGATACTATAGTTAGATCTGGATAAATTCAGAGAGGGGGAGAAACTGGTAGTTTTTAAGTTGGTCGGGATTAACCTAACAAATGAGGTTTGGAATTGTTGGAAACACTTGGGATATACCATAAGGTGAAAGAGCAGATGTGAGGAAGAAGGGACTTTCAGCATTTCATGCATCTAGAGGGGATTCTCTTGTTTTGACTTGGCCTCCGTTGAGCAGTCAGGTGTCAACGTGGTCAGTTAAGACAGAGAACCAAATTGAAAATAACTCAAGCCTTTCTTCACTTAGTGCGACAGGCAAGCAAAAGGGGAAATGACTTGTCGGCTCCCCAGTGTTCCGTTTTGTCCCATGGAACAGCACTCAGCAAGAGTCAGCAGCATAGGTGTGGAGAATCCTCTAACTGCTGAGGAGCCCTGGACCAAATGCTTCTGCCTCTTTCTAGACAAGGATGAAGGAGAAGAGGAAGAGCTAGGAGTGAAAAGATACTGAATCAAAGTACAGAAAAATGCCTCATCCAAAGCCCCCCATAGGGAGGATCCTTGGGAAGGGCCTAAGCTAATCACACACCCCTCCCCCACACCTACCAAAGAGGCCTCTGGATGGAGGCATCTGGGCTAGGAATGCACCATAAGCATGGCTAACCCACTGAGGCTTGAGTCCTTGATTGCAACTCTCTCCAGAAAACTGTAACATACTGGCTTTGCACCATGTCTGTTGTGGGGAGGGCAGCTTCCCCCTTGAGGTCTGCCAGCCAAAGCCTTGAAATTGTCTAAGCTTGGGCCTGAAGGATCATAATAGGACTTTGGCCTAGAGCCAGACTCCTCAGTCTGCACCGCGCTCTGTTGACTACTGTTCCACATAAGTTCCAGACGGAGAGGCCTGAGTATCCTCCAGCCAGCTGCTGTCCATTCCTTTAAATCTGAGTTAGAGTCCCTACCTTGAATCCCATCTGCTTTTCTGTTTTTTTTTTTTTGACTGTATAGCATTTTATTTTGTTTTCCTTTTTTAAAATTTAAATTCAATTAATTAACATAGAGTGTATTATTAGCTTCAGAGATAGAGTTCAGTGATTCATCAGTCTTATATAATACCCAGTGCTCATTACATCATGTGCCCTCCTTAATGTCCATCACCCAGCTACTCCAACCCCCATCCCCCTCCCCTCGCCTCCAGCAACTCTAAGTTTGTTTCCTATGATTAGGAGTCTCTTGGGGCACCTGGGTGGCTCAGTCAGTTAAGCGTCTGCCTTCAGCTCAGGTCATGATCTCAGGGTCCTGGGATTGAGCCCTGCATCAGGCTCTCTGCTCAGTGGGGAGTCTGCTTCTCCCTCTCGCTCTCCCTCTGTGCTCTCTCTCTTTCAAATAAATAAGTAAAATCTTAAAAAAAAAAAAGTTTCTTATGGTTTGTTTCCCTTTCTGATCTCATCTTGTTTTGTTTTTCCCTCCCTTCCCCTATGATCCTCTGTTTTGTTTCTTAAATTCCACATATGAGTGAGATCATATAATTGTCTTTCTCTGATTGACTTATTTCGCTTAGCATAATACCCTCTAGTTCCATCCGCATTGTTGGAAATGGCAAGATTTCATTCTTTTTTTAAATGGCTGAGTAGTATTACATTGTATATATATAACACATCTTCTTTATCCCTTCATCTGTTGATGGACATCTGGGCTCTTTCCATAGTTTGGCTATTGTGGACATTGCTGCTATAAACATTGGGGTGCAGGTGCCCCTTCGTTTCACTACATCTGTATCTTTGGGGTAAATACCCAGTAGTGTAAGTGCTGGGTCATAGGGTAGTTCTATATTTAACTTTTGAGGAACCTCCATACTCTTTTCCAGAGTGGCTGCACCAGCTTGCATTCCCACCAACAGTATAGGATGGTTCTCCTTTCTCAGGATCCTCGCCAACATCTGTCATTTCCTGACTTGTTAATTTTAGCCATTCTGACCGGTGTGAGGTGGTATCTCATTGTAGTTTTTATTTCTCTGATGCCCAGTGATGTTGAGCATTTTTTCATGTGTCTGTTGGCCATTTCTGTGTCTTCTTTGGAGAAATGTCTGTTCATGTCTTCTGCCCATTTCTTGATTGGATTATTTGTTCTTTGGGTGTTGAGTTTGATAAGTTCTTTATAGATTTTGGATACTAGCCCTTTATCTGATAAGACATTTGCAAATATCTTCTCCCATTCTGTTGGTTGTCTTTTGGTTTTGTTGACTGTTTCCTTTGCTGTGCAAAAGCTTTTTATTTTGATGAAGTCCCAGTAGTTTTTTTTGCCTTTGTTTTCTTTGCCTTTGGAGACATGTCTAGCAAGAAGTAGCTGCGGCTGAGATCATGAGGTCATCCATTTTGAGTCTATTTTTGTGTGTGGTGTAAGGAAATGGTTCAATTTCATTCTTCTGCATGTGGCTGTCCAATTTTCCCAACACCATTTGTTGGAGAGACTGTCTTTTTTCCATTGGATATTCTTTCCTGCTTTGTCGAAGATTAGCTGACCATAGAGTTGAGGGACCATTTCTGGGTTCTCTGTTCTGTTCCATTGATCTATGTGTCTGTTTTTGTGCCAGTACTGTAGTGTCTTGATGATTACAGCTTTGTAATAGAGCTTGAAGTCCAGAATTGTGATGCCACCAGCTTTGGTTTTCTTTTTCAACATTCCTTTGGCACTGTTCGGGGTCTTTTGTCATTCCATACAAATTTTAGGATTATTTGTTCCAGCTATGTGAAAAAAGTTGATGGTATTTTGATAGGGATTGCATTGAATGTATAGATTGCTCTAGGGAGCATAGACATTTTAACAATATTTGTCCTTCCAATCCATGAGCATGGAACTAAGGTCTCCTACTCTGCCATCTTGGAAAGTTAATCTTTTCTGTTTTGATAGGCTTGACTAGACATTGTAGAAGATGGCATATGAAGCTAACAATTTGTAATAATGTAATCTTACCTCCATTTCCAATCCCCCATATTTGTCTGACCCAAATCTAAATTTCACATTTATGTCTTTGGGTACTTATATTAATATGCCCTTATTTGAGCCTTGGGACTGATTGTAGTAGGTGATATGGCAGGTGGAATGATCTTGACCTCTAGTTCTAGCTACAGGGGTCATGAGTCCCTAAGTCACAGTGGGAGTCTTATCTTAGCTAGTTAACCCTGGGCAGCCCAGAAGTCCATTTGGGCAGTAAGATATTAAAGAGATATAAAGAGGAGAAAAATACCCAATTCAGAATATCCTGAAGATAAAGGCTATTCTGTCTTATCAGGGTGCTATAGTGATTTATTTGGCAAAACCAATAATTTAGCAAATGTTTATCTCAAGAAGTATGAATCTAAACAACTGATTGTAGAGAGCCATGTACCCCTGTTTGTTGTTTGGATGTATCATTTTTTTCTTCCAACTTAAAGACTGCAATCAGGGTTATTCAGAAAGGGTTTTTTTTGGTTTTTTTTTTTTAAGTCATCCAGAATATCAAAAGGTCCAGGTGTTCAATAAAGTTTTTAAGGCATTACCAAAAAGGTTGTTTATTCCTGGAAGCTGGTTGGGGGAGGGGTGGTATTTTGAGAGTATCTTCATTGTCTCAAGCACCCTAGATACCTTGGCTTGGCTGTTTATATTACATTATTGTTTGGTGGAAGGTGTATCTTTGAGGGGAGGGGAAAGATGCTTATTTAATCGCTTTGAAGGAGATGTTTGTGTTAGGTGTTGAAAGATGGCTGGCACGCTAGCAAACAGGGTTAATGAGGAGAACTGTCAGTGAGCAGCACAGTATGAGCGGAGGCATAGAGGCAGGAAAGTGTATGTGGCCCATGGATGTACATCTGCACTGGAGTGTCATGTGCGTGCTTGCGTGGGCGCGTGTGCGGATGTGGGTGGGTGAGACAAGGGGAGGAAACTACCGCAAGAGACTGGGGAACAACTCAGGATGGCACTTGATGCCAGACTGTACAGAAATCAGGACTGTACTTTACGGCCTCAGAGACTTTTTGAAGGTTTTTTTTTTTTTTTTTTGACAGAGAGAGAGACAGCCAGAGAGGGAACACAAGCAGGGGGAGCAGGAGAGGGAGAAGCAGGCTTTCCGCAGAGCAGGGAGCCTGATGCGGGGCTTGATCCCAGGACCCTGGGATCATGACCCGAGCTGAAGGCAGACGCTTAACGACTGAGCCACCCAGGCGCCCCATGAAGGGTTTTGAGAAGGAGAATAAGTGGCCAGGAAGATGGCTGTAGCCACCATATGTAAGATGGAGGCAGGAACTGCCTAAGAAGCTGCCCTGGGAGGCCTCAGGGAATGAAGGCCTGAGCTAGATGGTGGCACTGGGACCAGAAAGAAGTAGAGGGATATGAGAGACATTTTGGAGATAGAATTAACAGAACCTGATGACTAACAGCATATTGAGGAGGAGGTACTGAAAATGTTCTTTAGGGGCGCCTGGGTGGCTCAGTAGGTTAAGTATCTGACTCTTGATTTTGGCTCAGGTCATGATCTCAGGGTCATGGGATCAAGCCCAGCATAGGGCTTTGGGCTGGGTGTGGAGCCTGCTTAGGATTCTTTCTCTCCCACTCCCTCTCCCCACTCCTCCCCCCTCCCCAACTCCCACACACACACTCTCTCTCTCTCTCTCTCAAAAAAGAAAAGAGGGCTAAGAAGAGAGTTCTATTATAGTTGTATTATTTGGAAGCAAACTTGCAAACAGTGCATTTAGAGTAGAGGAGTATATGGAGGTGGAGGCTTTGGCAGCAAGAGCCATTTCCAGTTTTGCTGCCTGTACTGTATGTATATGCAGTTGTGCTAATAATTGCTGATGTGAGTGCGCTGGCTGCTAGGTATCTCATTTCTCTCTATACACATGCCTGCTGTGAAGTCTTACTCATATTTCTTTATGAAAATAGCAGGGGAGATGAAGACTAACTTATTGCACAGCCATCTCTTAAGTAAGGCTGTATTCCCCAGAGCTCCACAGTATTGGTTTACTACATCAAAGAATCCTGTACCCTTTGCTTTTCTGATTGGCCACTTGATACCATTTATGGCATGGCTCTCATCAGCTCCACAGAAACATCTTTTCATTCATTCATTTATTCAGCATGTGTTCATTAAGCAAGTAGTAGTGATATAATGGCATCGATAATGCTATTAACTAAAACAACTTAAACACACACACACACACACACACACCCATTTATTGAGCTCTTATTATGGGCTAGAGCCACAACTAAGATATACTTATTTCATTTAATTTTTAGAAAATCCTGGAAAGTTGATTGATAATATCCCCAGTTTACCGATCAAGAGACCTGAGACTCTGAAAGTTGGAATCAGCTTGTTCAAAGTCAAAAGTTAGGAAATGGCTAAACTAATATTCAAGATATGATTTTTTTACTTCACAGACCATTCTAATAATCATTACACTAAGTAGTCTTTCTGTTACATGCAAGACAGTGTGCTAGAATCTGGGATAAAACGTGAATAAGAGATAGCTGATGAGGAGCTCATAGTCCTGTAGGGGACATGATTCAAAATGATGAAATAATGTTGACACCACACTGATTTTTCTGGGGGCTTTGGGGGCTGCCTAAGGCAACTCCTAGGGAAGGGATCCTCAAAGAACTGATCTGAGCTGACTCTTAACAGAAGAGGAGTAGGCATGAACCAGGTGCAAAAGAGGTAGAGGTAGGAATCCATCCAGGTAGATGGGCAGCAGGTGCAGGAGCAGAGGAGGTACAGGTGGGGATGGAGCTGGCAGTGGGGACCAGTCATAGAGGGAGGACTTTGAAAGGATTTTGGCCACAAGGATAATCCTGGAAGCTCTTTAGAGGAGAGACTGAAAGAGAACAAAATAAAAGACAGGGGAATAAGAGAGGAAATGAGGACATTTCAGTCAAGAAGTATAGAGAATCTGATCCAGGTTGGTGGCATTAAGGATGGCACAGAGGCATTGGGTAAGAGAAATATTTAAGAAACAAAACTGCAGGACTTATTGCTTGGGTCTGAGCAGAATGAGGGAAAAGAAGGAGTGAAAGGTAGACTTCCAAGTTTCTGGCCAGAATTAATGGAGAAGTTACGTTGGCAGAAACTTTGGTACAGAATACAGGGGGAGGACTTCAGTTTTCACATTTTGAGTTTGAGGTGCGTTGGATATTGAGGAAGAAATGTCTAGTTAGTGGTTGACTGTAAGTTTGAAGCTCAAGAGTGGAGGTTGGGATTTTTTAATCCTTAGTATGTGGGTGCTAATGAGACTAATGCAGGACCTTTAAGGCAACTTATTAGTACAGACATTCTTTCCAGGGACAGCAAATTACCTCAATGAACTTGTATTGGGCATAAGTTCTGTAGCCTGTCCCTTGTGGTACATTAAAACTTCAGATGGTTGGGGTGCCTGGGTGGCTCAGTCGTTAAGCATCTGCCTTTGGCTCAGGTCATGATCCTGGGGTCCTGGGATCGAGCCCTGCATCGGGCTCCTTGCTCAGCCGGGAGCCTGCTTCTCTCCCTCTTCTGCTTCCCCTGCTTGTGTTTCCTCTCTAGCTGTCTCTCTCTCTCTCTGTCAAATAAATAAAATCTTTAAAAAAAAACACAACAAAACTTCAGATGGTTGAAGGGCAGGGGAGGGCTTGCTAGGCAAGTTAACAGACAATTTAATAATCTTAATAGTACATTCCAGCCATTGCCAGGCACCAAGGTCACCTTACACCAGCTCCATGCTCCTTGATCCCTGAGGCCTCTAGCATATATTTTTATAGTGTAGAGAACCCCATTTTCTCTAACATGAATCTTCAGCCTCCCACATTTCATTCTCTACCTTTTCATCTAAGCAGTGTAGGTGCTTATAAAATATGGACCTCTCTGCCTTTCTCCTGCTTCTTCCAAGTACACAGCACTTTCCATCTTTTCTGTTCCCTCACTTGCCAGTTCAGTGACTTGCTCTGGCTCATGAGCTTTGTAATTGGCACAGGACAAATTTATGTCTCAGCAAACTTACAAATTACTGCATGTAATGGATTTTTGGGATCCTTTATAAATAATTGAAACCGTGAATGTTAAATTCTTGAATGCCAAGGGTCTACTGAGTATCAATATTTCATGAAGTTCCATAAAGGACATTATGAATTCCAGCTTTTGTGCCTCTTAAAATATATTTGAGAACACCTGATCCATAGTATTGATATCTGTGACTTTATCATTCCTTTCTCTTTTAGAATAAATTAGTGTGTTTAACATATTCTTTGTGAAGATTTAAAAAAAACAATAGAGGGAGTTGAAATAATGTTAAACATGTCTTATCTTTTATTTTCTTTGGTTTATTTTCTATTTTTTAAATGGCAAAAAAATGCATGCTGTTATCAAAAAATAGAATGTTAGAGCATGTGGAGTATAAAGTGGAAATCTTGATTTGCCTTATCCTTCAATCCCATTGGCCTTACTAATATTTTGGTTTGTATCCTTCTAAACGTTTTTGTTTGAATTTATACAAGTAAAAACATACATAGGTAGACAGGGATTTTTTTTTTTTTTTAAAGCTAAATGGAATCATTGTGTGTGTGTGTGTATGTAAAATTCTTGTTTAATTAAAAAAATTCCTAAAAAAAAAAAAAATTCCTATATGAAGAGAGAGATCTATTCATTTTCAACCTTTGCATAGTGTTTCTTGGTAAGAATGGATTCTAATTTATTTAACTGCTTCCCTAGTTGTGTCCCTTTTTTCCCTATAATAATTGACAGGATGTTGAGTGGGATTTTTTTTACCCTATCATCCCAAAACTGCTACTGAGGCCCAAAGCTGGGGACAAAAGTACTAAGTATAAGTATCTCATGATTGAAAGGACCCCCCAGCAGTGAGAGTCAAGCCTTTCCCTGTGAGGCTTATTGAAAAGTATAAGAAGGGTTCACCATTCCTACCACCAGGCTTTGTATAAAGAAACCTGAGAGGCCAGAAGATTTTAAGGTTTGGGGGAGTGCTCTGTTTGTGGGGAGACGTTATGTTCTCTCTTTTTAAAACCAAGAGAGAGGCACTCCAAGACAATTGACTGTGGAGTTCAGAGATGTCAACAGGAACAAGAGACTGGCATTTTATTGGACATTTGCTTAGCCAAGGGATTGCTAACCTGCCCTGTTTCTACCTAAACAGGGAAAAAGAAAATTGGTGAGTTGACCCAGTGGGTACCTGCCAAGAGGGGAGGTGGGTCAGGATTGCCCCATTCCCACCCCAGAGTTCCAGTCCCTGGCATGTGTCAGTTGGTCCTGTAGTGGAGGGAGATGAGATTGGGGTGTAATTGAGCAGCTTGGGAGAAAAGAGTATGTGTTTTAGAGAGGTGTGGCATGAATACCACCAGCTGAGGGTTAGCTCCAAGAGGTAGCCAAATTGCTTTTCCCATCGGTTGTTTATTAGTATACAAGAAACATGGTAAGAACTAGGTTCCTTTTGCAAGGTCTTCAGTCAGTTTGGATAGCCTTTTAAAGTTACGTGCTCTGTTTTTTAAAAAAGAAAAGACTATTGGGGCACCTGGGTCGCTCAATCGGCTAAGCGTCTGCCTTCGGCTCAGGTCATGATCTCGGGGTCCTGGGATTGAGCCCCACTTTGGGCTACCTGCTGAGCAGGGTGTCTGCTTCTCCCTCTCCTTCTGACCCTACCCCTTACCCCCGCACATGTTCTCTCACTCTCAAATAAATAAATAAATCTTTAAAAAGACTATCAAAACATTTAAGTAATTAGTCCCAAAGAAGTCATGCTAATTAGTATCTTCTCAGGAAATGTGAACCATTGGATATTAAGTGATATCAACACTAGCTTTCTCCAGATGGCAGCCAGCATATACGAGTCCTCGGTTAAAAATGTTTTGCTTTTTTTAAATTTTGTTTTATTTTATTATGTTATGTTAGTCACCATACAATACATCATTAGTTTTTGATGTAGAGATCCACGATTCATTGTTTTCATGTAACACCCAGTGCTCCATGCAGTACATGCCCTCCTTAATACCCATCACCAGGCTAACCCATCCCCCCACCCCCCTCCCCTCTAGAGCCGTCAGTTTGTTTCTCGGAGTCCATAGTCTGTCATGGTTCGTCTCCCCCTCCAATTCCCCTCCCCCCCATTTAAACCTTCATATATACCTGTTAGGTTGTTGGCACATCCTAGTAGTGGTTACCAGGAGGACTGAGGTTTATCTGAGCTATGTTTCCACTCCACAGGAAGTTAACTAATTAAGAAGTCATTTTTAATAGGATGCGAATAGGCTTACTGTTTGTCCTGGTGGTAAGTACAGATTAAAAAGGTTCTGCAGTGCTAATGAGAATGTTTACTTGGTTCAAAACACCTTTCTGGTTAAAATGAAACTTTTATTCAAACCACTCCAAAGGAATCATATTTATTTTCTGAGTTTGTCATAACACAGCTTCATCCAAGTTTTTCTATGTGAGGGAGGAGCAATTTTACCATTCAGCTAAAGGGACAAAGTCATGATTATATTTAGAACGTAGAAATAAAGTATTGCAGTAACAGAAATTATAAAGACAGTGCAAGTTAAGAGCATGACACATTATTGAATGGGAAATTTAAAAGACTAGTAGTTTTTTGGGGAAAGATTATATTCAAATGGAAACAAAGTTGTATTCGCTTATGTTTCATTTGTATTTTTCTGGTTCTTTTTCAGTGAATGTTTGATGTGATTGTAAAGGTTTGATACAGCTATATATTTTCTTTTTTTTTTTCTTATTTTCTTTTCTTTTTTAAAGATTCTCTTTTTTTAAAGTAATCTCTACACCCAACATGGGGCTCGAACTCTCAGCCCCAAGATCAAGAGTCACATGCTCTTCTGACTCAGCCAGCCAGGCGCCCCTGTATATTCCTTTTCTAATAACTGTAGATTGTTTTAAAGTTACCAAATTACAGATATGGAAAATGGCATTTTTAATAACTTTAAAATGTGAATCTTAAAGTTTTAAAAACATATATATTGAATGAATCTTGCAGTTTCACACCTTTTTACTTAAGTTTACATATTTCTTTTAAAACATATTTCATTTATTTGTAATATCTTTTTTCTGATTTGTCTTTGTAGGCAATGCCAAAGTCATGTTCTGCAATCTCATTAAGTAATGCAGAGGTGAATGATATGAAGGCTAGTATACAGAGAAATGAAATCCCAATAGAGGAACTTGGTAAGGTTCCTGAACATAAAAGTATTGTGAAAGGAACACAAAGTAAAGAAGGCGAGGAGATGAGCTGTTCTGAGAGTCACTTGAGTGCCCAGGACAAGTCCTTCCATGAGGAGTCTCAAGGATCTCCTCCTGAGTCCAGCTCTGATCTCTCCAATCTTAAAACTTTGCATGCAAAGGCAACTGACTCAGTTGCACAAGGTTCTGAAGAAAACAAGATCAAGAGGACATCTTGCATGTATGGGGCAAACTGCTACAGGTAAAATGAAATTACAGGTAGCACAGAATTCCATTATTTCTGTAGCAGGTAGCTATGTAGTATATGTGTATTAAAAGCCTAGTAAAACACATTGGCCTAAAGGTTAAGAGCTTTATTACGTTTCTACTTGTTTACACTTTCTCAGTATTCAGTCCTGCAAATCTTGCTAGAGGCTTTCAAGATACAGTGGGGGAATTAAATGTTTCATATGTAGACATACTGATTAATGCAAGGACATGAACTAGGGAATCCAGACTTGAGAATTGAATCACCCAGACCTAAATGTCTACTTATTTAATGTCTTATTTAGATATTAGAAAGATGGCCTCATAAATAGTTGTAGTATATAATTTAACTCTCAAGAGAATTGTAAGTTGTGTTTAAGGGATCTTACTATACTTGTGCTTTTCCTTTATATTTTTCTAATTGTGCTTTTGAATCACCAAGATGCTTTCATTTTGCTACCATGAGGGTTCTGTACCAACCAGATGTCATGAGCTTTATTTTTAACAATGTAACACATTGGTTCAATTTCTGGAATAATTAGATGTGTATTGCTTGGTTTCCTGCTATATCCTATTAATTATTTTTTGTAGTATATCTAGAACTCTAGTATACCCTATTAATTATTTTTTCTGACAGTATATTTGCCACCCTCATAGGAAGAATCCTGTTCATTTTCAACACTTCAGTCACCCTGGTGATAGTGATTATGGAGGTGTACAAGTCATGTGTCAAGATGAGGCTGATGACCGACCTGAATGTCCCTATGGAGCATCTTGTTATAGGTATGTACACCTGAAATGTTAGGTTGTCCTCCTTTTCTCAATCGCTGTTGTATATTCAGAAGAAATTGCAGGCAACTTCTCACTTCAAGCCTTTTAGTCTTTAAACTTCCATAGATAGTAGGTTTTCATTTTGTTAATAAGATTATAATGTTTCTTTTAGATAATTATAAACTGTTGAGTTAACCTTGTAAATGCCTGACATTGTCCCTCATTTCTAACTTTCCAAAATGCAAATCAGATAACTGAAAAGCTGTCGATGCTATCCCTTGTACACTCTATCCAGACTCCTTAGTGTGACATAAATCAATTCAGGATGTTATCTCTGCTTTCCTCAACTCTTAACCACTCTGCCATTCTTGCCAACACATGAAACTTGATCCTAAAAGAAGAGCGCCTTCTCCTCTTTGCTTTCATAGAATCTTTTGCCTGTCTGTATCTTGCACAGTAGAATTTATCTTATGAGATTGTGTTTGTTTCTTTACTGGAATGGCAGCTCCTCTAGACAGTGAGTTTCTTGACATCAAGGACTGTTTTATCCTTGTATCTGCAACTTTGTTCAATGAATGAATGAACTTGAAATAAATCAAACTACCAAGCAAAGAAGTGATTCCAATCTTAGAGAGCTTTAATTCCAGACAGCCATCTTTCTTAGATAAATTTGGAACAGTTTACTGAACCTACTGGTCTGTTTGACGTTGTCACTATTTCTATGATTGTGGTTTTCAGTAAGAAGGCAGAATAATCTTCTGAGCTTGGAAAGAAAAATCGAAAAAAGAAAAAAGCCCTACCTTGTGCCAGAACACCTGTGAGGCCAGTTATCTCCCCGCCAGTCCCTCTGTTTCTGTTTTGTTTGCCCTTCGAGTGCCCTTGACACGGTTCTTTAGAAAGAGAGGTCAGAGAGAGACTGCGCTTCCTGGAAGCATCCTGAATGCGATCCTGCAAACAGTTCTGTCTCTCGCTTCTACCAGCTGAGGTGCCTCCGTACCTGGCTTGGCTTCCAGGCTCGGCTGAGCTGCAGGCCAACGGTTTCCAAACCTGGGCAACCATCGGAATCGCAGCAGGGAGCAAAAAAAATAAAAGGGGGGGGGGGCGCCTGGGTGGCTCAGTCGGTAAGTGTCTGCCTTCGGCTCAGGTCATGACCCCAGGGTCCTGGGATCGAGCCCCGCATTGGGCTCCCTGCTCAGCGGGAAGCCTGCTTCTCCCTCTCCCACTCCCCCTGCTTGTGTTCCCTCTCTCACTGTGTCTCTCTCTGTCAAATAAATAAATTTAAAAAAATCTTTAAAAAAAAAATTATTTGAAAATTGCTATGTTTCATTCCAGCAGAACATCTTGTAGACCTATGCATATACAGGTGACATATTCATGAAAAAGGGGCGTTGCAGGCATTGATAAAAGTATGAATTTTTAAAACTAATTTTATTGAGGTAAGGGTATCTATCTGGAGAAGGAAAATTGGAACCTTATTTCATACCATAGTCAAAAACTGGATTCCAGATGGATCATAGAACTAAACGTGAAAGGAAAAAAACAATAAAGCTTTAAAGATATGTATAAGAATATTATTTCATGATCCCAGACTAGGAATTGTTTTTTAGAACAAGATATAAAAAGCAATAGCTAATATGGAAAACATTTAATTATTTGACTACATTAAAATTAAGATTTTTTTATACATCAGTAGACACTATTAAGAGAGTAAAGATAAACTACAGGGTGAGAAAAAAAATTGCAACCACATAACTGACAGTAGGCATATATCCAGAATACAGAAGGAAGACTTAGGAATTGCTTTTGGTTTTCTCTTAGTGACACGTACAGGCTTTTGTCCAAAAGGAAACGGTGAGTTTCCTTAAGGTGAATAAACTTATGAAAAAGTACTCAGTATCATTATTAATTAGGAAAATTTCACACACACACACCCCCTTGAAGGAACTAATTCCTTGCTCCCGTTTATTCATTCATCACATATTATCCAAAGAATCTTCAAATGCCAAGTACCGATGAAACAATGTTGAGTGAGTTTACTTGTAGAACAAATGTGTGTGTCTCTCTCTCTGTCTTTTTAAAATAAGACAGCCTTTCACAGCTCGTGGCACAATGGCCATATACCTTTTCATTTTTAGGGAATATTTTAGGGAACTTTTGTAATGCGGAATTTTATACATCTACACAAGTGGGGTTAATGTAGAACAAGTTCCAATGAAGCCATAACTCATTTTCAAGTCTTGGCCAGTATTGTTTCATCTGTACTTCCCTTTCTTCCACCTGCTACCTCTACGCCTAGATTATTTTGAAGTAAACCCTTGATATTGTATCTTTTCATCCCATTTTATTCATGGGTATCACTAAAAGATAAAGACTATAAAAATATGCTATGACACCATTATTAAATAAATACCATTTAGATCCTGTCAGGCATCCCAGTCCTCTTATAGTTGCATTTTCTTCCTTTCTTTCTCTCTTTCTTTCTTTCTTTCTTTCTTTCTTTCTTTCTTTCTTTCTTTCTTTCATTCATTCTCTCTCTCTCTCTTCCTTTAAAATTTTTTTTTCTTTGAATTAGGATCCAGTTAAGGTCCATATATGGCAAAAGGTGGCCATGCTTCTTAAGTTATTTAATCAATAGGTTCCTCTTCATTTTTTTTTCTTGCAATATATTTGTTGAAGAAAGCAATCATTTGTTCTGAGGAGTGTCTGATTGTCTGGATTTTGCTAACTGCATTACCAAATTGTCATTCAGTATGTTCTGCTGTATTTCCTAATAATTGGTAATTAGAACTAGAGACCTGATCAGATATCATTTCTAAAAATTGTAAAAGTTGTCTGGTCTTATGAATATCATGTCCCTCTTAGTCACTAAAATGCTTCTTGCTGTAAAGTCTACTTTGTCTAATATTTACAAATGTTTAGGGATTGCTCTAGATATACTGTTATTAGTTTCATGTGGTCATATAACATTTTTTAGAATTTAAAATTTATTGAGATTTGGTTTTGGTCCAGCAGATGGTCTATTTTTGTTGGGACATACTAGGTGCACTGAAATATATATTCTGTGATTTGGGGAATACGGTTCTGTAGTTGTCAATTTGGGCAGATAGTTTTAGTGTGGTTCATATATTTATTATCTTTGCTGATTTTTTTCTGTAGTTGTTCTATTAGTCACTGAGAAAAGGATGTGAGACTCTCCACTGTAATTGTAGGTTTGTCTATTTCTTCTCTTAATTCAGTCAGTTTTTCTTAATGCACCAACTGTGCTCTTTCCTCAGTGGAAAAGCCTTAAAAATGGGAAACTCACTCAGAGCTGCTCTCTTTTTCCATGTGTGGACTCCCTTCTGGTTTCTGCCTGCTTTTGGTAGCTATCCATTTCCTTAAGATTATTGTTTTTATACTTTTAACAGAGTATAATTGTTTCCTGTGGGAGGTTTGGTCTGATACATCTCCTCTGTCATTACCAGAAGTAGAACTCCTATTTTGTGTGATATAATACAGCTGCTCCAGATTCTGTTGGTTAGTGTTTGTGTGATAATATTTTTCATCCTTCTATTTTCAACCTCTGTCCTTATATTTAAAGCATGTCTCTTACAAATGGCATGTAATTGGTTCACTGGTTTTATTTTTATTTTTATTTTTTTCTTATTTTTTTTTTTAGATTTTATTTATTTATTTGACAGAGAGAGGCACAGCAAGAGAGGGAACACAAGCAGGGGGAGCGGGAGAGGGAGAAGCAGGCCTCCCGCAGATCAGGGAGCCTGATGCGGGGCTCGATCCCAGGACCCTGGGATCATGACCTGAGCCGAAGGCAGACGCTTAACACCTGAGCCACCCAGGCGCCCCATTGGTTTTATTTTTAATCCATCCTGATAGTCTGCTTTTTCAATGGATTGTTTAGTCAATTATATTTAATACAATTACTGATATTTTTAAGTTTAATTTTGCCATTTTGCTATTTGTTTTCTATTTGTCCCATATATTCCTTGTTCCTTTATTCTTTTTCTGACCTCTTTTGGATTGAGCAAATGATTTCATTCCATTTTTTTCTCCTCCATTAATTTTTTATTTATAAATTCTTTTTTTTCAGTAGTTACATTTGATTTTAATAGGCATCACTGACTTATTACAGTCTACCATACTGTGATTCTTTTACCACTTCTGAAACAGAACAGTGATCTTTTATCAGTTTAAGTCCATTTACTTCCTCCTCTGCCCTTTTAAAAAAATATTGCTGTCACAATTTTTACCTTTACACATGTTAACTTGTAAGGCATTCCTCTTGTTTTCTTAAATTTTAAGCATCAGCATTCTCTTATATTTATTGACACTATCATTTTGGGTGGCCTTCTTTTATTTCTGAAGTTCTATCCTTTAATCTGGGATCATTTTCTTAGTCTTAGGAACGTCTTTTAGTATTTCTCTAGTGAAAATCTTGTGGGAAAGGATTCTTTCAGCTTTTATGTGTCTGAATATGTCCTGAATGATCGATTGCTTGGTGGCTCTTTTCACTGGGTATAGAATTCTAGCTTGGCACCTTTGCTTTTTTTTTTTTTTTTTAATCACTTTAAAGACATTCCATTGACTCTTGCATCCATAGTTTCTGTTGAAAGTTACTTGTTTGTCTTATTGTTGCTTTGAAATTAACATGGCTTTCCTCTGGCCATTTTTAAGATTTTTATCATTGTTTTTTTTTTTTTTTAAAGTAAACTCGACCCTCAACATGGGGCTCAAACTCACGACTCCAAGATTAAGAGTCTCATGTTCTACCAACTGAGCCAGCCAGGTGCCCCTCATTGCTTTTACTTTCAACAGTTTAACTAACATGTGTTTAGGTATGATTTTTTTTGACATTCATCCTGTTTGGGGTTCACTGAGCTTTTTTGCAGGTTGTTGTCTTTGTTAGTTTGAGGAGATTGCTTAGCTATTATCTCATCTCTCAGATATTGTTCTCCCCCATTCTATGTCTTCCCTCATTCTTCTCGAATTAACCATGTTAAGTCTTTTGACTATGTCCCATATGTCTCTTATATATTATTTTATTCCTTCCATTCTTCTTTTTTTTTTTTTTTTTTTACCTCTGTGCTTCAGATTGGATATTTGCTGTTGCTTGTCTTAGAGCTCAGCAGTTCTCTCTTCTCATGGGTCTAAGCTGCTGATAAACCTATCCACAGATTTCATAATTTCAGATATTGCATTTTATGCATGTTATCTTCCATCAGTGAGCCCCCCCCCCACCCTGTTTGGCAGATAGGGGGTAGTCATCTCTGTCCAGTCAGAGATTTGGGTAAGTAATACCTATGTTGTTATTTTAATAAAACTCAGTCTGCTTTTGGTTTGTCCATGTTTCTTTGGCATGACTTGTCTAGACTTTTGGCAGAAAAGCGGGTCTCTGTCTTCTTAGCTCTGAAACTTCCGTTTGGATATTAGGCTACCACCCATGCATCCTAAAATCTGGCACATTTCTTGAGAGGACACTAGTTATGTGTTTGTTGCAGATCCTTTCTCCCTAGTGGGACTTCATCTCTGAAACGACATGAATTAGAGATTTCATTCTACCATTTTGAAGTTTCAGACACAGACCTTAAACCTCTCATACTTTCCAGGAACTCAGCAGATATTTCTTAGGAAGAATCAGCCTTGTGTTTGGGGTTCTTTTAGTTTTCAGATTGTCATGACAACCCCATGAGACCATGAAAAGCTCTGCAAGTTTCTCTTTCCTCAACTAGAGTTCCTCCAGATGACTCAAATCTTATTCTTTAGCCCACACCAAGAATTGGCAAAGACCTCTAGGGAAGAAAACAGCCAGTGATTGTCAGATAACCTAGGAAGGGCTTTTTCTCCGGAATTTTAGATAATCCAAAATTCTCATTGCTCCCACAGTTCTGTCATAAAAATAATTTTTACAGTTTATCAGGGTTTTTTTCCTAGTTGTTAAGATATTGGCCTGCCATGATGTCCTGTGTCCTTCCCAGAAGCAAAATCCAAATGTGCCTATTCTTGAGAAGAATGAATGTAAAATACAAAACCTTCCTAAGAATAATCAAATGTCAAATACTGTCAAAAATAATGTCAAAAATTGCTGCCTCCACGTCGTCAATCTCTTCAAGACAGTTCAGAGCAGTGAGTAGTCAAGAGAAATTACTCCAATGCCAGTGACCCACATATGCTAATAGAAACTTTCAGATCTAGATCTAAATATATTTATATATACGTAAAGTGTATTTTTTTCATCTGTTGAGCTGCTTAGTGTCTTGGTTCAACTTGGAGATAAAATCTGAAGATTTTTTCCCTTGTTAATTTTAATTACAGTTCAGAGAGACTCTTGGAGAATGTTAGATATGATCGCTTACCCTGACTACTGTTTTACAAATAAAAGAGCGGGAACAAGAAAGGTTAATGAGTTGACTAAGACTCTAAAGCCAGTGAGATGAAAACCAACTCTCTTCCCTCCTCCATTCCAGCATTTCTCTGTGTCAGGGCCTGACTACACCATTGTTATTCATGGCTGGCTGACTGGCTGGCTTCCTTCCTTCCTTCCTTTCGTTATTTTTTTAAGATTTTATTTATTTATTTGAGAGAGAGAGAGCACAAGCACGGAGGAGGGGCAGAGGGAGAGGGAGAAGCGGACTCCCCACTGAGCAGGGAGCCTGATGCAGGGTTCAATCTCAGGGCCTGGAGATCATGACCTGAGCCAAAGGCAGATGCTTAACTGACTGAGCCACCGAGGCACCCCTATTCGTGGCTTTCTAAAGTATTAACAGTGTTTGTTTTTTATTCAAATGGCCAAGTTTTGAGTTTTTTGGAGTTAAAAAAAACCCTCTAGATAAGTTACTTTGATTGAAGAAATTGTGAATTTTTCAGATTATCAAAACAGTAGAAGAAACCCTAGTTATGGAAGCATGATATATAGTTATATACTCTTTGTTGACACCTTATTATTATTATTTAGGCAAAAAACATGATCTAGTAGATGTCATTGATGATAATATAACATCACTTTAGTTTTAGCAATTTACTCTTTAACAATCTTGATTTGCAAGAATATATCATTTTTTTAAAAATATTTATTTATTTGAGAGAGGGCAAGAGAGCGAGTGTGAATGTGTGCACTATGCAAGTGGTGGGGGGGACAGAAGCAGACTCCCCGATGAGCAGGGAGCCCACAGTGGGCTCCATCCCAGGATGCAGAATAGGTCAGAAGGTGGGAAACTTTTAGAGGATCAAGAATAAAGAACAAGGAAGAGAATAATAGAAAATATCTGATTACTGGGGCCACGGAGTCAACCTTATTTGAGGTGAGAAAAAACAAGGAAGTAAGTATAGAGCCCAGAGTTGGTATGGCATTTGGGGGTTGGCAGACTGGATATATTGTGTTTGGGGTCAAAGAGAGCATTTATAGGGACTTGAAAGTTATCTAAGTGTTGGTTTGCTGACATGGCACCCCAGGCAGGAGTGACTCCATCTTGGGACTGGATTTTTATTGCTACAGTGCTAGAATATAAGCCTACTGTATTAGAATGATAAAATGTTCTAATTTGGTTTACTTAAAAGCAAGTTTTAATGTAAATGCATGCTAGATTTTTCCTATAGCCACGGAAGAAAAATACCGAAGTCTCACAGATCCTAAAATAACCCACAAAAATCAGCCAGAAATTATTATATTTACAGAAGTAAAAAACATATATATATTCTAAAAGTAGAGCCATGATAAGCCTGTTTTCCATGATGGTTGACGCATTTGGAAGGGAGATGAAATTTATGGCTGAAACACTTTTATTTGCTTTTTATCTTTGAAAATTTGCCTTCACGAAACAGGATAAGAATTATTCTCAAGTAAAAACAGTCTCTCAAGTGAAATACTGAGTTGGTTTTTTGTTTTTTGTTTGTTTTTGCTTTCCAGTTTTACCCTCTAATCCCTTAAATGTGTGCAATTCAGTTTCTCTTTTTGAAATATATACGTGATCTCAACTGTGTACAATATACTAAATAATCGCAGTTTTATACTATGTCAGCTACCTAAATTTATATGATACTGTATTTCCAAGTATTACTGTCTATGGTCAAAGTTTTTATCACGATAGAGCAAATATGAAAATACCAAAGTACACATATATGGATATATTTCATTTTTAGCCATTCAGAAAAACAGATATGAATCACATTTTAAATGCATACTATAGTAAAAATAAAGATTCCTAAAGCCCATATAAGAGGTTGATGTTTAAAAAAGATATTTAATTATTAAATTTTGTTCTTTTCTAGACTACAGGCATTACTAAAATTTTCTGACATTATAATTTTTAAACCTCACAAAATTAAATGAACCTGAAAAAATGGTAATATGAAAGAACTAGTTAATGTTGTCATTTTAAGTATCTTGCCCATTAATAAATCTGATTTATTCCTTTTGTGCTGTACACTATAGTCTGTCAGAAGACTTGCTCAGTTTAATGCATTTGATTAGCTTAAGGTACTTGTCTGAATTAGAACATTAGATACTTAATGTCTAATATAACTCAGTGATTGTTGTGCCTGCCTCTGACTCATTCACTTCCTCTGGTGTGTAATAGGATTTTATGCAGTGCGTTACTCCTGTTCTTGTTTGTTAAATTAGGCTCTAACTTTAGAATATATATACACTAAAATGAATGGAATCCATCTTCAACCAGTTTAGTGTAAAAATGTAAAGTCAAACTCACATACATTTGCCTCGGACTTAAAAACTTAAGGCAGGTATGTATTATGCAAATGAAAATGTTGATGCCTTGATGTTTTTTGGAAGCCAATGACCTACTTTTTGTAATTATAATA
Organism: Halichoerus grypus; assembly: GCF_964656455.1. Lineage (NCBI taxonomy): Eukaryota > Metazoa > Chordata > Mammalia > Carnivora > Phocidae > Halichoerus > Halichoerus grypus. The sequence continues at coordinate 52,553,444 of NC_135721.1, read as the reverse complement.
CCTTCTAAGAGGGATGACGTAAGGAAGTGTATTAGTTATCAACTGTAAGTGCTCTCACTGTAATGAATCTGCAACATGATCTGTGTAGTTGAAAGAACACAGTGTTTTGCAACAAGCATAATTCATTTTTTAAAAAATATATTTGATAGTAAATTCATTATCTTTTGTTATTTGCTGATCCAAATTTATAGCTATGATCTAAAATTTTTTGCTATTTCCTCTTTTTAATTTATTTATATTTTTTATTTAGAGAGAGTGCATGTGCATGTGCACATGAGCCGGGGGTGGGGGTGGTTGGGGAGAAGGAGAGGGAGAAAGAGAATCTCAAGCAGGCTCCACACCCAGGTTGGAGCCCGACATGGGGCTCAATCTCAGGACCCTGAGATCATAACCTGCCTCAGTCGCTCAATCGACTGAGCCACCCAGGCACCTCTCTTTTATTTTTGAAAAGTGTTCCAAATTATTGCAATATTATCTTAATTGATCATATGTGCAGATGTATACTTCAGACCGGAAGATACTGATTTTTGGGAGCTGCTTCATAAAAATTAAGAATGTGTGTTTAACGTAAATCCATATTATTTTATGTGAGGCAAAATAAATAGGTTTTAATAGGGAAACTCTAGTTGTCTGGTAGTTGAGATTCCCAGAATCAATCATGTGAGGCCATCAATCATTTTTTTAAAAAGATTTTATTTATTTATTTATAAGAGACAGAGCAAGAGAGTGAGCGAGCACAAGCAGGGGAAGTGGCAGGCAGAGAAGCAGGGAGCAGGGAGCCCGGTGCCCGATGTGGGGCTCAATCCCAGGACCCCGGGATCATGACCTGAGCCTAAGGCAGCCGCTTAACCAACTCAGCCACCCAGCTGTCTCAATTATTTTATTTATAGTTAAGAATAATCAAAGTTGTTAGAATCTTAATCCATTTTTATAGGATCTGCATATAGAGGAAATAACCTATCATTGTCTGCCATGCTTGCAGTTCTTTAATCATGTATAAGAATATCATCTTAGAAGAAAGTATCTTGGACTACATACACAGGCTTAGCTATGCAGTTTTACATAAGACTTGGCTATAATTTTTTTTTTAAACTTCATTTAGAAATAGTAGTAATGACATCAATTATGTTTATGTAGCCTTGAAAAAATGTATTGGAATGTCTTGTGGTTTTGTTTTTCTTACTCCTTTATTTGAATATGCACCTATTTTCATAATGAGAAAAATTTTGATTTTTTTTGTTACGTATAGTATTAATTGCATGTATGTATAAGAATTTTCAGAGTTATTTTGGCATGGGTAGTAAAGGTAATCATGTTCAATTAACAAATTGGCTACTTTGTATTATCTTATGCTGGTTTACTCTTTTATTATTTAATAAAGACCATATTTACTAACTCTTCTTTTTCCTCTAAATTTTGGGACTTAGATATTTGATAACATAGGATTCGTGCTTTTGCTTTAGGTTTTAAAATAGATGTTGACTTTCAAAAATGCAAGATATTTTGGAATGAAAACAAAAATATAGTATGATCACTTATTTACTGAGCAAATATTGAGCATCCAACATGCTAGTAGTCACTATTACAGAAGCTGATGTAAAATAGTGCTTCAGGTTCATTCAAAATTTTGGGTATTAAGTTACTTAATTAAGTTACTTTGGGTATTAAGTTACTTCTTTGGAAGTAAACAAAAATAAAAAGTATGATTCTGTTCTTGTTACTATTGCCTAGTTAATCTTTAGGTAGCTCTTTATGGTGGAGAGAGAATGTGTTTTTTAAGTCAGTGGACTTGGGTTCTAGATGGTTGTACCAAGTCTGTAGCATAACTTTGCTTGTCATTTTATTTTACTGGGCTTCAATTCCTCATGAAAACGTGGGAGACTCAGAGGTTGGATCATTTGTGTTCAAGGGTCCTACACTGAGTAATGGCAATATCCAGAGCAGAGAGCAATTTATTCATGTCCATAAAGCCAGACCGGTCATATTCCTGGTCTGTTCTTTCTTAGCCTTCTTTGCTACCTCCTCTTCTTTTTCCCTACCTGTAATTATCACTGAGCCACAGGGCTCAGTTCCCTGAGTGAGACCCTTCTCTATATTTGTTCTTACTCCTGGTGGCATCTGATTCAATTAAATGGCTCCAGACTCGTACACTTGGTTGTAAAATAGGTAGTTCAAACTTATTACATCTGAAATAGAACTCTGGATTTTTATCATGAAAACAACTCTTTCCCAAGTGTTCTCCACCTGTGTAAATGACTTCACCATTCACACAGTGTTGAGGCCTCAAACCTAGAAACAGCCTTGATTTTTCTCTTTTCTTCACGTCACTCATTCAGTCCATCAGTAGTTCTTGCCATTTCATCCCTGAAAATATATTAGGACCCTGAGCACTTCTCTCTTCCCCTACCTCTACCATTGTAGTCATAACCACCACCTCTTACCTCTGAAGTACTGCAGTAGCTTCTTAACTGATAACCCTTGTTTCTCCTCTTGCCTTCCTGTGGTTCATTTTCCATAAGCAACCAGAATAATTCTCTAAGATTAAGTCATATCATGTTTTCTTAATCAAAATCTCCCAGTACTTTCCCACGAAACTCTTTACCATAGCTTACAAGTCCTTCTCTGACTTCATTTCCTACTGTTTTCTTCCTCATTCATTCTCTTTGAGCTTTACAAATCTATATGTTTTTCCAAATACCCTAGCTTGTTTCCTATCTCGGGGCCTTAGCAAATTTATAGACATTTTACAGACACTCTTCCTGGAGTGTTCTTCTTCAGATATGTATTTATTCCAATACCAGTATCATTAAAATCAGAATTTTTTTGGAAAATGTATATTTTACAATATAATGGCTCCTGAAACCCTGGTGTGGTTATGGGTGTATAGTGTTATGTTTAGAAACCAAAGATTACCATTAATAAGTAATAGTAATGCAAAAAAAAAAAAACAACTCAGAAAGAATTTTGAGGCCTGCTAAGTTACAGAAAATGCCATTGTGAAAAAGATGGATGTAAATCTTTTATGAATGAACTCTGAGTATTTCCATTTAGTATTAGGAAAAAGTCCTGGGTGGAATTTGGCATTATCCTTGAAAGTTATTTCAGATGCTCATATGCCCCCAAAGAGCTGTACAAAACTGCCACTTAGCCCTAACCCAGGGTTATATGAAAAAGACATTCTGCCTTGTTATGAAATGACTGATTTTTGCAACTGAGATATGCACAGGTGAATGTTAGAAGATATTCCATAGGGATGCCTGGGTGGCTCAGTCGGTTAAGCATTTGCCTTGGGCTCAGGTCATGATCCCGAGGTCCTGGGATCAAGTCCCACATGGGGCTCCCTGCTCAGCGGGGAGTCTGTTTCTCCCTCTTCCTGCTGCTGCTCCCCCTGCTTGTGTGTGTGTTCTCCCTCTCTGACAAATAAAAAAATCTTAAAAAAAAAAGAAAATATTCCATAAAAATGTGAAGTATGATGGGGAAAATATTCAGTCATAATAATACATATTATTAAAAACAAAATTCAGCTATTTAGTATTAATTGGAAAGTACTTTTCCCCTCTATTTTATTATTTAATAGACTTAAAATTTTTTATTTTTTTCAGTCCACATGCACTTTTTAATTGGTAATTACTTTTACTGGCACACAGAGTTTCCAAACGTTGTTGGCTATCTCAAAGTAAAATTAATTTCTGTTTCTATAAAAATAGCTGACATGTGGAATATACTTAATAGCCTACAAGTGTTTATGCATATTACTTCATTTAACCTTTGGAACAGCCCTGTGTGAGCTAAGCAGTATTATCCCTGCTTTACAGATAAGTAAATGGTGACTTGGTTTATAGGACTTTGCCTGAATCACACAACCAGTAAAAGGTATAGTTTGAATTCCTAATCAGCTCTTCTGATCCTGAAACCTGAGCCCCTTCCATAGCAATGCCAGTGATCCAAAGTTCAGCCAGCCAGATGAGAACAGATCCAAGACACAGTGGCATCTATCTCTTAAGCATTTGTGAAGGACTGTGTGTTCCTGTGTTCCTTGCATGATTGACTGACTAGAGCTAAGTGTGTGGTGATGCTGACCAGTCAGTATCTCAGGAACCTGATTGCGGTGGAGTCTGCTTAATATGATTGCTACATTTTCATTGTTTCCTGGGGAAGTAACATGAATTGTTAATGGCAGGAAATTCTAACATGTTTTAGTGTTAGGTTTGCATAAAAAGATTCAGTGAGTACTTTGATTATTACCTTTGTAAGTGTGAATACAAAGCAGTTTCAGCACATTGACATTCTTTTCAACCTAATGAGAATAGGCATTCTCTGGCATATTTCCAGTAGAAAAACTGCCTTTCAAAGGATAGGGTTCTGAAAACATCAGGATCCATGGATTAGGATTACTATAAAAATATTAAGTATTAACATGAACTCAGAAACACTTATTATCAGTCTAGAAATTACTAGAAACTGCTTTTTGTGCTCCAACCAATGAGAATTTTAAACTTCAGTTTGTATTGTGTCAATACAATATTGACAATATTCTGTCAGGTTCCTTTCAACAGTTATTTTAAGAAATAATAGTAAGGTTAGCAAAAAACGTTTCTTTTTTTCTTATTAAACAGGAAAATATAAAATATTCCATCATTTTGGAAACTCATGTAAAAGCTTAATTAAAAAAACTTTTACCTTAGAAAAAATCTACATTCTAGTAGATGAATCTGTTAAAACTAAATTGGAAGTTTGGCCTCTAAAGGTGGAAAAGTACTAAATCGACTAGTTTCTTCTGGTTTCCATTAGTCTTATACTTGTTTTTTTTTTTCTTCTTTTTTTAAGATTTTATTTATTCAAGGGCACCTGGATGGCTCAGTCATTAACTATCTGCCTTAGGCTCAGGTCATGGTCTCAGGGTCCTGGGATTGAGCCCCGCATCAGGCTCCCTGCTCTGCGGGAAGCCTGCTTCTCCCTCTCCCACTCCCCCTGCTTGTGTTCACTCTCTCGCTGTCTCTCTCTCTGTCAAATAAATGGATAAAATCTTAAAAAAAAAAAAAAGATTTATTCATTTGACAGAGAGAGAGCACAAGCAGGGGGAGTGGCAGGCAGAGGGAGAAGCAGGCTTCCCACCGAGCAGGGAGCCCGACGTGGGGCTCGATCCCAGGACCCTGGGATCATGGCCTGAGCCGAAGGCAGACGCTTAACTGACCAAGCCACCCAGGTGCCCCTATACTTGTCTTTTTATGAAAATAGCAAGTTCTCCTAGGAAAGGATGGAAACTATTATCAGAGCCTTAGAAACATCCCTGCCCCCCCACAAGGCAGATGAAAATCTGTCCATGGAGCTGAAAATCTTTTCCTTTTCTGAGTACAAAATTTCAAAGTACACTTTTCTGCTCTTCCTTTTCGGAATATACAAGTATAAAACTTTTTTCCTTATCTTTTATTCTGAAGTGGTTTGCCTTTTTCCTAGGCAGTATGTGAGGTTAGATTATGTAGGTGGGGTTTGTGAGTGCCATTGTGGATGTGTTTCAAGATAATAGAGAAGGGGGAACTATCTTCTGCAACCTTAAGGTTGAATCAGTACCCCTGCCCTCACCCCATTTGCCTTTAAAAACAGTTATTCTCACTTTCAGTCTCTCTGGTGGTGATAACTGTTATCAGCAGTCTTTTAACTGGTATTTGGTGCATAAACTGTACTTGAGTCTCTGTTAACTCCTTGGATCCATTTTCTGTACTTTTTTTTTTTATATGAGTGTAATTGACACACAAGTTACATTAGTTTCAGGTGTACAACATAGTGATTCAAAAAGTTTATATATTATGCTATGCTGACCACAAGGGTAGCTACCATCTGTTACCATACAACCTATTACAGTATCATTGAGTGTATTCCTTATGTTGTGTGTTTTATTCCCATGACTTATTGATTCCATAACCGGAAGCCTGTATCTCCCACTCTCCTTCTCCCATTTTCCCCATCTTCCCACTCTCCTCCCTTCTGGCAACCATCAGTTGTTCTCTGTGTTTATAGGTCTGATTCTGCTTTTGTTTGTTTGTTTATATTCATTTGGATTTTTTTCAGATTCCACATATGAGTGAAATCATATGGTATTTGTCTTTCTCAGTCTGATTTATTTCATTTAGCATAATTTCCTCTAGGGCTATCCATGTTGTTGCAAATGGCATGATCTCATCCTTTTTTATGGCTATATAATATTCCAGACAGACAGACAGACACACACACACACACACACACACACACCACATCGTCCTTATCCATTTGTCTATCGACAGACTCTTAGGTTGCTTCCATATCTTGGCAATTACAAATAATGCTACAGTAAACATATGGGTGCATATATCCTTTCAAATTAGTGTTTTTGTTTTCTTTGGGTAAATATCCAGTTGTAGAATTATTGGATCATATGGTATTTCTGTTTTTAATTTTTGAGGAACCTCCATGCTGTTTTCCACAGTGGCTGCACCAATTCACATTTCCACCAACAGTGCACAAGAGTTCCTTTTTCTCCACTCCTCACCAACACTTGTTATTTGTTGTGTTCTTGATTTTAGCCATTCTGACAGGTATAAGGTGATATCTCATTGTGGATTTGATTTGCAGTTCCTTGATTATTAGTGATGGTGAGCATCTTTTCATGTGTCTGTTGGCTATCCATATGTCTTCTTTGGAAAAATTCTATTCAGGCCCTCTGTCTATTTCTGTACTTATTTTTAAAGACTGACATTCACTTACTTGAGACTTTCTAAAAGCTGCCTTTGAAAGAGGCTGTAGTAGCAAACAATTAAGACCATATTTAACTGTTCAATAAATTTTTTCTTAATTATTAAGGGCAAAGCAGGAAAAGTTAGGACTGCTTGGAACCTGAAAAATATATATATTAAAAAGGACCAAAAGGTTTTAAATCTCAGAAGACTATAAATAGTAATAGTAATAACAACAATGGGGCATCTGTATAGAATTGTTAACACTTGAAGAATCTCACAGAGGTATATGGAATTTTAGTGTACTAATCTTGCTACTTATCAGTAGGTTTGACATTTTTTTCAAAACAAAAAGCTACCAGTGTATTTAATTTTACCACACTCACACAAAAAGATTTTTTAAAAGGTTACCAAAAATACTCTCAAATGACCAACAATCTTTTTCTAGGTTACTGATGAAGAATAACTTTGGTATTAATGTCCCTGTCCCTCATATTTCTGTTCCTCCTCCCCTGAAGTCCAGCATTAATTGCATTTTCATAAAGACTGCATTCAACAAGTCAGTCTTCCCACAAATCGTCCCTGCAGCTTTGTTCATGTGCAACTCTCTTGGCCACATTGAAGTTGTCCAGTTTCTTTCTCTCAACTTTGAAGTGTCTTTTCCATTAAGAGGTCAGATTTGGGTTAATTATTCCAAATGCACAATCTTTTGTAGAATCTTTTTTCCACTTTTCGAAACTGTTGAGTTATGACCCTAATTAACTGTGTGGTTGCAGTTTTGTACTGTGTTAAAGGCTCACAGTGTATGAAAAGTGATCCCCCAAAAAGAAGAGATATTAGCAATAAGAGATGTCTCTGACACCGGACACAGAGCCTGACATATAGTTAGTGCCCATGGCTATTTATTGAACCAAGGATGGATGTGTCAACGGCTGACATTAATTACTTACGACCTATCACGTCCTTGGACTAAGGACTTGCTCTGTATTCCTCATGAATCCTCACAGCAGCTTTGTATGAGCTGTGCACTTCAGCACATACCTATTGTCAGTGTACCCCAGCTCTCCTGTGTCAGTCCCCCAAGAGAGGTCCCCATCAAGTGGGTCATGATCGACCAGTTACTGCTTTGGATTTTTGCTGCCTGGGCAGTTTTGCATTATCTGGAGAATGCTTTATATATAGTGTACCCCAACACTCATTTAACTAATAAAATAATAGAAGAGATCATAGGTACATAAAATCAAAAATAAATATCCAAACAGTAGTTTCTGTATGACTTTGGAATATGTCGTATAAATTTCTCAATGCAAATTGACTTTTGTTTTCTCCTAACAATTGAGGATCTTTAGACACATGACTTAGATGCTTTTGTCTTTGGATTCAAGAAGACCCTAAAAGTATCCTTTTAGACATTACAAACACATACATACACACACATATTTGATACTTTGTGTTCTATGTTTTATACACTATTATACATTTGTATTTTTATATATGTGATGTATGGCATTGACATTTTAGAAATACAGTATATCATATTTTGGGAATATGATATATTGTACTTCATCTCATACTGTTTTTCTCCAGTAAGTCATGAGGGGAAAACTTTTGTCTGGTTCACCAGTATAACTTTGCATCTAGAAATATGCCTGGACTGTAATAGGCACTTAATAAATTTTGTAATTAAAAAGCAAATGCTTTGGGGGGTGCCTAGGTGGCTCAGTCGGTTAAGCATCTGTCTTCGGCTCAGGTCATAATCCCACGGTCCTGGGATCAGCCCCATGTCGGGCTCCCTGCTCAGCAGGGTGTCTGCTTCTTGCTTTTCCTCTGCCTCTCCCCTTGCTCATGCTCTCTCTCTCAAATAAATAAATTCTTAAAAAAAAAAAGTAAATGCTTTGTACAGCATGGTGACTATAGTTAACAAAAAAAGTGAATGCTTTTCAATAAGAGGCTTATTGGGGCCTAATTTTATTTGTAGGTTAGTGAGTGTTCTTGTTTATTTTTGTTGTTGTTCTTGTTCTAGTTTAAATAGTCCTACTAATATTTAGTGATTGGAAAACTAGGTCTTAGTTTTGATTTCTCCTTTTTTTTTTAGGAAGAATCCCCAGCACAAGATAGAATATAGACATAGTGCACTTCCAGGTAAGTAATTTTACTTCAGGAAACAAAATGAAATATTCAAATGATTCTCTTGTTAAACCTAGGTACAATTTCCAGTTATGTGAATTTTTTTTATCTCTGCTTCTATGAATTTGCTGATTTTAATGATTTTTCTTAGATTAAAAAGAGTGATAAATTTTTTATACACCAAATGTTTTCTACAATCATTGCACAACAATATATATTTATCCTTATATCTTTTAGAATTCTCTCATTGACCAGTATCTGAAAACAAAATCTCAAACTAGCCTAAGTGATAATGAGAACTTACTGACTTCTTTAAGTGAAAAATCCAAAGTGTGGATGGATTTAGACAAGATTTACTGCTTTGGCTCATTAGTAATGTCAGTAATGTCACCAATGACCCAATTTCCTTTCATCATTCTGTCTTTAGAGGGGGTCATTATCATCCTAAGACTGGCTCTTCCCCCGACAAAGGGACTATATGAATTACTAGGACCACTGATGAGTTTGTACCACCCCTGGAACTAGGGTAGGGTCTCCTTCTTCAGAACCACAGTGATCCCTGATGGAAACTAAAGTTTTGGGGGAAAGAGAGCGAGGGAGGACAGATACCAGAGAAGCAACCATCAAATGTCCTTCAGTCCTAGGTGCAGGCATCCATTCTACCTTCTCTTTTCCCAGTTCCAAACTCAAATACTTTTTACCTTTAACAAATTCTGGCTTCTTCATATCATTTATATAATGCAGAGGCGAATTTGGCACACAGTATTTCTGCCCACAGAATGAGAGAAGAAAATGCATATTCTGCAGGCTATGACCCCATGCACATGTATGTGCATAAACACAGCCCCCTTGTAACCAAGTGATAAAAATAAGGAATTTCACCATAAGAGAATTCCATTTGAAATTTCTCATTGAAACACACTTTTCGTGCTTTAGTACTTCAGACACAACTCATTTTATCTGAGCTAATAGGTTATAGAGGTTATATGTTATGTGTTATACTTTTTTTTTACTGGGGCTGTATCTAATGATGTAGCATTTCTGGTGGTTAAATAAACTTTCTTACCAGGAGTCATGTAATGTATGTTGATTAAAGCATATTTTATTGGCAAGGTTTAACACTGTCCCATGATAATGCATTTGACACATCTGTATCTTTATAGAAATAAGAACCATTTTCCTAGGGGCGCCTGGGTGGCTCAGATGGTTAAGCGTCTGCCTTCAGCTCAGGTCATGATCCCAGGGTCCTGGGATCGAGCCCCACATTGGGCTTCCTGTTTGGTGGGGAGCCTGCTTCTCCCTCTCCCTCTACTGTTCCCCCTGCTTGTGCTCTCTCGCTCTATCAAATAAATAAATAAAATCTTTAAAAAAAAAAAGAACCATTTTCCTAAAAACTATCAATGTGCATCAGATGGCATAGTTTAATCTGAGTTTTCTTTGAAAAGTCTCTATGAATTATCATTAGGGAATCTTCTGAAGGAAGAACATATTTTTACAACTGACTTTTTTTTTTTTTTTTTTTTAAAGATTTTATTTATTTATTTGACAGAGAGAGACACAGTGAGAGAGGGAACACAAGCAGGGAGAGTGGGAGAGGGAGAAGCAGGCTTCCTGCAGAGCAGAGGGCCCGATGCGGGGCTCGATCCCAGGACCCTGGGATCACGACCTGAGCTGAAGGCAGATGCTTAACGACTGAGCCACCCAGGCGCCCCTACAACTGACTTTTTTTAACAGAAGCTTTTCATTTCATTGGAAAGCCAGTTTTTATAAAAGTGTAGATATTTTTAAGCAACATTTAATTTTTTTAAAAAAGATTTTATTTATTTATTTGTCAGAGAGAGAGGCAGAAAGAGAGAGCACACACAAGCGGGGGGGAGCGGCAGGCAGAGGGAGAAGCAGGCTTCCTGCTGAGCAGGGAGCCCGATGCGGGGCTCCATCCCAGGACCCTGGGATCATGACCTGAGCCAAAGGCAGACGCTTAAGCTACTGAGCCACCCAGGCATCCCAACATTTAATTTTATATTTTTAATCTACTTTTAAGGGTTGTTATGTGGCGATATTGTCAGAACACTCTTTCTACTCTAAAACTTATAAATTAAGGTGTCTGGAGTATTTCCAATCTTAAATTAAATGTTGGGGTCTCATATTTCTTAATTTAGAGATATCTAACACCGAATTCTAACGTCCTTGTTTTTTTCATCTCCCGAATCCTTCAAGTTTAACACCATCCAAGATCTTAATCTCGTTTATATAGATTCAGTATACACTTATTGATTCATTATTGTGTCTTCCAAGTGAGCACAGTTAACAGAGATCCGTGAGACCCAGCTCTGGCTCTGTATGCTTGTGGCAGGATGGTCTAAAATCTCTGAGGAGAGGGAAGAAGCACTTTCTGCTGGGGCTTACCAGGGTAGAGCACGATATGGGAATTTAGGCTAAGTTGGTCGTTAAGGTGGTTGGATTTAAATCATCTTTGTTTCTTAGCTCTGTGGTCGGTAGGTAGAAGATATCCCAGACAAAGTGAGTCATGTATCAGTGAAGGACATCGAGGTAGAAAATGGTAAGTGGTGTGTGGAGTTAGCAAGTGGATCAGTTTAACTAATACGGAGAGTGTCTGTAGTTACCGTGGATGATACTAAAAAGATGTATGGAGGCCAGATTATAGAAGCTCTTGAAAACTAGACCTAAGATGTGGGTGCGTTGGCATGTAATGGTGAGGTGGTATTTTATCTAAATCAAGTTGGTAACAATGAGCCGTCCGAGTTAGAGTGGGGAAAGGTTTCTGATGTCAGGCAGTTGAATAAAGGGCCAGAGCTAGGGTGGCCACCATGAGAATGGAAAGATAGGCATGGATACAAGTGAGATTTTGAAGGAAAAATCAGTCAGATTTGCCAACTAATTGGTTTGGGGCCTGAGATGACATAAAGGAAATAATGATGACTCAGAATTATAATACAATTTATCAGGAGACTGGGGATGACATTTACATATCATAGAGATCAGGAGGAAGAGCCAGGTAGTTGTTGTTGTTGTTTTAATTTAAACATGTTGAATTTGAGGTGGGGGTATCATAACTACACAATGAGACAATAAAATTTAATATGGTACTGGTGTTAAAATAACTGCATTGAACTCTTACTATTTAACTTCTGATTTGTAGCACTCCTAAAACATTTCTGTCTACAGAGTTCTTCCACACATGTAACAATTTATGTAGTGTATTTTTTTTTTTGTAGGTTTGACTGCTGTCATCTCTTAAGCTTCTTATATATCTAATTGGTTTAAAATTTCACTAACTTTCCACACTTTTTTTTAGAATTGCTGTGGTTTTGGCACAAAATACTGAATGCAAGAGTAATCAATGCCAGGAAAATTTTATTTTATACTTTCTTAGCTACCTTACCTGTTGACGACATTAAAAAAAAATTATCACCAGCATTTTATTATCTGATTATTGGAGTCATTCTGGCTTTTATTATTATGTGATATGCGTTATTCTAGGCTATCGGTACCATCCATGGCTGAAAATTTTTTTTTTAAAGGTTTTATTTATTTATTTGACAGAGAGAGACACAGTGAGAGAGGGAACATAAGCAGGGAGGGGGAAGCAGGCTTCCCGTGGAGCAGGGAGCCCGATGCGGGGCTCGATCCCAGAACCCTGGGTTCATGACCTGAGCTGAAGGCAGACGCTTAACGACTGAGCCACCCAGGCGCCCCATGGCTGAAATTTTAGAATGTTCTACTGATAGTTATTTTAATTTCTCTCTAGTTCTGCAGTTGTATGCACACATTTGCTTATATATACTTTTCTTCCAGAAGTAGAACCCAAAAGTTCTAGAAAGCTATTGTGGAAATTAATGGAACTTAAATGAGATTCTATAAACTGCTGCTTAGTGTGGGGAAATTCGAGAGATTTGGGGATACAAAAAAGGCTAGTGCAGTGGGATTTAAAAAGAGGAATAAACTTCATGTATAATAAAGTAGATCAGAATACACAAGCTGCTTTTCCAAGGCTAAACTATGAATACCCAGCTAGTAGCTTGGTGCATGAGAAAGATGTGTCTTTAGTAGTAAAATGAAGTATTTAAAAAAGTGTTTATTCTTGTAGCATGTAGTAGATTTTCATCTTTAGAATATTGGGCTAAAAGTTTTTTTACTTAATGAGAATTAATATCCTAATTAGTTCTCAGATTTACTGGTAAAGAAAGGAAAATAAAATCTGAAGAATTATGATGTTAAGCTGTAAATCTGCTATGAGGCATCTCTTAGATGTCTTCTAAGATGACAATCTTAGATCCTAACACCAGAAATCTGTTTGGAAAAATCAGCACTTTGGAACGATCTTTTCTCTCTGTAAAAATCGACATTTCTTCCAGCATGCATTTGACACAGTGTACTCTTCACTAGCTCTTCAGACTTACGTTCTTAGGGTAAGAACTGACCGTGAAATTTTAAACCGTAAAGAAAAGGTTAAAAAAAAGAAAAAAAAAGAAAAAAAAGAAAAAAAAAAAAAAGAAAATCCTAAGACTAAAAAAAAAAAGAAAAGGTTAGGTACAAACTTAGGAATTGTTATTCTGATATGACACGTCCCTCCACATGAACAGAAATTAAGAAATGACCACAGCCTAATATCAAATAGTTAATCTCCTGTTGTTTTAAATACGTTAAAAGAGTTTGTTACTTTTCTAAAGGCGGTTCTTTTCCATCACGGAAGTCCAGCATTACCCATCAGTTTTTAAAACTAAGTGACCGCCTGTCCCATGCTGCTTCGTGCAGTCAGGCTGTCATCCCTACATTCCATATGACTTCACTGATTTGGAGAGAAAGTGATGATTCCTACTTTGGCCTTAAAATTAGAACTTTGGAGTCAGAAAAGATTTTTGAAGTAATTCAATCAACATCCTTTGACTCAGAGATAAAAACATAAATTCCATTAAGCCGTTAAGTTAAGTGGCTTGTTCATTGTTTATGGGCTTGTTTATGACCTAGATCTTTGGGCTTCTACTCCCCAGTCTATCCTCTCTCTTAAACCACAGCTGCTTTTTAGAAACTTTTTGTTGGATGTGGAGGATGGACAACCACATAAAAACAGCAATAACTATCAGCAAGAAACTTCTAGGTGAAGATAGAGAAAAAAAAATTATTTCATCAGAGTTCACCTCGATTTGGAAGAAACAAGCACACTTCTGATTTCTTAGACACACTCAAGAATTATATTTCAGGGGCGCTTGGGTGGCTTACTTGAATCAGACTCTTGATTTTGGCTCAGGTCATGATTTCAGGCTTCTCCTTGGCTGTGTGCTGGTCATTGAGCCTGCTTAAGATTTCTCTCTCTCCCTCCACTTCTCCCCCCCACCTTGCACACACACTCTCTCTGTCTCCCTCTTAAAAAAAAATTATATTTCAAATCAGCTAGTCATTATTTAAGAAAATGTTATGTGTAAGCACTTATTTTTTTCAGAAATGCAATTATGCTATTTAATTCTGTGGAAATCTACAAAAAATAACACTAAAAATTATGTTTTGTTATTGAGTAAAGAAAATTAAACAGTTCCTGGCTGTGTCTCCTGTTACTATTTTTGTACTTTAATAAGCTTTTCACCAATCGTGACATTATCTGTACAATACTGGAGTCTTGGCTTGGGGTCGTCCATGATGGGATTCCTCATGTATGTGACCTGGTTCTCTAACCAGCAAGCTTCCTTGTATGAGCTTTCTTTGAAATTTTTATATAGCAAACAGTGCTACTAGCAAGGTTTATGTGAACTTTATTAGTTTTATCACTTTAAATCCAGCTATTCAGATACCATACTATATGTTTCAGCTTGCCCAGTTAGAGAATACATGCATGGGCTTTTTTTTTTTTTTTTGCTTTTGCTTATATCCCTTTTGCATAAAAACTTAATTGTAGGGGCGCCTGGGTGGCGCAGTTGGTTAAGCGTCTGCCTTTGGCTCAGGTCATGATCCCAGGGTCCTGGGATCGAGCCTCGCATAGGGCTCCCTGCTCCGCGGGAAGTCTGCTTCTCTCTGTACCCTCTGCCCCTTCCCTTGCTTGTGTGCTCTCTCTCTCTCTGTGTCAAATAAATCAAATCTTAAAAATAAAAAATTGTATGCTAAAAACAGGCATTTTATTCCTAGGTTAGGTGCTAGCCATATTTAGTTCAGAACCCTGCTGCCTGAGTTTATTCCCATGATTCAGGAAGTCATGTAATAATTCAGATCAACAAGTGTGCTTATTCAAAGCATTTTCCAAGTAAGTCACGTTTCACTATCTGCATAGCCTAGTTACACTGAAAGGCAGAAACTGTTATTTTTCTAAAAACACCTTCAGCAATTAAAAAAAAAAGGTAAGCTTCCATCTAGATGGCATTTACACTGTGGGATATTTAAAGTCACTGATTGAATTTGCTAAAGAGGATCCATTGTAATTGATTCCAGAAAATAATCACATGTCAGCATTCAGTACTCTGTTAAGTGTCCACCTGGCGCTGCTAGCGCGGGACATAGAGCTGACTTTGCCTTTGTCATGAGCTGGCTCTTCAGGTGCTTTTACTTAAAGCACGAAATGCCTGTTCATGTGAAGTAAAATGGTTGAAATTTGACTACCAGCTACATGGAGTTCTGTTATGGGTGGTTTTTTTTTTTTTTTTTAGATTCTGAACCTCCTATTTAAAAGAATATGAATGTGATGTTTATATAAATGAAGATTTGATAGATACAAACAATTTTTTGAGGAAATAACATGACCTTATTGCTCAAGAAATTAGCCTGCCCAGTAAGTTGCTAAAGATTTCCAGGGTTCATTGAAGCTTCAAGCCCCCTTCAATTAGCAGGACTTAGATAAAAGTCTTTAATGTAATTCATTATATTGACAGGCTAGTGATAAAAAGTGTAGGTTATAATAAGGGTTTCTGTAAAACTAAAGGTGTTCAGCAGTTGATTTGCAAATTGTTCATTTGTTCATCCAGTCATATATTTAACAAATATATATATTAAGTGTCTTCCATGTGTTAGACATTGTTGTAGGAGCTGAGGATACAATGGAGGCAAAGCCTTGCCCTCGTAGAATTTTACAAAGGTGGACAGTGTGAACAACTATATGACATCATATAGTGATAACTGCTAAGAAGAAAAAGTTGTGTAAGAGGACAGAATGGCAAGGTTGTGTGTGGTGGGGGACAGGTGCCACTTCAGATAGGATGGTGAAAGGACTCTGATAATTTGACATTAGAGCAGAGGCTTGAAGGAGAGAGCAAGACAGGTGATTATCTGAGGGAAGAATATGCCAGGCAAGGGGAATGGTGCCTCCAAAAGCCCTGGAGATGATCCTGCTTGTCCTATTCAAGGAGCAGTAGAAAAAGGGTATGAAACAAAGAGAATAAGGAAGGAGTGGCAGATGGGATCAGAAAAGCTAGCAGTGAGCTAGTTGTGTAGGGTCTTAGAGGCCAGGACCTATAAGTCAGGACTTCAGATTTAATCCAGAGTGAGATAGAAAGGTATTGGACGGGCGCCTGGGTGGCTCAGTTGGTTAAGCAACTGCCTTCGGCTAAGGTCATGATCCTGGAGTCCGGGGATCGAACCCCGTTCAGGGCTCCTTGCCTCAGCGGGGAGTCTGCTTCTCCCTCTGACCCTCCCTGCCTTGTGCTCTCTCGCTCTCAAATAAATAAATAAATAATCTTAAATTAAAAAAAAAAAAGATATTGGAAGGTTTTCTGGCTTCTCTGTGGGGAATAGATAAGAGTGGAAGCGAGAAACCAGTTGGGTGAACATTGGAATTGACTGAAAAAAGAAGATGGTGGTATGGGGACCAGAGAATGGAGTAGATGTAGTGAAAAGTGGCAGATAGTTTTTGATGGCAGAGCCAATAGGATCTCTTGACATATTGGATATTGGGTTTTCAGTGGAGGATATTCAAGGATGACTCCAAGGTTTCTTGGAAGGTTGGAGAAGTCATATACTCAAGACTGATAAAAGAATGACTAGATTTGGGTGAAGCACCTCAAGAGTTGTGTTCTGGGAATATGATGTTTCAAGATGCCTGTTCATTATGCAAGTAGAGAGAACCCATAGGCAGTGAGATAAAGGAGTCTGGAATTCAGATGGTGGTCAGGGCTTAGGATATACATTTGGGAACTTAGGATGTAAGATTGGAGTGTGTTAGAGAAGAGATCCCAGCCAGAAACTTGAATATTCCAACATTTAGAGATTGGGAAGATCTGAGGAAGAGCCAGCAAAGGAGCCTGAGAAGGAACAGCCAAATAAAGCAGGAGGAGAACCTGAAGGTGTTTCAGCTTTATATATGTTTTTCTTTTTAAAGATTTTATTTATTTATTTGACAGAGAGAGACACAGCGAGAGAGGGGACACAAGCAGGGGGAGTGGGAGAGGGAGAAGCAGGCCTCCCCACTGAGCAGGGAACCCGACGCAGGACCCTGGGAGCATGACCTGAGCCGAAGGCAGACGCTTAACGACTGAGCCACCTAGGCGCCTCTATATATGTTTTTCTTGTAAATCTGCTAGGTTAATTTCTGAATCTGAGAGGAGACGCGTTACTGAGATGTCACTAGTTATATATATGAGATACTTCCAAAGCCGAATGGCCAAGAACAGAGACGTTGACGGTCTTTCCTCCTCCCTCCTTCGCCATCTGCAAAACTACGCTCGAAATGTTTTTTAAATGTTTCCCATCATAAAAGTTTTATGGGAAATTGAGATTAGCTAGACATAAAACATGCCCTCAGGATGCGTATAGGAGATAAGAAATGTTTACAAATAAACACAATGCTAGATTTCCCTTAAGGCACTGGTGTGCTTCTTATGCTAATGAGAACTGTGCAAATCATTATGTAGCCTTTTTAGCCTTGGCTGTGGAGAAACTCAGGGAGAAACCTGATGCTCAGTTTCTAATAATTATGTTAAAAATGAAGGTTGACATGTTTACATTCTGGTTTTTATGTTCTTAGTTTCTACTTTTATTTGTATTTTTTTATGACCTCATTATTAGGGAGAAACCTGATGCTCAGTTTCTAATAATTATGTTAAAAAATGAAGGTTGACATGTTTACATTCTGGTTTTTATGTTCTTAGTTTCTACTTTTATTTGTATTTTTTTATGACCTCATTATTATAAGCTGTCTCAAATCCTCTCTGGAAATGAATGGTGATATTAAGAAAAATGTAGATGTCTGGGCTGTGAGAGTTAAGAGGGCAGATAAATTACCTTTTTTTTTTTTTGTCATCCTCATTTCTTCCTCCTCAAATTTCTTGAGTTTCATTTAAGTTACATCTATCTATGGCATGTGAACATTTTAGGAAGAAGTTAAGTAAAGCATATACAGGAGTACAAACAGTAATTTTTTAACCCATATATGTGGTGTTGATCATAGGGATTGTCCCCTGCCATTCAGAGATTTCCAGATAGAATCTTCCTACTTGTTTCTTAAATGTTCCACATCATCCTAGAGTCTCTCGCTGCTTATTTTAAAACATGCCTGTTGCTTGCAATGGAAAGTAAATAAAACAGAGTGGGATGAGGGAAGAAGTGGATTTGGAGACCGGAGAATTCTAGTATTATAATTCTAGTTTTATAATATTACTTAGAAATCTATAAATTCTGTACTATTATTTAGAAATCTATAAATTTTAATGGCTGTTACCATAGCAATCCTGATATTTTCAGTAATCACAGTCCCTGAAATATGAACTGTAAGATCTATAAAACCAAACGTTCCAAAGTGTATAGACTCATATTTTCTCATTTGATCACAAACATGGTGTGTTAATCAGATTGTGCCAATTCTCCTGTGATCACAGACTGTCCCCAGATTTCAGTGCCTCACAGCAATAAATAGGTGTATTTCTCCCTCATGTTTCGGCTGCATGTTAGCTGTGGCCTTGTCCGATGTGGGTTCTCATCCTGGAATCCAGGCTGAAGGATCATCCCCGAGCTGGGATGGGACCTGAGGGAGATGGTGGCAGAGGGAAAAGGACAGCAGCAGAACCACAGAAAGGCACTTAAAGCTTCCCGTTGGAAGTTGCACAAACTATTTCCATCCACTTTTCTTTGACCAAGTGTGATGTCAGTGGGGTTGGTTAAATTAATCATGTCACAGGGAGGGACAGTAAGTACCTGGGACAAAACTATATTCTACCACCCCGAGGGTAGGGTAGCGTGAATATGATTATGATATTATTAAGGAACCATTATTAGGATTCTCACAGGACATTTTAGTTTCAGGAGCCTCATGGTAGGAAAAGTTAGAAGTCTAACAAAGAGTAATTTTAGCCCCCTTTCTAGAAATTTGTGGTGGTTAGTGATGTCTTAAGTAAAATTAATTCTTCTTGTCAGAGAAAGACATTTTACAGTTAGATATCTCTACTCCCGGGTTTGAGTAGCGATTGATATGTTGGCTGCCAAATTCTTTTTTTTTTTTTTCAGTGAGAAGCGTATCAGATGAAGACAGTGATAATGTTGGGCAACCCAATGAGTACGACCTCAATGACAGCTTTCTAGATGATGAGGAAGAAGAATATGAGCCGACAGATGAAGATTCTGACTGGGAACCAGGACAGGAAGACCAAGAGAAGGAAGATGTGGAAGAGCTTTTGCAAGAAGCAAAAAAGTTTATGAAAAGGAGAAAGTAACTTTTTTCTGAGATATTATATGGCTCACAGTTATTCTTTATGGAAAAAATTCAGGTACTAAGGAGGCACTTAAGCGATAATTGTTTTCGTTCTTTTGATAGTTATGACTTTGCTGTTGACTCTGTGCAGATGAAACATTGATATATCAACCTTCGATGCAGTGGATGGAATTTGTTTTGTTGCCTTGCTTTTTCTATCCTATTTAAAGCATCTGGAAATAGGAAGCAGACAGAGAGTTAAAGAGAAATAATTGATATTTTTCATGTACTTTGTGTGTTAGTAATAAAAAGTAAAAGCCATGGGTTGCACAATACTTTGACCTTGTTTCTTTTTTCCAAAGATTCTATCTTTATAGAATACGAGGCAAGCAGAACCAGGAAAATTACATCATGGGTGGGAGAGCATGCGTCTTTTATTGCTATTGAAGTAATTCTTCAAGCAGAACCAGGCTTTAGAGAGTGACAGCCATCATATAATGGCTATTATTTTTCTAGTACCCTGGGTATGAGCTTTCTAATTTCATTTACTACTTTTGTTCTTTGAAACTCAGGGAAATGAGTATCAAATGGATACTGAAAATATATTCAACTAGACCGTAGAAATGTCCACCCTGCAGGCAATGTTATTTCGTGCCCCACATCTGTAATTTACTCTATGTCTGAATTTAAAAGTAGAAAAAGTCAAAGGATTTGACAGTTTCTTTTTCAAACTAAAGTCCTGCATGGTTATTTTAACTCTCAATGTTCCTTCTTTACATGAAAAGATCTAGAAATGATTTTTGACCATCGTTTTCTCAGATGACATTAGGTTCTTTTGTCCTCAGATGAAGGCAGCAAGCTGTCTGCTAGTATTCAAGATTTCAAGAAGAAACCCTTTATTCTCCAGTTTTATGAAGTATATCTCTGTTCTCAAACTACTTCAGGCCCTGTAATACTCTTCATTTTAGGTGACTTAGAATTTTTGAAATCCAGTTTAGAATCTTTAATAGCAGTTGGGTATGGGAACACCACAATAGGCACAATATTGAAATCATAAATCGCTAAACCAAAAGTGTCCTAATATTCATCTAACACTAATATTTTCTATTCTAAGAGAACCTAGGAATTTATAATTTAAAAGAGCAAGACAGCTTTATAATTGTTCTCTTAGTGTTTTTTAATGTCTTTCAAAGTTAATTATGTAATATTAAAGTTAACTTAAACTGGCCAGGACAAGATAAATATTTCTTTAGACTATTATTACCTATTATTCTGACTTTGCCTCTGTTATTTAGGAACTGATTTGCCCCTTGTAATGTCCCTTTAGTCTCGGGGGCTTGACAGACCTATGAAAAAAATCTTTGAACTTATTTTCATCCCTGCACTGACTTAATCCTTAAAGGGTTGTTTTTTTTTAAGATTTTATTTACTTATTTGACAGAGGGAGACACAGCGAGAGAGGGAACACAAGCAGGGGGAGTGGGAGAGGGAGAAGCAGGCTTCCCGTTGAGCAGGGAACCCGATGCGGGGCTCAATCCCAGGACTCTGGGACCATGACCTGAGCCGAAGGCAACTGCTTAATGACTGAGCCACCGGGCGCCCCTTAAAGGGTTTTTTAATCCACTCATAGATATATCCCCAAAACAATTGAAAATGTGTTCACACAAAAACTTGTACACAGTGTCCATAGAGGCATTATTTATAACAGTCCAAAAGTGTAGGCACCTGGGTGGCTCAGTTGGTTAGGTGTCTGACTCTTGATCTCAGCTCAGGTCTTGATCTCAGGGTTGTGAGTTCGAGCCCTGTGTTGGGCTCCACGCTGGGCCTGGAGCCTACTTAAAAAATAAATAAACAAATATAAATAAAATTGGTATAATAGTCAAAAAGTGGAAACATCTAAATGCCTATCGGTTGATGAATGGATAACCAAAATGTGGCATATCTCTACAATGGAATATTTTTGGCAATGAAAAAGAACTGAAGGATTGATACACGCTATAACATGGATAAACCTTGAAAAGGTTGTGCTAAGTGAAAGAAGCCAGCTGCAAAAGGCCACATATTATATGAACTAATTTATATGAAATATCCAAAATAGGCAAATCCAGAGAAAGTAGATTAGTGGTTGCCAGGGGCTGGAGGAGGCAGGGACAGGGGGTGACTGCTAATGGGTACAGGGTCTCCTTAGGATTGTTAAAAATGTTCTATAATTAGTGGCGATGGTTGCACAACTCTGTAAATACACTAAAATCCACTGACTTGTACACTTTCAAAGTGTGGATTTTATGGTTTGGGGATTACGTGTTTTAATAAAGCTGCTATAAAAAGAGAATGCAAAAGGTGACACTAGTCTTTCAGAAAGAAAAAAGCATTTAATCAAAATATGTTCTTCTTGGCAATAATGTGATAGCTCATGGTAACTTTTTTTTTAGAGTGGGGAGGGGGGCTGAGGGAGAGGAGAGAGAGAATCTCAAGCAGGCTCCACACCCAGTGTGGAGCCCAATGTCAGGCTCATTCTCACAACCCTGAGATCATGACCTGAGCTGAAATCAATAGTCAGATGCTCAACTGACTGAGCCACCCAGGCACCCCTCATGGTAGCTGTTTTTAAATATAGTCTGATGTGGCTTCCATAATCATCCCGAAGACACTTTTCAGTATAATATATAAATGTATGACTTAATTGACTAGAGTGTAGTGAGCATTTGCCACTTGGAATTGGACCATATTTAAATCTGAGACTTACAAAAGAGAGGGAAAACTGATGACATTAGCTTGTCAGTGGGTACAAGAGCAATGTTAACAAAAACTTGATTCTTAAAGTAATTGCCGTCCTAAACAGTGTATAGGAGCCAACTCTCCCTATCATGGGTGTTCACAGAATTTAAACTATATCTCAGCCAAAAATTGTACACAGACATTTCTTACCAATGTGCTTAATTCTGAAAGCAAATGTTTTTTGTTGACTTCTTGTTGGAGTTGGGGGGCTGGTTCTGGGACCTTGGGAAGCTGAGACATGAAGATTTTTCAGTGACACCCAGACCCTGCTTCTGTTTTTGCCCCAGGTTGAGGATGGTCTTGTCAGTACTATTGGTTTCTAGAACTGGAAGATCCCTAGTGGTTGTAAACATTCATTTCATGTAATTGAAAGCAAATAGATTGTGAGCATAATTTTCCAAGAATGGTGACATAAAGCTGGGAATAAATAGACAGTGACTTTCTTCCAATTAATTGTGTGCAGAGTTCAGTGTCACCAACACACCCCGTGGTGGGAGAAACCACACACTGACATGCTGCATCCAACCCTGCTCTGTTGAGACCACCTTGTTCCTATTAAGTTCTCTTTCTCGAGTAGGAATCTATAATGGGGTGTGTGGTGTGTCTGTGTCTGTCTATGTATGTATTTTCCTCCTGCCAATCTGTAAACCATACTTACAAAGCTCCTCTACAATAGATACTGAAAGAAAAGGGATAAAGATGAATTGCTGCTGACATTATGACTGGCGATCCTAATACAATGTATGTAAACTTTATCATCATAAGCAACCACAGTTGTGCTCTGTTGTGCCCAAGACCCTGTCTAGCACAGAACAGCATAGAATCCCTGTTTCCATGTGCTTACAGTCTATTCGGGAAGTTGGATATTTATTCATTTAGTAACAATGACTACTGCATACTATGGGGGTTCAAGGGAGAAAAAGACATGGGGTCTACAGTCACAGAGTTTACAAAGGCAATGAGGCAATTAGCCAAATAACAATGGGTAAAATGGGACTAGTCAGAGAAGGGAATGCTGGATTATAATCTAAATATCCCATCTTGCTGCATATTGAAATATAGTCTGAATCTTAAGGAAAAGCCTTTGTATGATGGAGTTACAAGCTGAATTAGTAGATTTTTTCATAGAACACAATTTTTACTTGAAAGAATGATTAGAATAGCAGATATGCTATGGTTATTCAAATTTGAGTATTTGGCAGATGTTTCCTCAAAAAAGTACAAAGCGAGCCTGTTTTTCAAGGAAAACAACCAACAGTATTTGTTGTAATTGTAAAACTTGAGCTTTCAAGCAAAAATTAGAATTTCAGAAAATCTGTATTTGTCACTTGTGAGCTTGATAGCTTCCCAAAGCTTTCAAAACTGTTATCATGGTAATATAATACAATGAAGTGTGTCGACATTTGGAAGAGCTGCAGAAGTGAGCAAGCCAATATTTTCCAAATGACCAGTGTATGTTACAAAATCAGGGATGGGTAAAATCCATTCAAAGCAAAAGATAGACCAATGGAATTTAATGTAACAGAGCCTGTCTGTATGGTTCATTAATTTAGTTTCAGACTACGTATTGTAAATAACCTTTCAGAAGCTACCATTTTTCTAACTTCAGTGACATATCAAAAATAATATCCATAATTATCTGAAAAGCCTATTAAAATACTCTTCCTTTCCCAAGTACATATCTGTGTAAGGCCTACTTTTCTCTATATACTTTAAGCAAAACAACATATGAGAGTAGATCCATGAATCCGGCTATCTTCTATTAAGCGAGGCATTAGAAAGATTTATAAGAAAATAGAACAATGCCACTCATCTCACTAAGTTAAAAAAAAAACTAGTTGTTTTTCATAAAATACATTTTTTGTTTATTTTATTATTTTTTCATTATTTTTTTAAATTTTTAATTGTTATGTTAATCACCATACATTACATCATTAGTTTTAGATATAGTGTTCCATGATTCATCATTTGTGCGTAACACCCAGTGCTCCATGCAGAACGTGCCCTCTTTAATACCCATCACCAGGCTAACCCATCCTCCCACCCCCCTCCCCTCTAGAGCCCTCAGTTTGTTTTTCAGAGTCCATCGTCTCTCATGGTTCGATTTCCCTCCGATTCCCCCCCTTCATTCTTCCCCTCCTGCTATCTTCTTCTTCTTTTTTTTTCTTAACATATATTGCATTATTTGTTTCAGAGGTACAGATCTGTGATTCAACAGTCTTGCACAATTCACAGCGCTCACCATAGCACATACCCTCCCCAGTGTCTATCACCCAGCCACCCCATCCCTCCCACCTCCCACCACTCCAGCAACCCTCAGTTTGTTTCCTGAGATTAAGAATTCCTCATATTAGTGAGGTCATATCACACACAAAAATAGACTCAAAATAGTTGAAAGACCTAAATGTGATAGGAATCCATCAAAATCCTAAAGGAGAACACAGGCAGCAACCTCTTCGACCTCAGCCGCAGCAACTTCTTCCTAGAAACATCGCCAAAGGCAAGGGAAGCAAGGGCAAAAATGAACTATTGGGACCTCATCAAGATAAAAAGCTTTTGCACAGCAAAAGAAACAGTCAACAAAACCAAAAGACAACCGACAGAATGGGAGAAGATATTTCCAAATGACATATTTTATTTTTTTAAAAGATTTCTTTATTGTTTATTTGAGAACAAGCACGAGTGGGAGGGTCAGAGGGAGAGGGAGAGAGAATCTCAAGCAGACTCCTTGTTGAGCCCGGAGCCCGACACAGGGCTCGATCTCACAACCCTGAGATCACGACCTGAGCCAAAACCAAGAGTTGGACACTAAACCGACTGTGCCACCCCAGTGCCCCGGTTTGTTATTTTTAAATGAGTTAATAAATAAATATTTTAAATTTCTCAGTTACAATTTCCAAAATGATATGTCACTATAGATATGACCCTCATAAACAAAAGCTCTTTGGGGTCGTTAATAATCTTTATGAGTAAAAGGAATCCTAAGGCTCAAAATTTTGAGAACCACTCCGTTATATCAGTGTACCATTCAGTTAGGTTAGTTATGGTGGGATAACCCTAAAATCTCAGTGATTTAACAAAAAGAAAGTTTTCTTATGCCAAGATTTTTTGTGTTAGGTGACTCTCCGGGGCACTAACATGTGACAACTTGACATCCCAGGCTTTCAGAGGCTTCATCATCTTATAGTTGCACCATCTGGAACCTGGGAACTTCTTAACCAGGACTGCCAGGGGAATAGAGAAAGTTGGCGGTGAGGCCCTGCGAATCCAGTGCTGCAGGCTGAAAGTGAACTCATCACTGCTGCTCACAGGCTGTTGGTCACAAGCAGTCACATGGCCCTGCCCACTGAAAGGGGTGCCCAGAAAAGATGAGAACCAGATAGTGTGCACACTAGTCATGTCCACCACAATCGCCAAAGGAGTGAGTAATACCAGGGAAACAAGTTGGGGACAAGATCTCAAGTGTCACTATTTAAGGGATGGAAAGATAAGATTCAGTGAAGGAGTTAGAGGGAAAAGAGGAATGTAAGGAACTTGCCCTCTAACTCACAGTCTGCATCTGCTCACCTCTTCCCTGAACGTTCCCATGACCTGGCCCTTCATGATGGGCTCCTGCCTACCTCTACTAAAGGGAGAGGTCTCGGGGCACCTGGGTGGCTCAGTCGGTTAAGCATCTGCCTTTGCCTCAGGGTCCTGGGATCGAGCCCAGCATCGGGCTCCCTGCTCAGCAGAGAGTCTGCTTCTCTCTCTCCCTCTGCCTGCCACTCTGCCTACTTGTGCGCTCTATCTCTCTGTCAAATAAATAAATAAAATCTTTAAAAAAAATAAAGATAAAGGGAGAGGTCTCTTACCCCTCCTGGTCTTCTGCCCCTCCTCCCATCTTGCTCATTCTACCTTCAACACTCTGGTTTTCTTGACGTTTCTGGAACTCCCCAAGCTCCCTCCTGCCCTGTGGTCTTTCTACTTGTCACCTGTGTTGGGAATACTCTTCCCCTAGATCCTCACATGGCCACTGCCATTCACTCATGGTCTCTACTCAAATATCACTCTGCAGGGAGCCTTCTCTGACTACTGACCTAAAATAGCCACCACCTCAAGCCCACATGCCACCATTTTCTGTCTCTTTTCCCTGCTTTATTTTCATAGCCCTTTTTATACTGCTTCATAGTCCCAGTTTTATTTGTTTACTTGCTGCCATCCCACTTGAATATAAAATCCATTTGGAAAAGAACATTATCTTGTTTATTTCTGCATCTTCAGTGCCAAGAACAATGTCTGCCACGGTTACAGCTACTCAACACATATTTGTTGAATGAAAGAGTGAATGGATATTCTAGAATTTCCAGAATGCTCCAGAAAAAAAAAAAAGTCATGTTTATATAAGTTTCAGAGACAGTAAATACTATAAACCCAATTTTGAAGATTTCACCGTACAGATTTGCTTATGCAAGGCTATGCTGTGTCTCTGAGTGAGAAGCCCATTTAGTCCAGCATTTCACAAACTTATATCACCACTATACTCCTTTTTGAGCCTCATCTAATAAACATCTTATAAAATCATAATTCCATTTGGGAAAGGCTGCTGTTGGCTATGGAAATCTGTTGAGGATATTTTAGGGTGAAGGACATCTCCTGACCTCTAGGCAATCCCCTGCTCCCTCTCTTCCAACTCCCGCCTCCAATTTCCTATTTTCTTTCCTAGACCAGGAACAGAGCCCCACTCTCAGCTGTTCGAGCACCTGCAATCTGGCACTCACAGGAGAGAAAAAAAAAGTCTGTCTGTTGGTGGCCACATGGTAACCAGCCACATGGTAACCAGCAATATGACACCCAAACCCATCTCACAAAGATCTCAGAGACCTCCAGTATAGCATTCTCCAAACTTGCCCCAGTTGCTGCGTCCTCCCAATAGCAAACTGTCCTTCTTATTGCAGGATGTGTGGCTTGGAGGACACTGTTAGGAGTGAGGATATATCTGCTTGCCACTGCGACTCGTTACTTTCCCCCAGAAGACCATCATGCTGTTCCAGGGAACACTGCAGCCAGAGACACACTGCTGTAGGAGACATCGATTACAGTTCATAGACTCCCAATTTCCCCTAGACAGAGTGAAAGTCTTTGAAGACAGAGAAATGCAGGCTAGAGAGCTCTCTCTGACTTTACTCAGTCTTGGCGCAACTACAGTTCTGACTTCTGATGATTAAGTGGGAGCCTCCCAAAACTACTCGATCCTGATTGAAGCCTCCCTAACAAATCCTGATTGCTCACTCTGCTTACATCCTCTCTGCTCTGTAATCTTGCAACTGGATTATTTTACCTGCCTTGATGGCAGTTTAAAAGTTGACCTAGAAACATGAGAAACTGTAGGCATGAAAGTAGTCTCCAAATATTGCTGATGCACAGTGCATGAGCAGGAAATTTTGAGCATGCATATTTCTTCATATCAAGTATTTATGTAAATATCAAGTATTTATGTAAATCCTTGCTATAAATTATTTATACGCACCACTATATTAATATATACACTATAAAACACAAACAAAATTAAAAATTTAAAAGGATGAGGTCAACTTGAAATAATCAATATTTTCTAACAGGATTCTTTTGTTTTCAGATTAACTAGGATAGAGCTATTCGTCACTTTCTTTTGTCATTTAAGAAATCATCCCCATGTTTTCTTTCCTTTAAATTGACTTAAGATTTTTAAAGAAAAATCTCAAACATGCAGAAAAGTTGAAATAGTAGTAGAATGAGTATTTGGATACTCACCACCCAAATTCAACATTAATTAACATTTTTACCATATTTGCATTATCTGTGTGTGTTTATGTGTGTATAAACAAAGCCATTAGAAAATGAGCTAAAATTATTATGCCACTTCCACTATAAATACTTCAGTGTGTATCTTCTACAATTGAGAACAGTGTCCCTCAGAATCAAAATACTGTTATCATAACTGAGGAAATTAACAATAGCCTCCTAATATCATCTAATATTCAAATTTAGTTCATATTCAGATTTCTCCAATAGTCTTAAATACATCTTTTATAGCTGTTTTAAAAAAAACAAAAAAAACAAGCAAGGATCAAATCAAGATTCATGCATTGCTTGTGGTAGTTCAGATTCTTTATGCTAGGTCTAGAATGGTCCCCTGCTATCTTTTTAGAACACTGTCTTTTTTTAAGAGAAAAGGTAGAATCTCCCACATTTTGTACTTATCTCATTATTTTACTATGGTGTCATTTACCACGTTCCTCTATCCACTGTATTTTCTGTATCCTGGGAGTTAGATTCAAAAGCTTGATTAGATTCAGGAAAACACTTTTGGCAAAAACATTGCTTCAGGAAGCACATGTTAAGCCATCCCACTATTGGTGGGTGACACCTAATCTCTTCATTGTAAAGTGATGTTTTCTCACTTGCAAATTATCTGTGGGATGATGCTTTTCAGGATCTATTGATGATCCTTACCTGAATCAATTATTACACTGGGGGGATAGAAAATGGTGATTTCCTTTCCCATTTATTAGCTGGTATTCTATTATAAAGAAGAGATTTTTCTCATCTACTGGAAATGAAATATAGTTCCTCTCCAAAGGTAGAATAAATGTTTCTTTAAATTTCTAGAGGAAGAAGTTAGTGAATATGAGCTTTTTCTTTCTTTTGATTTTTTAAAAAAAATATTTATTTAGTAGTAGTAACAGTCGTATCTCTAGGTACTCAGAGATTTGTATTTATTTAATGTTTTATAATGAATTAGAGTCCTTAGTTTTTTTTTCTCTAAAAAAAATCAGAGAAAACAGACAAGCAGAAAGAACAACATAAAAATCACCCATAGCTGCTGCCACCTTCAGACCATCACCACTAATCCCTTTTTTGAGTGTCCTACTCTTATTTTGCAATTGATAAGTCAAAGATTGGAGAGTTTAAGCGAATGTTCCCAAGTTACAGAATAAAAATTAGTAGTAGAAGGTGGTTCTAAGAATGATGGCAGGTGACTGAGGCCTTCTCCTCATTCACTCTAGGTCAATAGTTCAAGAACTCCCTTCCAACCTACCAAGTCCCTTCTACCTTTTGAAGCTGTCCCTAGTTAATAGTGGTGGGTTCAAGGATAGAACCGGTTCACCTGATGCCTTGACCAACTCTCTCACACCTAAACTTATAAACAAAACGAAGGGCCAAGAGGTCTGATTTTTATCTTGTGCTTCGATCTTGCTTCAGGGCACCAATTTAGAATGGACAATCAATGACAGATTAACACGGTGACTGGCCCTATTGAATCCCTCCTTTCGTGAGCTAAATTCTCCTTTGCTAGATTTGCTATTTAAGAGAATGAGAGCCCAGGAAATAAAATATATGCCAACCTGGTGTCATTCTTTCAGTGACAAATCAAGTATTTCTGAAACAGGAGTTCACGATTAAAGATGCAAGGACCTGTCATGTTAATGTTAGCTCATTTCCTGCCTCAAAATGTCTTCCTGCCTCTGTCACTGCCAATTAAATTCAAGCAGTGTTTGCTTTTCTTGACCT
This sequence comes from Halichoerus grypus, assembly GCF_964656455.1. NCBI lineage: Eukaryota > Metazoa > Chordata > Mammalia > Carnivora > Phocidae > Halichoerus > Halichoerus grypus. The sequence continues at coordinate 52,523,678 of NC_135721.1, read as the reverse complement.
TTAATGAGAAAATGCATTTTCAGGCTCTGGACGTGAATGAAGTGCTTTAATTTGGAGAGAATAATGTGTTTGCATCATCCCAGCAATCTGTGGATCTGACGACCTGTGTTATTTCTACATTCCACTTCACAGCGGACTTCTGGAGGATGGCTGGTAGCGTCAGACGCACCGTAATTAGTGCCGAACCTTGTCTCTCTGCACATGTGTCACCCCAAAAAGGGCCTGTTTATTTCTGAAGGGAATGAATGAAGGCTCTAGCTGACCGCTGCTTTCAAGAGCCTCCGAAACCTATTTCTTTTGGACAGCCTAGATTTTTCATATTCTGTTAAGGTCTTTGTTTATACTGGCTCATATGAACAAATAGTTTTCTCAAGTTGTACCTCGATTTTCTTGCCTTCACCCGCTCCTTCCTGGTTTCCTCATTGCTCTCCATCCCCCCCTACTGGGGAAGACTGGGTGGTGCAGCAGCTTTGTGCCACGCAGGGGATGCGGGAGAGGAGCGCCAAGGGAGTGGGCTCAACCGCGCAGGTGGGGAGCTGCCCAGGAAACAAAAATAAAAAAATGGATAAATTGGGCTACATAAAAATTCTAGAGCAAAAAAAAAAAAAATTAAAGCTTCTGCGCATCAAAGGACATAACCAATAGAGTGAAAAGGCACCCTATAAAATGGAAGAAAATATCTGTTAATCATGTATTTAATGAGTGAATACCCAGAGTATATAAAGAACCTCTACAATTCTACAACAACAAAAAACAAATAACCTGATTAAAATATGTGCAAAGGACTTGATGGGGCGCCTGGGTGGCTCAGTTGGTTAAAATATGTGCAAAGGACTTGAATAGACATTTCTCCAAAGAAGATTTACAAATGGTCAACAAGCATATGAAAAGATGCTCAACATCAGTGATCATTAGCGAAATGCAGATCAAAACCACAGGAAAATACCTCTCACCCATTAGGATGGATACTTTCAAAAAACAAACAACAACAACAAAACACAGAGAATAAGTGTTGGTGAGGACATGGAGAAGTTGGAACCCTTGTGCACTGTTTGGTGGGAATGTAAAATGGTACAGCTGCTGTTGAAAACGTTATGGCGGTTCCTCAAAAAATTTAAAATACAATTATCATATGATCCATCAATTTCACTTCTGGGGATTTACCCAAAGGATTGAAAGCAGGGTCTCAAAGACATTTCCATGCCAGCATTATGCACAATAGCCAAAAGGTGGAAGCAATGCAAATGTCCATTGACAGATGAATGGATAAACAAGATGTTGTATATATGTATAACGGAACATTATTCAACTTTAAAAGAGTAGGAAATTCTTTTTTTTTTTCACGGTGCAAAAAGGTGTTTTTATTATAGCACAGGGACAGGACCCATGGACAGAACGAGCTGCATTGTGATTGGAGGGAGTGACTGATCACACAGGGTTTTCTATCCTATGGAGGTGAAGGTGATGTTAGGGCTCTAGGAAATTGAGTCTATAGGTTCCTGGAGGTCTGATGATTAAGATTGTGTTTTTCTTTTTAAATTTAATTAATTTAATTTAATTTTTTATTATTATTATGTTCAACTAGCCAACATATAGTACATCATTAGTTTTTGATGTAGTGTTCAACGATTCATTAGTTGCGTATAACACCCAGTGCTCATCACAACGCGTGCCCTCATTAATACCCATTACCCGGCTACCCCATTCCCCCAGCCCCGTCCCTTCTGTAACCCTCAGTTTGTTTCCCGGGGTCCAGAGTCTCTCATGGTTTGTCCCCGTCACAGTAGGAAATTCTGACACCTCCTACAACATGGATGAAACTTGAAGACATTATGCTGAGTGAAATAAGGCAGTTACAAAAAGACAAATACTCTATGATTCCACTTAGGTGAGGTAGTAGAGTAAGTCAGATTCAGAGAGACAGAAAGCAGAGTGCTGGCTGCCAGGAGCTGGGAAGAGGTGGAAAGTTAGCAGTTGTTCTTTTACAGGGATAGAGTTTCAGTTTTGCAAGATGAAAAAGTTCTGAAGATGGTTTGCAAAACAAAGTGAGTGTATTTAACATTACTGAAATGTTCACTTAAAAGTGGTTAAGATGGTAAATATTATATGCATTTTATCACAATTAAAAACAAGAAATTCTTCTTACAAATAGAGACATTCCAAAGCACAATTAGAGAATATCAGTTAAAACACTTATTCCAATTTTTTAGATCCTCTAGCTTTTATAGGGATAAATTTCAACATTTCTGCTTATAAACTTTTTTTCAATAATTGTAATTTTCTTCCACATAGAAAATGTGTGTGTGTGTGTGTGTGTGTGTGTGTGCTGATAATCAGCACAATTTAAGCCGTTTGGTGTTACAGTCACTGAATACTTTAACTGAAGATCTGAAATTGTTTATGCTCAGAATGCAACCGAAGTTTAGAGGTCCTATTAAAAAGGTTTTAAACAATTTTATACAACTTTAATTGACAAAGTTGTTCTTCAAAGGAATAAACATTTCTAAAATCTGATTGATAACACAAAGTAGAGAACATTCTGCCAACCTAACGGCCTTTTTTTTGTATTTAGCAGTAACTTAATTTTAAAATTCTGTTATTCTATGTATATTTATAATATTTATAAATGTTGACAACTGTAGCTTCTATGTGGTTTTGTAAAATATTGAAGTTTGAGTATAATATTGAATTATGTGTGCAACAAAACTAATTCTGGAGATGGAATTCTACTCCATAAGTTTCTTTATTTAATAAGAACATAGTTTTTGCCACAATATTGTGCTGCATCGAAATTCTGATCATCAGCACACACACACACACACACCATATAATTTTGTCATCAATGTTGAACTTATTACTTGACTTTACAATAACATTCGCTATAATGTCAAATGTTTGCCTTTGCCAGAATGAACTTCCTAAAGCTTTACTGTGAGTCTGTAAGTATTGAAAAAACCTGATCAAACCATTATTGGAATCAGCTGACTTTCGATTAGAGTCATTTGAAGACACCAATATAAAATGTTTATATAAAATTTTTCTTTTATAAATGGAGCCAAAGCACTAATAGCTATTGCTTCCTTTGTTTGCACAGACCAAAAAAACTGAATTAAAGCAGAGTTAACTTAGAAGATTGGTCATTTGTTCTAAATGAAAAGCCTTACTTCACAGAATGTAAGTAAATGGACCTTCTGCATTGGAACATAGCAAATTCTGCAGCCTTCTTAAAATAATTTCTAATTCTTGTGCTGATGCTTTCCGGCACGTATGTATCTTGTTTTCATGTGGTCAGTGATACCACCATGGCCCCCATCGTGGACATTTGTCATCAACTGCCCTAAAAAATGAGAATAAGTATTTTCCTTTCTGTAAGTTCATTGCTACCAAGGAGACTAATACAAAATAAATTTTAAACCCATATTGTAAATTTTTAAAACTTCATATTTTTCTGATGTCTTCCACAAACAGACTGTGAGCAGCCTGCCCAGATGACCAGGTACACAAGTGTGATAAGGCAGGTTCCCCTCCTTGCCCTCCCTGTGACCTAGCAGCATTCAGTTGCACTGATGAAATCCCCTCATGCCTTGTGCTGTGTACTTCACCTTGACCCCAATGAGGTTACTTGTCCACAGGTCCTCACTCTCTCTTGGCTCCCCACTTGCTTAGTTGAGCTCACTCCCTTGACACTCCTCTCGGTGGTCCCCTGCATGACACACTGCGCCTTCCTCTTTTAGGACCTAAGAATATAATAAATCTCTTTGACTTTCATACACCCCTCCGTCATGTGATTCCATGTCCATAACAGACTGATCATCCAAACACCCCATTTTAAGTAACATAATTATTCCGTGTGATGCACAAACATTAAAATAAATACACGGATCTAGATTTACACCCCAAATGATTAAAGCACTGTAGCACAAGCATTCAGACTCCTCTCTAACTCTGTGGCAGGGCAGCTCCCGACACACTTCCCGTGTTTCCCAGGGGCCCCGGCAGCGGACGGCTGGGAAAGCTCGGAGCATCTCACAGGCCACAGCGTATGGGCCATGGTGCCCCTGGCTGGCTCGTTCCCCGAGTAGCCAGCACAACAGCAGCCCTGAAGACTTCCGCTCCCACCAGAAGAGCTGAAGAAGTTAAATAACCCTCAGGTCTGGTTTTCTCTGCCCTTTTGAGGCTTCACCGGTTTACACTGCCTTCCAGGCAGACATCTGAGTTTGCAAGCCCTGGTTCTAAAATGCCTCCAGCCTTGTTAAGGTATATTTTTGTTTATAATCCTTGGATTTCTCTAGGTGATTATTTAATTAGATTTGTCTAGTTTTAGTTTTTATTTATATATTTATGTATTTATTTTAATTTTTAATTTTTATTTATTTTTTATTTGACATGTATTTAAAATATACTTGACATATAACCTTGTGTAAATTGAAGCCTTACAGCAGGTTAATTTGATATATTTATATATTGTAATATGTTTGTCCCTGTAGCAATAATTAGCGCCTCTATCGTGTTGCATAATTATCCTTTCTTTTCAGCAGTTGGAATCATTATGTTCTGGTCTCTTAGCAAGTGTGATGATTATAACAGAATATTGTTGTCTATATTTACTGTATTGTGTATTATATTCCTAGGGCTTATTTACTACTCATGGCATGTAGATGCTTTCAAATACCTCTGTTTTGCACCCACTCACTTTCTCAGACACCTCTGACAAGAAGCAAAGTGCTGCTCCCCGGCCTGCAGGGGACGTCGAGAGTACAGATAATAAATGGCAGCACAGGACGTCTGATCCCAGGGTTCGTGCTCTGTCCGAGACTCCACGCTGCCCCTCTTACCCCGGAGCACAGGTGGGAGCACGGATGATGGATGAATATAACCATCACTGTTTGTTGAGAGCTGCCGGGTCCCGCGGTAAGCATTTTAGGTTCTGAAGCACTTTAGAGGCTCAATGTCGTTGTTTTAAGCGCTCAATTTGAGTAATTTTTATGTAGCAATCAATAATGAATGTAATTAATGTTACTTTGATTCCTTTAACCAACCAACCGAACTTATTCAGCTTCCATTGTTGTCCAGGAAGCTTACCCAGAGAAAGCAGCTGATTCCTGGGGATCTGCCTGTTCCAGATCCCATGGGAGTTAGAGTTCTTTCTTTAAGTTTGTCAACAGAAATGTTGATTTTATTCTTCTGTCTCACATGCTTGAATGATAGGAGTTCACCACTGAGAGGTGCACCAGCCTCGTTTGGCTGCAAGGCCCTACCCTGCGTGGTTGTGAGCACAGGAAGTTAATGATTGCCCAGTGAGGGGATAACAGCCTTCAGGCCATTCCTTCGGTGAATGCACCTGCTTTTCTACATACAACTTCTCAATTTGGCTACCTGGGAGTAAGTAGGAGTCCTGAGGAGCCTAATTCTCATGGGACCTTGAATCTGCAGCGCTCATGACTCCTCTGTTCTCTGTTTTAAGTAGAAGCTGAATGAGATTGAGGTGGTGGTGGTTAAATAAAGGAATCAAGTATTTGTGGGTATGTTATTATTGATTACTGTCTCATGTTACCCCAAACAACAAACACTTATTTCTCTAAATTTCTGTGGGTTCAGAAATCTGGGCATGGCTTAGCTGGCAGCCTCTGGGTTAGGATCTCTCATAAGACTCCAGTCAAGGTGTCATATGGGGCTTGGGTTGTCTCAAGGCTCACTTCTAAGCTCATTCATGTGGCTGGTGGCAGGTCTACGGTCCCCACTGGCTACTGGCCAGACATCAGTTCCTTGTCACGAAAGCCTCTCCATCGGGCAACTCACAATATGGCAGCTTGCTGGCTCTAGATCAAATGAGACACCAATATGGAGCCATCGCTTTTTTTTTTAACCTAATCTCAGATGTGACACATATCATCACTTTTGCCATATTCTATTTATTACAAGTGAGACAGTAGGACCAGCCCATGCTCGAGGGGAGGGGATTGCACAGGGCATGAATACTGAAAGGCTGGGGTCATTGGGCGTCATCTTAGAAGCTGCCTACCACAACCCTCCCTGTTCTTTTTCAAAATTGTCATGGCTATTCTTGGAGATAGACTTTAGAACCGGATTTCCAAATTCAATAAGGAATTCTTTTCAGATTTTTAATTGGAGTACACCAAATTTATAATTTAATTTGGAGACTGCTGACATACTTACAAAATTCAGTCTCATCCAGAAACATACCAGCCCCTTGATCTATTTTGTTCTGCTTTTATGTCCTTTAATATTATAGTTTTCTTAATAGGCTTGCATATTTCCTGTCACTTTTATTTCTAAGTACTTCATAATTATTGTTGCCTCTGTGGATGGAATATTTTTTTCTTTGCATTTTCTAATTGGTTATTGCTATTGCTGTAAATATGAGAACAACTCCATTTTCCTGTGCTGATCTTTTATCAGCCCAATTTAATGGACTCACTTATTAGTTTTAATATTTCTTTCACGTATTCTAGAGATTTTCTGGTCAAACAATGATGTCATCTGCAAACTATGGTAGCTTTGTGTATTCTTTTTTAAATTTTTAAAGAAGATTTTATTTTATTATTTATTTGAGAGAGAGAGAGAGCACGAGTGAGGGGAGGGGCAGAGGGAGAAGCAGACTACCCACTGAGCAGGGAGCCTGATGCGGGACTCGATACCAGGACCCTGGGATCATGACCTGAGCCGAAGGCTGACGCTTAACTGACTGAGCCACCCAGGTGCCCCCATTCTTTTTCAATATTTCTACTTCACTAATTTTTCTTGTTGCATTAAATATTAGCTAGAACTTCCAGGACAATGTTGGTAGTGGAAGTGGCAGCCAGAATCCTTATCTTGTTCCTGATTTTAATGAGAGTGCTTCTAATGTTTCACTATGAGGTATGGGACCTGCTGCCATTATAGAAAAAAAAAAAATCACAGCATTAGAATTTTATAAACTAGGGGCGCCTGAGTGGCTCAGTCGGCTTAGCGTCCAACTCTTGATTTCAGCTCAGGTCATGATCTCAGGGTGGTGAGATTGAGAACCCCCTGCCGCCCCCCGTTGGCTCTGCACTGAGCCTGGGAGCCTGCTTGAGATTCTCTCTCTCTCTCTCTCAAAAATAATTTTACAAATGAAACTTCTGTCTCTTATCTGAAGAATTGTATAGAGGAGGAAATGAAGGAAACAAAAACAATAGCTGGGTCCTTTATGCATTAAAATCACAGGGTCTTTTTTTTTTTTTTTAATAATGTAAGCATAATCTAAGAGCTCTTCAAGAATTGCCTTAGGGTAAGCAAGGAGAAGGGTCTCATGACATAAAGCAGGAAAGGTAAGACCCATGATGCTCAAAAAGGAAGATGAGAGTGGCACTTGGGTCATAATTTAGAAAGGTCATTGACGGGGCACCTGGGTGGCTCAGTTGGTTAAGCGTCTGCCTTCGGCTCAGGTCATGATCCCAGGGTCCTGGGATGGAGCCCCACATAGGGCTCCCTGCTCAGCAGGGGGCCTGCTTCTCCCCCTCCCTCTGCTTCTCCCCCTGCTCATATTCTCTCTCTCTCTCTGTATCTCTGTGTCTCGAATGAATAAATAAATTAAAAAAAAAAAAAGAGAGGTCATTGATAACACACATGATATTTATCCAGGAAAGTATTTGAGAAGGCACCACAACATCGTTTCCAAAGGAGTCAAATACTGAGCGCCTATAAAGAGATCCCGGAGTTGGTCCAGAGGAGTAAAATATTAAGTAATTCTTTGAGATGTTAACATTTAGAATATATGACATGATATTTTATTGATCACTGGGTCTGCTTTCTTCTGTAAATAGGTTTCTAGTTAAATAAGTTTACTTTTATTTATAGCTTATAAAGAATTTTAAAAGGAAAGAATGGTTTTGAATTTATCACAATTTTTAGCATCTACTAAATATATTTCTTTGCCATTCACCTATTCTTTAATTATGTGATGAGTTACATAATATATTTCTAATATTGAACTATGCTTGTATTCCTGGAATAAATCCTGCTCATGATTCTCCTGCTGTATCCAATTTTGCTAATATTTATTAAAGGTTTTTGATCTTTGTTCATAAGGGTGATGGGCAAATATTTGGGGAGATTTCCATCATCTGTTCCTCAACAATTCTATAGACTTTTTGCATAAATCTGGGCTTGGTACGTTTAAAGAAGGAGATCTTTAACTACTTTCTCATTTATCTATAATTACTGTGATTTATGCCTCTTCTTGGGTCAATTTTTATAATTTCCATAAAATGAGACATTTCGAATGTATAAAAATTTACTTTCACGTTATAAAAATCTCCTATACAACTTTACTAATATTCCTTTTTTGACTGCTAAAGCTATCCTCTACCACTGATCTGTTCATTTCCTTCAGAGGTTTCATGCCTTGGAAACTGCCTTAGTAATAGTGCATGAAGTTTATGGTGATTTGAATGTGTATGATTGTTATTTTCTTTTCCTACCACTACCTGGCTATTTCCTTTATTCTGTTTGCTTTTGTTACCTCCCTGAATCACTGACCACTAACAGGGCAGAATGGAATAGGGGAAATGTTCTAATATCAAGATACCAAGTTCTCATCCTGGTTCCAGAACTTATAAGCCTCAAACACATACCATGCTGTGAACAACTCATTCCTCTCAAAATGAGAATCATTACAATAGGGGCCAGTGGTACAAGGTGGGGAAGGTAAGCCATAATGATGTTTGGTCTCTTTTCTTGCCCTGATTCAAGGAACAAAGTATAGAAAACACTGCTAAGGATTGAACTGTGTACCCGCCCCTCAAATTCATATGTTGAAATCCTAATTCCTAGCTCCTCAGAATGTGCCCTTATTTGGAAATAGGGCCATTGCAAATATAATTAGTTAAGATGAAGTAATGCTGGAGAAGAGTGGGCCCGTATCCAATAAGACTGGTATCCTTATTAAAAGATTTCATGCTTATTATAACACAGGGCCACAGACATGCATACAAGGAAATCACCATGTGAAGAGGGAGGCAGAGTTTGGGGTGATGCTTCTACAAGCTAAAGAATGTCAAAGACTGGGGTGCCTGGGTGGCTCAGTTGTTAAGTGTCTGCCTTCGGCTCAGGTCATGATCCCAGGGTCCTGGGATCGAGCCCTGCATCGGGCTCCCTGCTCTTCGGGAAGCCTGCTTCTCCCTCTGCCTTTGCCTCTCTCTCTCTCTCTCTCTCTGACTCTCATGAATAAATAAATAAAACATTTTTAAAAGAAATTAAAAAAAAAAAGAATGTCAAAGACTTCTAGCAAACCACCAGAAGTGGGGAGAGACATGGAACCAGTTTTCCTCATGGCTCTCAGCAGGAACCAACTCTAACTACACTATGATCTTGGATTTCTAGCCTCTAAGACTACAAGACAATACATTTCTGTTTTTTAAAGTACTCAGTTCGTGTTACTTTGTTGTAGCAACCCTAGCAAACTGATACAAGTGCTGAGCTAAATGGTATCTCTAGGAGTATTCTGGATACGCCAGCATTCCATGCTTCTTGTATTTGTAAACCATTACGGACTATATTAATCAGCCTTTGCTGCAATAATGGTGCAGTAACTCCGAAACTCAGTAGCTTAAACCATAAACATTCCTGTTTCACTCATGGGTCTGGGGCTGTGGCCCTGCCAAATGCTGCTGGGCTGGGTGGGACTCGGCTCCAGCACGTGGGAAAGATCCAGGTCTGCTCTCTCTTCTCATTTTGGGACCAAGACTGAAGGGGGCCCCCACACACTGCCAAGGCTTTTCTCATGGTTGTTCCCATCATCAGTCAGGACAGTGGAGGAAGTCTGGCCACACAACCATGATGCCTCTCGAAGACCAGTTCACTTCTACTATTGGCTCTTCCATATGGCCTGTCTGTGCCTCCCTGCCACCTACCCCAAGGCCCATCCGTTTCCTGCCTGTGCATGACCGAGATGCAGAGTGACTGCCTTATTGTCTTGTCCTTTTGGGTTCCCAAGAGACCAACTCCCTGGGGGGGAAGTAATCTGAGCTCGGAATTCTACCAAAGCACGGATTGTTCATCCTTCTACCTGGTTTCTCTGACACGTATACATAGACAGTGTGCTGCTAACAAGCCATGGATGCCTCAGAATGTTTAATGTTCTGGCACGGAGGCAGATACTTGCCACATTTGTGAATTTATAGTCTATCCTATTTGTTAAAATATATGTTAACATATGCTACTATCACATTAATGAATTCTGTATAAGATTATTTTATTTATTTATTTTTTTAAAGATTTATTTATTTATTTGACAGAGAGAGACACAGCAAGAGAGGGAACACAAGCAGGGGGAGTGGGAGAGGGAGAAGCAGGCTTCCCGCGGAGCAGGGAGCCCGATGCGGGGCTCAATCCCAGGACCCCGGGATCATGACTTGAGCTGAAGGCAGTCGCTTAACCAACTGAGCCTCCCAGGCGCCCCATGTAAGGTTATTTTAAAACACACCATATTTACAAAGGTATCTATATCCAACTGCTAATCATGGGATTAGGGATAAAGGTAAATGTGACAATTTTTTTTTTAATTTTTTTTATTGTTATGTTAATCCCCATACATTACATCATTAGTTTTAGATATAGTGTTCCATGATTCATTGTTTGTGCATAACACCCAGTGCTCCATGCAGAACGTGCCCTCCTCAATACCCATCACCAGGCTAACCCATCCTCCCACCCCCCTCCCCTCTAGAACCCTCAGTTTGATTTTCAGAGTCCATCGTCTCTCATGGTTCTTCTCCCCCTCCGATTTCCCCCCATTCGTTCTTCCCCTCCTGCTACATTCTTCTTCTTCTTTTTTTCTTTCTTAACATATATTGCATTATTTGTTTCAGAGGTACAGATCTGAGATTCAACAGTCTTGCACAATTCACAGCACTTACCAGAACACATACCCTCCCCAGTGTCCATCACCCAGTCACCCCATCCCTCCCACCCCATCCCCCACTCCAGCAACCCTCAGTTTGTTTCCTGAGATTAAGAATTCCTCATATCAGTGAGGTCATATGATACATGTCTTTCTCTGTTTGACTTATTTCGCTCAGCATAATACCCTCCAGTTCCATCCACGTCGTTGCAAATGGCAAGATCTCATTCCTTCTGATGGCTGCATAATATTTTAAATGTGACAATTTTTGCTTTCTATGTTTAATATGGTTTACTTTTTTTTAATGACAACACATTACTTTTGTGATTAGACAAAACTTAAAGACATTGAAAATATATACCTCATGTACTATTCCTAATTAAACATTATATATACGCTATATATATATTATGTGTCTGTGTATGTGTATATATCCCCTTGTTCGTGAGAATGGAGTTTGTTTGGGGAAGGAGAGAGAGGTTGAGACGGAGAGCAGGTGCAGGTGAGCACCAGCTCTAGATACATGCTGAGCACTGGTGAGGGGTACCATCACTCGGGAAGGACGGATGAGGAGGCCAGGGAGTCGAAGAGAAGGTGCTACCCTACAAGGTGGCCTTTCTGTGAGCACCTTCAACTCCTCAAACCCTGCTTACTAAGTCATGGCTTCCATTCTACTTCACCTACTTCACAGAAAGTTCTAGTCCTTTGTCTTGGTATTTGCCCTTCCTGTCATTGCCCTCTCCCCAAATGCTCTTTAGGTTAATCAACATTAAACGTGTTTTCATTAGGTTGGCTGTGTCACTACATTCTGGCTTTTGGTTGGTGATAAAGTGCCTCTGGGGCTTTGCCAGGCATATCCCTTGTCTCCCACTCCCCACCACACACACACACACACACACACACACACACACACCCCCTTGAAAATGGTCTGCATATAAGATAGTACTGTAACTTATTCAAGAAACCACGCAAAAGATTAACCACACATTTTTGAAGTATAATGTGAGTTCAGTCTTCTCCTGTGGTTTCTCTCTAAGTATAGGGAACAAAGTACTCTGACACTTGACCTTACTTCGAATGACATCATCTTCTTGGCCCCGTGCCTGTGTCTGTTCTCCTGGCGGCAGCTCAAGTAAATGTCAGGCAGAACTAAAATCGGAAGAGGAGAAAACGGTTGTGTGGAATCAACGGAATCAACCTGTATTTATTACAGAGCAACTCTAGACACAAGGCAGGAAAGGCTGAGGAATCTCAGAAAGCTCAAGATTCTTTCCAAGTTACAGAGCTTATTCGATTCTTAAAGTGAGCTACTGATCCAATTTCAATTTTTAGTTTGTGATGTTGGCTTACGTGATAGGCAAAATGGTATCTCATTGTTTTTAGATGATATTTCTTTTTGTGAATTGCCTATTAGTGTATTCTGCTCATTATTCCTCTGAAGTACTGATTTGTTTTTTTTTTCTTATTACAGTGTAATAGTACTTCATATATTAAGAATCATGACCTTTTCTTTGCAACATTTGTCATAAATATTTTTCCCTGGTTTGACATTTATCTTTTAGTTTTGTTTATGATTTTTCTTTCAAATGTTTTGAATTTTAATGTAGAAATAAATATAAATATCTATTCATCTTTTCTTTTGGGAGCTCATCGATTGCTTTTTTTTTTTTTTGCTTAGTAAAACCTTCACTACTCTGAAATCAGATAAATTTTTATCAATTTTTTTAAGTTTTAAATTTTTTGAATTCAACTGTTTAATCCTTTTTTAATTTTTTTATATATTGCATTTTTAGAAAGTAGTGTGAGATAAAGATCTAAATTAATATTTTTCCCTAGTAGTTGAATCTCTTATTCATTGTTATTGATTAATTCACACTTTTCTCATTTATGAAACGTAAAGCAAGCATTATACAAATAATATAGGTTCATTTAAAAAAATTAGAAAATAAAAAATAATTGAAGGGGAAAAAACTTGTATTTTCTTTCTACTCTGAGTTGAATGTTAACAATTTGCTTTGTTTCTGCAGATATTTTCTTCTATAGATATATGAATATTTTTCCCCTCCAAATGGAATCATATTGCAATATGGTATTGTAACTTGATATTTTTCCATTCAGTAATATGATTATCTTTCCGTGTCAATCAATATACTTTTTACAGTGCTAGGTCCTAATTAACTTTTCATTGAAATATACTACACATTCAGAAAAAAAGCACATTTCATAAGCGTATAGCTGGTTGAGTTTTTACCAACTGAACATACCCATGTAACCAGCTACCACATCAAGAAAAAGAATATTACTGGCACCCAAAAGCCCTCCAAATGGCTCCTTCCAGGGATCTCCCTTCCCCGAGAGTAACCTTTACCCTTCTATCCTGACTTCTAACAACATAGATTCATTTCACAGCCCCATTTTTGATAGCTTCGTAGTATTCTGTCACACATAAACGTATCGTAATATGCTTGTTATGGGTTAAATTGTGTCCTCCGAAAGGATAGGTTGAAATCCGAACCCCCAGTACCTGCTAATGTGACCTTATTTGGAAATAGGGCATTTGTGGATGTAATCAAGTTAAGATGAAGTCATTAGGGTGGGTCCTAGTCCGGTCTGACTGGTGTCCTTATGAGAGGAAAAGGCCCCAGGAAGACAGAGACACACAGGGAGCATGCCATGTGAGGACAGAGGCAGAGACTGGAGTGGCACAACTTCAAGCCAAGGACACCAAGGGTTGTCGGCCACCAGCAGAAGCTGGGGAGAGGCAAGGAAGAATTCTTCCCAGAGTCTCAGAGGGAGCCGACCCTGTCGACACCTTGATTTCAGACTTTAGCCTCCAGAACAGTGAGAGAAGGCATTTCTGTTGTTTTAAGACACCTAGATTGAGGTACTTTGTAATGGCAGCAGTAGGAAACTAATAGATACTTAACTAATTTTGATGGAATTGGGGTCTTTCTAACATTTTATTATTTTTTTACACTGTTATGAATATTCCTTTAATTTTTTTTCCTTAGAAGAAACTACAAAAGTGAACTCTTTGTATCAAAGAATATTCATAGGGAATATTAGTAAGACAGTGGCTATGAACGATCAAATCACTATCTTTAAGTGTTGTACTTGGTGATATAGTTGATGTGGACTGCTTCCTTTGTAATGTGTTCTCCTATAACTCCACTTTCACCAGGATTCCCTAACTTGTGGGTACAGTGGACTCACATAAAATATAACTGTCTCCTGCCACCATCCTCATAAAGCAGAAAACCCCAGACCCTTATTTCTGGAAGTCTCTGGGGTGAGGGAGGTTATCATTCAAGTTCTCACTTTCTTCCCCTCCTGCCCAACCCCTCAACACATCCACCCATAAAGACTTTTGGGGCCTGGCTGTGCTATTTCTCTTGAGAGAACACCATGTTAATGGAAAGGACCCATGTCAAGGCCTCAGAAGGTAAAACAGGGTACAAAGAAGGACGTTGTGACATTCCATGTGGTACTCACTGCCTTAGAACCAGGCCACATGTCTCAAACAAGGAGAGGCCTTTCTTCCCTTCCCTGTACTAGGGGCCCCAAACCAGCACTAGCAGTGTCCCCCGTTTCTCAGAGTCCCATTGCCTCTGGCCCCGTCTCCACAGGGCTTAGTCAGGAAGACCAGAATCGGAGGCAGATACCATGCACTAGCTCCATCCTTGTCCTCAGCTCTCCCCTCCCCCATCCCTATGTGAAATATGCCAGACTGGCGAGTCCACTGAGTTATCAGACTTCATGTAAAGACATACCCAGATCTCAAGAGTGGGCACACTTTATGCTCAAGCTCGTTAGGTGCTGTTTCCTTGAACCTTCATAATATTTTAATATTAATAGGTCAGATTTCCCCGTATTACTCTTCTTTTTCAAAAAAATTATTTTTTTTAAGATTTTATTTATTTATTTGAGAGACAGAGAGACAGAGATAGCGAGAGAGAGAGAGCATGAAAGGGGAGGAGAGGGAGAAGCAGACTTCCCGCAGATCAGGGAGCCCGATGTGGGGCCCAATCCCAGGACTCTGGGATCATGACCCGAACCAAAGGCAAACGCTTAACCAACTGAGCCACCCAGGCGCTCCTCAAAAAAATTCTTATATGCTATTACCTGTTTATTCCTTCAGATAAACATAGGGATAGTTTGGTCAACCATTAAGTATTTGTTAGGGAGGTATTAAACCAATGAAATTAATGAAAGAATTGACATCTTTGAAGTGTTTGGCCTTCCATCAAGAATGAGGTCATGTCTCTGTATCTATCTGAATCTTCCTTCATGGCTCCTCCAGAGGGATTTGGGGAAGTGGAGAGGAATAGCAGAGAGCAGTCCGAATGACCCGCTGAGTGGGCTTTGGGAAGCCCACCAAACACTGCTGGCTTGAGTGCTTCAGAGGTAATTGGAAAAGGAAGCAGGATGGGTTCCGAGCCAGCTCTGGGTTTCTTCCAGGAATCCTTGATTTTTTTCATGGCACTGGATGAGAGTGTGTGCCAAGAGAACAAATCTGATGAAAGCAGAAAATGAGCTGATTTAGTAAATTTGCCAGCCAGGAGGAATTGTGACCAGAGCCAAGGTTCATGGAGAGAGCGGCAAATGAAGGCTGGTAGCAGTAGGTGTTGTGAGTGTGGCCGTCGGAGATGCAGGATGGGGCTAAAAGTCAGGAGATTGGGATTCCAGTCTGGGCTCTGAAATCAGCGCTCTCTGTTCCTTGGGCTAGTGGGCTTCCCTCCTGAGCATCTGCTTGTTCCTTGCTCAACCTCAGAGTGCTCACTGAATGAATTCCGAGGGCTCCTTGAGCTGAATTTCTATGTGGTATTTACTAGAGCATCACAGGAATTACATGGCTGAAAAATGCCCCAAGACATTAAAAATTTCCATGTGTAAACCAAAGGATATAAGTATAGACTAAAATGATGAAGAAATGAGATTCAGAGGACTTTTTGGATGATTCCTGCTAGTGAAATAGGAAAGAAATCTAAAGTAGCCTAAGGACATTATTTAGGGGTGAGGGACATCTCCAAAGAAAGTGCTTCCTAAGTGAGTTCTTTGATCTTGTTTGGTGAGGGGTCCCTGGGATGGCAAATTCTCTCAGATATTGTGGCTTCTTTTGTAGGTAGGATGAGGCAAAGCACTTTTACCCCTCCTGGCAGTAGACTGTAATCATAGGAAAGATTTTTAGGCTGTTGGCATCCTTGTGGCTGCAAGTTTGAAAAAAGAAATTGTACCATCGTAGTACCGGATTTGTTAATTCCTTTCCTTTCCTTCCCTTTTTTTTTAAAAAAACTTTTTTAGTGCCATATTTTGCTCTAAGCTCAGGTAGCCCTAGTTTAACTCTGTCACAGAGACAAGCTATTAATGTAGGGCCCCCGATGGGCGTCTACTCCTCAGATGAAAGGGAGATCTCTTGAAGTCTGGCAGAAACTGACACATAGGGATTGATTTCTCCAAGGGAGTTCCCAATATGACCTACCAGACTGTATCTATTTCCATTATTTCATTTCTTTCATGGGGGTCCTGGGCCAACAAATCATCCCAATTATACCCTCCAACTCCAGAGGTTATGCAGGACCCCCCTACTCTGAAGTTCAAAAATATCTTCTTTGTGGCTAACCTCTTTGCTAAACTCAGGCACCATTCCTTGTCAGGTCTTTGAAGGGGAAAAAGGAGAATTCTAAGTTTTGCATGGTAACCAGTCCTTAAGGTGGCCTATACCACATAATCAGTCCCCAGTGACTCCCCCCCACCCCCTGGTATTCATACACTTGTGTGGTTCCTTCCCACATTGCACCAGGGTGATCGTCATTGTTGTTTGTGGTGAATAACATATAACAGAAGCAGGTGGGGGTGCGTCAGCTAGCAAGTTGTGAAGTCATTCGGGCAGCCTATGCGAGGCTCACATGATGAAGAACCAAAGTCTCAGCAACAGCCAGGGAAACACTGAGGCCTGACAACAACCTCATGAGTAAGCTTGGGAGTGAATTCTTCCTCCGGTTGAGGCTTCAGATGAGACTGCAGCCCTGACTGACAGCTTGACTCCAATCTCATGACAGAGCCTGAGCCTGGCTCCAACTAGCTGAGCCATTCCCAGGTTCCCAACCTTCAGAAATTTTGTGAGATAATACAGGTTTGTTGTTTTCTGGTGCTGGAGTTTCAGGGTAATTTGTTTTGTAGCAATAGATAAACTCTGTGCTTTGTTTTTGATTTTTGAGTAGAGATAGAGTCAAGAAGACATTTGCTATATGGAATGCCCACATATGCTGTGTGAAATGACAAATCAATATTTGTCTATCTTTTGCCAGGCTCTGATCTAGGTCCCTGAATTCCTAGATTTATTTGAAAATAGGAATCACCTGGGGTGCTGGTTTAACGTACAGATTTCTAGGCCCCTTCCCTGGGGTTTGGGGTGAGACCAAGGAATCAGTATGTTTAACTAGCACCCCAGATAATCCTGTCATCAGGCAAGCCTGAGAAATATTGCAAGAAAGGATTCAAAAAAATGAACAAGACATAGCCCCTCTTCAGGTAACAGTGCAAAGTAGAAAGCAAATTGGTTGGTTAAGATCTCATGGAGCAAGATAGGGAAAGAATCAGAGTGATAGTAACAGCTGGCATTTATCAGGTACCTGCTAAGCATCAGGCATTGTGCCAAACACTTTACCTGTTTTACCTTATTTAATCCTCACAACAACCTTATGCAATAGGAGCTACTGCCATCTGTAACTTACAAATGGGAAAGCTCAGCTTTGGTTACCATACTGCCCAGGGTCACACAGCTCCTGTGTACAGAGCTAGGTGGAAAGGAGGTGGGTGACTCCATATGCCATTCTCTTAACTGCTATCATGTTCCATGTCCCAGCAGATGTGAAAGGGTTGTGACATCTTTGCAAATGGCAGGAGTGTTGTGCAAATGACAGGAGAAAGTGTTCAGGGAGGGATATGGGCCCGGGGAAGATAACACATGAAGTCCTGGAACCTGGCAGTGACTTCCCAATATAAACTCAACTCGTTTTGTAAATGAGGAAAGGGAGCTCCAGAAAGTTTATAGGACTTGCCTGAGTGGCAAAGAAGAGTAGAGATGCAGAACTTGAGCAGCCCCCTTTCCATTGTGGATAGTTGGAGGTCAAACTGGGATTGGCCTTGGATGCCTTGCTAATGAGGACTGAGCTGTTCTGTAGATCATTTTAACCATTTTAAGGGTACAATTCAATGACATTAAGTGCATCCATCTTCAGAACTTTTTCATCATCTCAAACAGAAACTCTGTATCCACTAAACAATAACTTCCCATTCCTCCCCCTCACCCTGTACATACCATTCTACTTTCTGACTCTGAATTTGCCTATTGCAGCTACCTCATATATGTGGAATCATATACTATTTGTTTTTTTGTGTCTGACTTATTTCACTTAACATGATGTTTTCAAGATTCACCCACATTGTAGCATGAATCAATAGTTCATTCCTTTCCCCCCATTTCTTTATTGTGGTGAAATACACATAATATTTACTATCTTAACTATTTTGCAGTGTACAGTTCAGTGAATTAAGCACATTCACATTGTTGTGCAACCATCACCACCATCCATGTCCAGGATTCTCTTCATCTTGCAAAACTGAAACTCTGTACTCATTAAACGGTCACGCCCCCTTCCTCTAACCCCCCAGCCACTAGCAACCACCATTCCACTTTCTGTCTCTTTGGTTTGGACTACTCTTTGTATCTCATATAAGTAGAATTATACACTATTTGTCTTTTTGTGACTGGCTTATTTCACTTAGCATAATGTCCTCAAGTTTCATCCATATTGTATCGTATGTTGTATTTTCCTCCCTTTTGGAGGCTGACTTATATCCCGTTGATTGTATACATCACATTTTGTTTATCCATCCATCTGTTGATGCATCCTTGGGTGGTTTCCACGTTTTGGCTATTGCGAATAATGCTGCTATGAACATAGGTGTATAAATAGTTCTTTGAGACCCTGCTTTCAGTGATTGTGAGTGTATATCCAGAAATGAGATTGCCGATCCTATGATAATTCTATTTTTTAACTTTTGAGGAACTATCATACTGTTTTTCACAGTGGCTGTCTCATTTTACATTCCCACCATCAGTGCACCAGGATTCCAGTGTCTCCACATCCTCACCAACACCTGTACTTCATTATTTTTTTAAAGATGAGAAATATTCTCAGGTTATGTCACATTAAAAAAAAACGATTCATCAGTTGATGGACATTTGGGTTGTTTCCATCTTTTAGCTATTGTGAATAATACTACTATGAACACTGGTACACAAGAATCTGAGTTTCTTTCTTTCTTTCTTTCTTTCTTTCTTTCTTTCTTTCTTCCTTCTTTATTTTTGAAAGTGAAATTTCTGGATCATAGGGTAATTCTATATTTAACTTTTTGAGAAATCTAGACTTTGGAAGGAGATCCGTGCTCTGTTAAGTTGGCCCTGGTCATCCTAGCCTTCTTCTGCACAGATACGGGTGAGCGGGGGACTCCTCCCTCTCTCCAGCAACCACACTGTCCCCTCCCCTCACTTCATCGCTTTCGGGAAAGCAGTTCTCTGAGCCTCTTTCACACAGAGGTGCAAGCTGCTGAAATGAAGCTGACCCTAGTGTGCAGCTGGGCTTGCCCGAGGGAGCGAGGTTTAGGTCCGTCCCAGCGTCTCCAGCGAGGGCGGTGCTGTGGGCGGGAGGGGAGGCTCCTCCCGGTTCTTTGAAATCCCACCAGCTAAGCGGGCCGTGTCCGCCCTCTCCCGCGGCCGGAGCTGACCAGGTGAGCGGGCCCACAAGTCCCGTGCCCCCGGGCGGGCACAGCGGGCGGGCGGTACTCCCTGCTCGGATCCGCGCTGAGCCCTGCTTTGAGCGCCAGCGCCCCCGATCCTGCCCGCGGCGGTCGTTCCGGAGCCTGAGCGCGGGGAGCGCGCGCCGCCCGGCGCCCGGCTCCCTCCCGCGTGTCCTCGCCGCCAGTTGCCGCCTCTGCGTCCCCGCCTCTCCGGTCCTGGCGCGATTCCCGGGTCCCCAGCCGCGCGCCGGCCCAGCGACCGCGACGTGCCCAGCCCGACCCTGCCTCCTCCCACCCGCCCAACGCCTCCCCGGAGCAGGGACCCCAGGACGTCCGGGAGCCCTGCGGACTCGGCCTGAGCAAGCCTCTTCTAATCAGCTGGCGGTGCTCTGGGGCCCCGCGGCCACCGGGGGCGGGGACCGCCAGTGCGGGGCGGGCCCGGGCCGGGGGTGGCCCTGCCTCCGGGCCCGCGTTCCTAGGATCTGTGGCGGCGGCGCGAGCGCAACTCCAGCCCGAGCCGGGAGAGAGCCCGGAGAAGAGGAGGAAGAGAGGGGACCGGTCCGGTCCCTGCGGGCCTCTCGGAGCAGCAGTTCGTGCCCCCGGGCCCGGATAGAGAACCGGGACCTCGTCCGCCCGCCAGGATGCCGCAGGTACCGAGCGCGCACTCCCGGAGAGATGCTCCGAGGACCCCACGCGGCACGCGCGGTCGCGGGGTGCAGGGGCTTCTGAGGGGGGAGAAGCCTTTCAAGAGACTCGCTTTCGCGCTCATTTCCTCACGGGAGCCGGGCTACCCGTCCCTCTGCCCTTGGAGTAGCCTCGGCGACTCCGTGGAAAAAGGTGGGAGCCCCAGAGGGCTTCTCAGCCCAGGCTGCAGAGAGGCTTCCAGTGATCCGCAGGGTCTGGCCAGGGGGCGAGCGCTAAACGACAATGCCCCAGGGGACACTGGGTGGGAAAGGAATGGGGTTCCTCTTTGAGAGGTAAGAGTACAGGAGAAGAGATCGCAGGACAATTTCTCCCCAAGTGCTAAATCTCCCAACACTCCCTGCGCCCCAAGAAGTTTATATTACCCTTTGTTTTTAAAACCTGACTGGGAGTCTTCCAGGTAGCATGCTTGAAGGGTACCCCTGGGGGGGGGGCGTGCCTCAGAGACACACGGGGCCTGCAAGGGATGAGGACTGTCCCACCAGGATTGCAGCTGTACCTGTGTGGACCCCAAGACTTGGCCCCCTCTGACCTTTCAGCTCACGCTTGTGCTCACACCTGACAGGGGCATAGGGCAGGGACTGAGAGGGACAGAACTGATGGCTCAGAGGAAGGGAAAAATATAAGAAAAATGGGGGTGAGGAGTTGGGGGAGAGAGGCAAGTAGTGGCTGAGCCTCATTGGGGTGCAGAGCGACTTTAACCAGGGTCCTCCAAAGACAGGCTCTGGAGATCTCACTGCTGAGGAGTGTGGGCAGCAGGCTTTCCCGGGGCAGAGGGGTTGCTAGGTGTCTCCGGTTCCCAGGAACCTCAGGTTTTCCGTGCTTGCCTGCCCTCTCCTGTGTTCCTGACATTTGAGGTCCTCTCCAGACCTCAGCTCCCTTACATCCCAGCAAGTTGGTCTGATGTTTTCAGGCTCTGGGCCGGACTGGGACTGCCAAGGAGAGGGCAGAGGTTCCTCTTGGTTTTGGGTCCCCAGCAGGGTAGGCCCCCCGCCCCCCCCCCCCAGCCCCCATGTGCTACGGTGGAGTCATCTGGGTCAGGATTCCCCTCCCCTTCCTTGTGGCTGACTGAGGAGGCCTGAGCACTCAATAGTAATTCTTTGCAGTCCTAGGGTGTAACACCCTCCCTCTCTAGGGAGCTCCGTGCTTTACAGATGTTATTGATCTGCTGCCTGGAGGATGTTGAAACCCTGAGTGTTTAAGCTATTTACCTCAGGACACACAACCGGTCAAGGAAGGATTTTGCTCCAGAGCCCCCTTTCTAAGCCACTCAGGGATTTAGGCTGTGATTTCAACCCTGCAGCCTCTGCCGGGGGACAGGCCTTGGTAAATGCTGTGCTGGACTACTAGGGTCACAGCGGACTTGGGTGTGGGGACAGGAAACCAGTGAGCAGAGGAAAAAGGGGTCTGCTAGATAGGCTCCGGGATTTTAGAGCTGTGTTTTGCCGGAGGAAAGAGACCAGCTCCAGGGGAGCAGACACGGTGTCTCATACACGACTGATGGATGATATTCAGCATAATTTCTCTTAAGCCCCACAGAATCGGACAATTTCACAAAGACCAAGTTCAAGCTGTTAGGACGGGGAGTAGAGTTTGGAGCAGGGCACTTTCATTCTCTTTAGCTTCCCCACACTCAACTTTGGTCCTTGAGCAAACCTGCAGCATTTCAGATCTTCAGTAGAAACGAAATACACTGAGCCGGCGCCTGGTTGTCTCTACAGCAATGCAGCCTCCCCTGTAGGAGTGGGTCTGTGGTTTTTGTGCATCTGTTTTCTCTCCCTGGTTCCTTTATTTCCGCTCCATCACTCAGTGTTCGTTCTGAGCAGGTGGCTAATGGGTCTGCTTGGGTTACAGGATGGTTTTGAATTTGGCCAGTTCACTCACATGTGTAGCCAACTGCTTGTATGTCTTTCAGAGGCTTAGGATGGAGCTCAGATACTGTCCCCCAAGGATGCTGGCAGACACATTCTGACTCATTAAAGGAGAGCTGAGTGTAAGCAGAGAGGGGAGAAGACATCAGCCTCCCACACATCACCTCAGAGGAATTCTAAGTAGCGCTGCTCAGAGCACCACCTGGCCCGATGGAGATCACAGCAGGGGTCATGGATGAGGATGCCAGCAACACCTCCACCACCTTCCTTTCTGTGCCGCCCCCCCCTGGAGCCCACGCTGCTTCCTTCCCATTCAACTTCAGCTATGGTGACTATGATATGCCTTTGGATGAAGAGGAGGATGTGACCAATTCCCGTACTTTCTTTGCTGCCAAGATCGTCATTGGCATGGCCCTAGTGGGCATCATGCTGGTCTGTGGCATTGGCAACTTCATCTTCATTGCTGCTCTGGCCCGCTACAAGAAGCTGCGCAACCTTACCAACCTGCTCATCGCCAACCTGGCCATCTCTGATTTTCTGGTGGCCATTGTCTGCTGCCCCTTTGAGATGGATTACTACGTGGTGCGGCAGCTGTCCTGGGAGCACGGCCATGTCATGTGCGCCTCTGTCAACTACCTGCGTACTGTCTCTCTCTATGTCTCCACCAATGCCCTGCTGGCCATCGCCATCGACAGGTGAGTAAGGGGGCACAGAGACAATAGGAAAGGGGCATTGGAACTGTCCCTTCCTTTACAGCAGGTGTGGACTGATGAGAGAGATCTTTATTCTCCATCCATGTGGATGCATGGGGGGTTAAAAAGTGGGCCCATTGACTGAATAGTAAGGAGAGTTCTAGTTTCCCAGCTGTGGGCAGGGACAGTAGAGCTCCCCAGAGTTGGGCAGTTGGGAAGGCTTTTGATCCCTCTGCTATGGACATGCGCCTAGATGTATCCCGTCAAGGTCTAGAGGTACATAGGTAAGAGGAGCGTGGAGGGACAAGTTCAAGTTCCAGGCGGGTACTTCTTGAGTCAACTTAGAAATCCTGAGGAAGATTTTCTCAAAATACAAGCAGCCCTTCCCCAACCCCCAGCACCAGCTGATTTTAAAATAAGATTGATGATTTGTTTTGAACAAAATAGAAAAAAGAAAAAGGAAAAAAGGTAACATACTTTTACTTGTTCTTTTTTGTTGTTGCATTAATCAGTTTGCTCCTTTCCATACATTTGCACATGACAGTATAGAAGACCTGTTTCTAGTGATGGGAAATCAAAGCAATAAGAGCAGTCTATGTAGATCTTTCTTCTGTTGTGTTTAGTCTCCTCGTTTAGGACAATCACTTGTGCTAAGAACCAGGATGGGTTTTGTTCCCTCAGGACAATCTTTGCAAACCTCTCTGCCCAAAGTTTACTCACATTTACGAAGCACCTTGGTATAGTCCAGAGCCAGTTGCCTGGAGGGTCAGGACCAATGTGTACTTGGATCTGAACAGCCCGTCTCTCTCCCTGAACCCAGAGAGCCCGGAGCCCAGATGCCCTCCCAGTTTCGTGGCCCTGGGGCTCTGGTGGAGTTTAGCCTGCCCCCGCCATCAGGACATCCCAGGGCAGTGTTCCAGGGAAGAGCACAGCAGATCGAACCTGTTTCCTGAAGCCAAAGGCAGAACAACCAGAGATTGGATAACCTGGAAACAGGCCACTACCCAGGACAGGGAGTCAACCCTATCCTCAAGAAGAACCCTGGCTTTAAAAGCATTAAGGATTGGGGCCTTTGTCTCCTTTCTCCTGGGAGGAGTGACAGGGAGTTTGCCACTTAACCAGCCCCGGCTCTGTCCCCTGTGGAAAGAAGGTGCTCGGAGTTGTCATCCCTGCAGAGGGCTACTTTGGCCAGGGTCCTCCACAGGAGTCCGGGAGCTCCACGGCATTTTAGCCACCCAGGAACAGACCCTGGGTGAATCAAGAAAGGGACAGTCAAGTAGAGTATCTGTCCCTAAGTCCCTTTCAGGGCGGTCAAGGAAGAGCTCCAGGAACCTTGTCTCTGATCTTTCTGAAAGTAGAGGCTGAAAGCATAGAGTGTCCTTTCCCGAAGTTTCACTCCAGCAAGACATCTTTGCGGAGGGGGTGCTCCCAGCCACTAGAAGTGGGGTAGGTTACTGCCTGCTTTGGGGCAGGCCCGTGTTCCCTAGGTGAGATCCATTTTAGGATGTAGGGGCCCATTGTCGGAAGGGGTCACACGGCAGGCGGGCGTGGCTTCAAGGGGGACAGAGGCCAGGATAAGTGAAGGGGCCTTGGGTTATTCTGAACATGTAAGAGGTGATTTCTGTGTCGATCAGTCCACCTCGAGCTATTGCATTTTTTCACATTCGTATCCTACTTATGTACCAAACTCAGCTGTCTAAAATCCTGCAGGCGTTTCTCTTGCAGTGTGAGTTTATGTAATGCAATTTAGATACAATAAAAAAGTTCATTGGAGAACGTGTTTTGCATCGTGGGACTGCTAGTGTTTACAGTGGGGTTGTGATTGGAGACCTGGAAACCAGACACTGGAGGAAAGCTCTGTTGGCCTACACAGGCCGTCCGGGGCCTTGACCAACTAACTGGCTGCTCCAAGGTGTGAAGTTACTTTACTGATGTTTGTGATCCTTGCTTCAAAGTATTTGTATGCGTTTTTACCATCTAATTTCACTTTTGTGGTCAGGACCCCATTGATTTTTGTCTGGCCTTGTGTGTTGTTCAGGATGTGATCAGGGATGTTCAGGTTCTATTTGGTTAGTTTGGGACAACTCATTTTTATCTCGATCTAACAAATACACTCCAGTTATAAAAATGCCTTTACTTTTGTTTAATGAAATTGTAGGGGTAGTGTTAGTGGTTATTCTGCCAGGCTTCAAACCCCTGCTGCTGCACCTGCTAGCGGCTGGGCCCCGTGTGAATTCTTTAATGTCTCTCTGCCTCGGTTTTCTCATGTGTACAATGGGAATAATAAGAAGACTTAAGGATGGGTTGCCTTGAGGATTAAAGGAAGTAATACATGTAATTGTTTGGAACAAGGCTTAAACTGGAGTAAGCAACAAATAAACAGTGGATCTTAGAATTTTTAAATGAACGCTTCCAGGAACAACAACAAAACAAACACAAGTAAACTAATGGAAATTTTCTATTGAAGTGATTCATTTTCATTGACGTGATTGTTTTTAGGATGTGATGTTTAAAAAAAGATAATGCAAGGTTTCTAAGAAATGCAGTTATGACGCTGTAGCGGAACAGAACTACTTACGTTCTAGCTTCTCTGTTTCTGAGATTGGTTCCGTGGTTCTCGCAGATATCTACGCTCGCACGGCTCTGTTGTCACGGCTGCTCTCTCCCTTTCTCCAGCATGCCTTTGGTTTAAAGGACCTGTCAGTGCCTACTCCACCCCCCCCGCCCCCCCCCCCCCCCCCGGGCCTGTTCACTCCAGCCCGGGCTCCTTGCCTCAGTGCCTCTTGGCTCTGCCCAGCTGCCACCGCTCCTCCCCTCACAGTCCGTGCTAAACACTCATTCATTCAAACAGCGCGTTTTTGTAGAGCAACTATGATATGACAGAGACCCGGCCAAGCACTGGGTGCACGATGGTACAGGAGAGAAAACAGCTCCTCGCCTTCGTGGAGCTTTAACTCATGGGAGTGGAGAGAGATCACAGTCAGGCAAACAAACAAAGGTAATTTCAGAAATGCTCTGAACAAAAAAGACAAACACTGAAAGTGACGGAGGATGGGAGCTGCTCCAGGTACGTCGTCAGGAAAGTGTCCCTGAGGAGAAGGCATTTGAAGGGAACTTTGAAAAAAAAAATAAATAAATAAAGCCAGCCGTGTGAAGATTGGGAAAACGCATTCCACACAAAGGAAATTATCAGTGCAAGGGTCTGAGACAGGAACAAACATGAAGGGTTCAAAGAACAGAGAAAAGGCTCCTGTGGCCCAGGGAAGAAAGCAAGGCTGCAGCTAAATTAATCTTCCATCTTGTACGCATCTCCCCTCTCTTGCTCAAAAGACCTCTACTAACCGCATTGTCTACAAAATATGGCTCAAATCCCTTCACCTTTTATTATGATTATTGAGTCCCAGACAGCCTCCCAGGCTCAGGCTAGGTAAACACATTTATGTCCTGTTTTCTAAAAGAGGTTGCAATCTTATTGAGAACTGTCACGATGGCTTGTTACATTCTATTCATCCAGTGCCAAGCACTTGCTGAGAGTGAAGGTTTACTAAAATCCTAGGTGCCCAGAATTCACTGACAGTAAGAAGTTACAAAAGAAGTAAGACTGAGCTCTGGAGGAGCTTACCATCAGGGGAAGGGGGATGGGGATCGTGGAATAACACTTAGTAAATAGAACATAAAGTAAAGGATGAATTCTAAATGAAATTTACAGAAGGGTGACATCATTGTGTACTAGAGGAGTCAAAGGAGGCTTCATGGAGGAGGCTGACTTTTAACTGGCCTTCAACTAATGATAGTCAGTAAAGGACAGGAGAGGTTTTCCATGAGGGTAGGGCAGTGTTTGCAAAAAGATGAGGTGGGAATGCTTGAGGTATGAGGTCCCTTGGGGAGGTCTGTGGGATCCTCGGGGGCAAGGAACAGAAGCAGAGTCGAGATCAGAAAGGATAGGGTCATATTCCAGAAGATCTCAAAATCTAGGTACAGGAAGTCAGACCTGATGGAGCGGGGAGCTGAAAAAGATCATCAGAGGACTCTGTCCCCCAAGGTCTGGGTTCCCTCTTGGATGTGGAGACACCTGCACTGGACTCAATGTGTAATCCATAGGTCCCAGGGGAAATGACCAGCCAGCCTGCCCACTGACCGCTCTTCTCTTCTGTCTACATGGGGCCAGCTAAGGCTTGAGTACCTGTGCTCAGCCTTAAGAAGCACAAATGCTCCCCAGTGAGTTCATTGATGGGGCTGACTGGCCCGGGGAGTGGGTTCTGAATTCCCTGATGATCTCATGAATGGCCTAGAAGCTGCTGCAACCACCATTTCCATGGTTTGATCTGGGGCTGGGTCCTGGGGATAGAGGGAGCCCAAATTTTCTTTGCTTAATCACCTAGCCCACCCTCATCACACAATCACTGCCTAGATGTTTCTTTGTCCAGCAGCCTTCATTCTTTGTTCTCTGGGAAATGTAGGCTCTAAGTGGATCTGGACCTGAGCCATTATACTGGTAGACACACAGGGCAAGCCAAGGACATACACATACGTAGAGAAAAGTAGCTGCCTCTGCCTGACTCCTTGAAACATCAATAGGTAGAAATCAACTGCGATGGAGAGAAAAGAGAAAAAGGATGCTAGGATTCTGGTAGGATGCCAGGAGGGTAGAAAGAAGGGGTATTGCTTGCTCCAATAGGAAAGGGAGGGAGGGGACAAGTGGCGTATAGGAGACCCAGCTGGATTTGGAGCAAGACATGGATGGGTCTGCAGCATGGTTCTGTCAATTTCTAGCTGTGTGGCTTTTGGCAGGTTATTTAACTTCTCCGAATCTCAGTTTGCTCATCTGTGAAATGGTCATCTTTGCTCTCTTACCTATTCAATAGACCTAGGGACATGTAATGAGAAAGTGGATTTAAAAATGCTCTGTAAATTGTAAGCTGCTTTACAAACATAAGCAAGTATTACTATGCTAGAGTTCTGGAGTTCTGATCCTAGCATAGCCAAGACTGCTGGCAATCCTTGAAACAGTTTTGCAATTTTCCTTTTGGTAAATGTATTTGGAGGGCTTCTTGCACAGCTCCTGGGGCTAACCCTGGGGTTGGAGTCGGGGTGAAGGCCAAGAGAGCCGGGATGGGATAAACATCTGATGGGGAGTCACAGGTTACCCTGAAGATTAATTTTGATGTGAAGATAAATAGATCCAATAAAATAGCAAGTAGCAGAGAATTTGAAAATGAACTATTTGCCAATAACAGGTAAAAAAAAAAAATTGCTGTGTATACCGAATAGCTCTGAAAAAAGACATTTTAGGTTGCTAACCATTTCTTGTAATTAGAAACCTCTGGTTGTTTATGTGCAGTTGATGCCAGCAGGCTGGGTCTGAGGACCCAGAGGGGGCCCCGCAGCACCAGCCAAGAGGGGTCCCTGGCTGCACGCAGAACAGAAGGCAAACACGAGCCAGCACGAGGTGAAAGCAGTTTAGTGAAGGTTTAGAGAGCGTGCAGGGACAGACAGAGTGGGAGACTCAGAAAGGAAAGGAGGGAATCTCTCCTTTGTTCGAGGTCTGGGGTTTTTATTGGGGACTATGGTCTAGTATACGTGTTCTCTCAGGCATCCAGGAACTGGTTAGAACAAGGACCAGGGCCCAAGTGTTACTCCTTGGAGCTGGGGGTCTTCGTGTTGAGATGTCTGGAGCCGGTGGTCTGGAATATGCATCTGATGGCTTTGTCGGGTCATTCTCATGCGGCCCTTCCTTAGGTGATATCTATTCTAAAGAAATCATTAACTCCTTGTCCCTTCCAAGGAGGACATATACTCTTTGCATTATGAGGCATGTGTAAAACGGGGGTGCAGTTCCTAGCAAGAATAGAAGCAGGAAAAGGAGGAAAAAGCAGATTTTTATGGAGTCCCATAGTTTCCCTATCTCACACTGTCTAACTGGAACCTTGCAGTATCTCTGTGAGGTCGGCGAGGCAGATGATATTCCCATATTACAGATGAGTAAATCGAGCCCACAGGGCTAAGAAAAGTGACTCAAATTCACATAACAAGTTTGTGGCAAAGCTGGAATTAGATTCTTGGTCTTCTGACTCCTAGATCGTCATCCTCTCCTGCTTGTTCATTGAAAAAAAAAAAAAAACACTCTGATCTTGAAACATCATAAGGACTTAGGAAGTTGCCATTGAGAAAGGAAGGAATAGAATTATATAGTGAAAATTCATATAGTAAACAAGTATAAATATAGAAATATTCTTTGACAGAATAATCAATAGAACATGGTGGGGCAGATAAAGAGGGAGAGAGTGAGTGAGAGCAAAGATACCAAACTCTTAGTACTTGTTATGAGTCTGAGTGAGTTTGGCGCACTCATTGTAGTGGGAGCAGCGCGGTCTTTCTGAAGGGCCCACACACGTGCATTGCCAGGAGCATTGCCAGCACCCTGCAGACATTCCCATTCCATCCTTCAGTGCTCGAGAGATTGACAAGAGTGACAGGGACTGTTGCCGGTGGCAGAGGACATCAAGCAGCCAGCTGCGTGTACGGAGGGTGGGCCCAACCCATCCAACTTCATCTCACATCTCTAGAAGACAGCAGGAGCCTCACTCCAGCGAACTCTCCAAATGACACTCAGGGGAGCTGGCTGCCTGTGTTTGGGGGAAGAGGGACACAAATAGCAGGAATATAAACAGGAAAAAAAATAGGAATGAACTTCTTCCAATCAAAATCCCAAGAACGATGACCTCAAAGGCATTGGTTTCAAAGGAAATAGAGTAGGTCTGGCTTTCCTTCAGGTTTCTCTCACATTTGCTCTTGGCTCTACCTGGGAGAAGCCATGGACACGTGAGAATATGGTGTTGTTTAGCCATTCCCTCCCACTTCACTCTCCATCTTTCTCCTTCTCTAACTTCTACCCCCTGCCAGACACAGAAAGTCTTCCAGGAAACCAGAACTCTCTGGGAAGGAGGCTTTCATACCACACAAATGACTCATATCCCCCAGAAAGTGCTCTCTCTTTGTTCCTGGACCACTGTGGCAACAGCAGTGTGGTTTTTTGGGAAAGAACAAAAGCAATATCTTTTACTGTCTGATGCTTTGTGGTTAAAAAAAATACATTCAATGTATATTCTTGATTGATTTTTCACATCAACCATGAGATGAGGTTAAATGTTTTCTGTCGAGGGTCCTGGGGTATATGACCTTGAGAGTGTCACTCATCTGTCTCCAGATTCCATTTTTACACCTGAAAAATAAGGTACGTTGTCACGCGCTCTTCCTTCACTTTTGCATACGGAACAATATTTTAAAAAATGTGGAATGAAGACAAAACTTTGCCCACGGCTTCCACTGGAAAGGGCAAGTTCTCCTGACAACTCTTTGGAATTATCAGGCCCTCTTAGCTCTAAACGGTGGGGTTATTAGGATGAATGGCCCTGGACACAAGAAGGACCTGGGAATAGTGCCAGGCCAGAAGCCAATGGGAGGCATTACTACTACACTTAATAATAGTTACCATTTATCGAGTATATGTCATATTTAAAACTGTCTCCTTCACACGTACTTTTCAGTTGCACCTTCTAATATTGTTGCCGAAACAATATCACCCAGAACTTTCTCCTCACAGTTGTTGACCCTATTTCTGTTCTTGTCCTAGATATCTGGCCATTGTCCACCCACTGAGACCCAGGATGAAGTATCAAACAGCCACTGGCTTGATTGCCTTGGTGTGGATGGTGTCCATCCTCGTCGCCATCCCTTCTGCCTACTTCACAACCGAAACGGTCCTCATCATCGTCAAGAGCCAAGAGAAGATCTTCTGTGGCCAGATCTGGCCAGTGGACCAGCAGATCTACTACAAGTCCTACTTCCTCTTCATCTTTGGCATCGAGTTCATGGGCCCCGTGGTGACCATGACCCTGTGCTACGCAAGGATCTCCCGGGAGCTCTGGTTCAAGGAGGTGCCGGGCTTCCAGACGGAGCAGATCCGGAAGAGGCTGCGCTGTCGCAGGAGGACGGTGCTGGTGCTCATGTGCATCCTCACCGCCTACGTGCTGTGCTGGGCGCCCTTTTACGGCTTCACCATCGTGCGCGACTTCTTCCCCACCGTGTTCGTCAAGGAGAAGCACTACCTCACCGCCTTCTACGTGGTCGAGTGCATCGCCATGAGCAACAGCATGATCAACACGCTGTGCTTCGTGACCATCAAGAACAACACCATCAAGTACTTCAAGAAGATCGTGCTGCTCCATTGGAAGTCTTCTTACAATGGGAGTAAGTCCAGTGCAGACCTCGATCTTAAAACCACAGGGGTGCCGGCCACGGAGGAGGTGGACTGCATCAGACTGAAATAAGCCGATGGACCTTTCAAAGTTTAAGCGAAGACAGACCTTTGGGACACTGACCAGTGTACTAGGACACAAACCATCAACCAAGAACCCTTGGTTTGCTGCAGAGGGCAGAGTGAATGGACAACTGTGTGAACACTGTGCCCAAGGAGCTCAGAATTCCTAAAACTGATGTGACTAGGTTCCAGCACCGGTGGCCAACATTCGCTAAATGTCTGATTTGTGCAGAGTAGGCACTGGTGAAACGTGTATGTGTTGACAACATTTAACTGGCAGAAAGAAATAGGGATTAAGCCAAGAAAAATACTGGGGCATAGAGAGCCTGAAATGAGAGACTTTCCAGAAGGGAACCCAAGTAGGCATCTAGGACTGCGGTACATGTGTTTGTAGGGTGATGGTCTCTCTGACCATCTCAGCTACTCATCAGATACTGATGTAGCCCATCTCTAGGATTGTCCTTAGGCTTGAGTTCACTCCTAACATTTGTGGGGTTGGAGCAAGAATACAAAACAGGCTCCTAGTTCTTTCTTCAACCCTTCTATTCTCATCTCTGGTCCTGACTCTCACTGTGAGGAGCCTTACGTGCATGCACATGGACACCCCAATATGCATGGGCAAGTTCTGTCCAAACCCTCCTCCCCAACACTGCTCCATGGCTACCCCTTGGGCTTATGGCTGTGCCCATACATGGTGAGACTCATCATCAGGAGAAGCCACAGAGACCCTGGAAGCCATTTGGTCAAGGTATTAAGGGGTTCTGGATATTTTGACTTGCTCCAGGGAAGGCCTAGGCTCAGGATGAATATGTTCTCTTGGCTCCATGGACTTCTCATCCCAAGGGGAGAAGTGCAAATAGCAGACCTCTAAGAGCCTGTGGGGCTCAGGGCAGGAGCTCAGGTTTTCTGGGTCAAAGGATGATACTGCTTCTACCTCTCAGTTATTCTGGCTTGGACCTATTAGGCTTCCCCTTACGTCCTTCTTTTCCTTCCCTTGTGTCCATGCTTGTGAAACAGAATCTTTGAAAGTAGACACAACACCTCATGGATACGGCTGTCAGCCACTTCCCATTTCCACCAGCTCTCACCCTCAATTGTTACGATTTGAGGGCGAGATGTGTTTGTCACGGGTGCCTGAAACCCATCACAGTTACTAATCTTTTGGATTAAGACTTGCTTTTCTTTTAAAATGGATATAGTCTTGGGACAGATAACCTGTCATATTTCCACTCCTCATGTAAATGAAGCCATGTGATCCAGTGGCAGGTGGTGAAGGTTGGTGGTACAGCCCTGGGCACCCAGGAAAGACAGGGACATACAAATGGGTGGTGGGCGCCCAGTGGGATTCAGTGACTCCACAGGCTTATTGAAGGCTCATCCTACTTTCTAACGCACCCTCATTGTTTGGTGTTTCAAATTGTAGAATTTGGACTGGTGGAACCAGAAGATCTGATCCAGCCTTGGCTCTGTCCCCTGTGTGACCCTTGGGAAAGCTTCTCAAAGGGGACAAACATAATACCTGTGATAGCTCCTGATGAGGTGGTTGTGAAGAACCAATGAGATAATATGTGGGTAAACTCTTTTCAGCCACACGAGTAATCAAAGGAACGGACCAATAACTGTGTGTAACGTGCCTGACAAGGAAAAACTTGTCACCTTGGCTTATGTATCTAGAAACCTTATCATCTCCCCCTTTCCATTACTCTTTGTGTGAATTATTCCTTTACCTCTCTTAGCCATGCTATATGTGTTACATTCCTAACAACATGCTGGTGCAACAAGGCGGTGAAACTTGGTGGTAAAAGTGTAACAGGGAACGGCAGTGTCACCAGTTAGAAGATGAGCGCAGGGTTTTAAGAATTTCAGAATCAGAGCATCTTTATAATCTTGGAAGTGTTGACCATGTTCCTGTGCCTGTTCCCAGCCAGCATGAATCTGGGCAATGTGATATTGTTTCTCAATCTTTTTTCACTCTCATGGGTATGTGTACCTAAAGAGTAGATGTGTCCTTTTCCTCTCAAATAATTTGAGAGCAGCACATTTCTAAGGCTATTTAACTAACAATTGTATGGCGTTTCCCCTCCAAATATAGTCAACTCTTTATTTTTGGCAGCAAAGTTCATTTTTTAAATAGTTACTTTATTTCCCTGGAAGACACATTCAAATACCTATTTATTTCTTCCTATTAATCATCCAGCAGACTTATTCTACAGTGCAATCAGAATACTCTCAGAGAATAAAAACTGATTAAACTATTAGCCCAAATCCAACATGCCTTGGAAGGCAATTCTTGTTTCTTATAAAATTACATGTTACATTCTAAAATCGGGAAAGTTAGCTTTGGACCAAAACATAATTAAAGGACATAATACGTTGTTGTTCCGTTCACCTTTTCCATTAGAAATGCTAAGCAAGAATCGACTATTAAATAGGAGCTTTTTATATGTGACAACCACGCTTCTTTTTGCTTTTCAGCCTAGAATGTATCAACCTTTCACTCATTGAACTGTCTGTAATATTTTTAGATGTTGTGTCTGCTTGTGGTTTTACAGTGAATGAAAGTGTTGTGTTGTGATCAAGTGAAATAAAAAAAAATGCACATATATAATCATGGACCGTAGTGTGCCTATAATTTTCATCCCTCTTCCCCAACCTCTTCTTAGTTACGGTGTGGTGCTTCTTTCAGTGAGCGCTGAATAGAGGCTGATTCCGTGATCAGCAATTGTGAGAACAGTGCTACCTCATACCCCTTTTGCCTTCGAACTTCTCTTCTCTGTCCTAAAGAGATTTCACTGATTTATATCTTCTTCCTATAAGCCTGCTCTGGTAAAACCATTAATGCTTTTTAGCATCTGAATGCCAAGACTTGAAACCTGAGGACCCGTTTATGCCTCTTACATAAGCTACGGCTAACCTTTTGAATAGGCTTAATGTCTGCACATGTGAAACGAACCAGGAGATGAATGTGAAGATTCCACACCATGTTCAGATGAGTGGCTGACTCATTGAACTGAGTGGTAGCCTGCCCAGCTGATGTTCTCCCCAAAAACTGGGGGTGAGCCCAACAAGGTGACACTGGTGCTTATGTGTTCCTTTGCTGTTTTCTATGCATTTTCGATACGTAAAGAGATGTGCACATCGTCATATACAGAAGGATAAAGACGTGATTTTTAAAATCAAACCATTTCCTTAACTAAAGCAAACGAGCAGGGTGGATTTACAACAAAGCTTTTGAAAATTTTGCCTAATGATTACACACTTAAAAAATAATTTCTTAAAGACACTAAAACTGGGGCGCCTGGGTGGCTCAGTCGGTTAAGCGTCTGCCTTTGGCTCAGGTCATGATCTTGGGGTTCTGGGATCAAGCCCTGTATCGAGAGTCTGGTACCCACCCCCCCCCACCCCCGCGGGATTGTGCTCTCTCTCTCACTCACTGTCTCTAATAAATAAAATCTTTTTTTTTTTTAAAAAAAAGACACTAAAACATGGCAAGGTGGCAGTCACCATGCCAGCCCTCAAGCGTGAAACAAGTTCCATGCTTATGGAAAAGAATGCTAAAGAATTTGTGATGGCCAGAAAATTCTAAATATGAATCCTGTTTCTTGAAAAATCTGATACACTTTGGAATGTATCCACAAAGAATGAGTCCAGTTCTGCCTAGAGTGTAAGTGAGAATATTAAATTCATCGAATTCGTTTTACCATTAGTGAAACTGAAACCCAGAACAGAGAAGAGAGGTTCAAGTTCTGATAGCGGGTCACCATGACAGCCAGGGTTAGACGTCAAGGCCCCCAGAGCTCAGTCCACGGTTTTTCTACCCCAGCCTTCATGGGTGCAGGAAGCATTTTTGGAAGGGAAGGATCTTCCCCAAGAATCCTTGAGGTGACTAGTCAGCTCCAGTCGGGCCTTCTCTGGAGACCCTTAAGGAGTTAAGCAGAAACATTCCTGGTTCCTTTGCAAGCCAAATTTAGCTCATCTTAATCCCCAGGAACTCACAGCACAGACAGGGAGGTCAGGAGGTTTTAAGGGAAGAACTGCTAAAAAACGTTCACCGCTGCTCTTTCTTCACATCGCCTAATTGAGGGTGTGAAAGAATATAAAAGGAAAGATACAAGGCTGTTCAAGAGAGTGGCAGCCCTGCCCCAGCAAAGCAGGAGAGAAAGAAGCCGTGCTTTGCTGAATGTCCACACTAGAGGGCAGGCCTCTGTGTTCAGGGTTCCGTGGCATCAGAAGCCTACCTCCTGCTCCGGCAAGTGAGGACAGAGATGTGGAAAGCTTGGATGAGAGAGGACTTGAACTGGACGAGTGGGGTGTAGAGAAGCAAGAGGGCGAATACTCCACATGAGAAGAGAGATGTCTGTTTCACCTGCTCTTGGTAACAGAAATGGATTTTTTCCAGGAGTGGGTTCGGGGGGTGGGGGTAGGCTTCTCACACAATGAAGGGATTGTCATCCCTGGAACAGGTAACCGAAAAACTGAAAAACAGAGGGACATAAGGAGAGACAGACACTAGCCTCCTGAAACAGGTCTGTATGATGGAGTGAGGGATGCCGCTCACAATAGGAAGACAATCAGTGAAGGGCTATGGAAGAGGAAGCTGGTGAGCACAAATTTGGCTGACTTGAACTCTAACAGCCAGGAGCATCTACCGTGTGCCGGGGCTGATCCAAGCAGGGCACAGGAATGTCTCACTACATCCTCACAGCGCCCCCTCTCAGAGCAAACGACCCTCATTTACAGATGAGGAAATCCAGTCTCAGCTCAGAAGGGTTGCTCAGGGTCACACGAGGACTGAATGGTGCTCTGAGATTTGAACCCAAACCCACGCTTTTGATCGCACTATGCTGCAGCCTCTAAATGGTTTTCCTCCACCTTCCTTGTGCTTTCTAGAAAACTAGATAAATGCCTCTCTCCTTGAGTGCAAACATGAGGTGATAAATCATCTTCTAAACTAACTAGATTTGTCTCAAAAACTGAAAATAGCACACTCCCACCTTTGTTTGTCCTTCTATGAAAAGTTTTGTTCACCCTCAACAGCTGATCCTAATGGCGGAGGTCCTTAACATTTGGTGTCATGGGT
This sequence comes from Halichoerus grypus, assembly GCF_964656455.1. Classification (NCBI taxonomy): domain Eukaryota; kingdom Metazoa; phylum Chordata; class Mammalia; order Carnivora; family Phocidae; genus Halichoerus; species Halichoerus grypus. The sequence continues at coordinate 52,487,329 of NC_135721.1, read as the reverse complement.
GCTTCTGGCATCCAGTGGATTATAGCCCCTTCTCAGAATAATGTTTTCAAATTTATTAAGTAAAATACATAGGAATGTCAAAGAAATAAATTATATTGAAAAGAGATTAAAATATTTTTAAAGTTTATGATATAATTGTATAAATCTTTATATCAGATTTCTTTGTATTAAATCTTTATTGAATGCCTTAAACAAGATTTAGCATCAGGGCTAACAACTACCATAATTTTGAAGTAGTGATGAATGTGAATGAGTGTTTAGGTCTTTCCCCAAATTGCAAGGTAGCATAAAATATCCGTGATCTTTCCTGGGGACAGTTTCAGGGACTGCTAAGACTAGAGTGGCTTGTTGCCTATGTCATCATGGCGGGAAAGGCTCAAGCTTGGTTACAGGTTAGTGAGAATAACAATGAATTTTGTTCATCCATGTTCCTAGCTCTGGAACTGGTTAAGAAGACCTTCCTGAGGGATGCCGAGGCAAGCGCAGCCTGGAGTGGGTACTGGTAAAGATTTTTTTTTTTAATTTTATTTATTTGACAGAGAGACAGAGAGAGGGAACACAAGCAGAAATGGAGATTGCAGGAAGAGGCACACACATTTAGATGGAATTAATCAGTAGAACTTCACTGGGTGCTCTTCTTGTGAAGACACCTCCGTAGGCGTTGGGGTTCCCTGACTCTCCGCCCTGTGCCTTCTCGGGGCTCCAAACCTCGTCCGTGTGGCAGATTCCTCTGAGAAACCGACAAGTTCTCTCTTTATAACATGAAGATTCAGGACTCTTTTACACAATTATTTAACATTTATGGTTGTAGGTTGTGATGTTACAAAAATGAATGACACAATGATAACTCTTGTCCGTTGATGACCTGACTTAAAGAGATAGGATGCTTTGGTTGTTGGGAAGCACAAAGAAAAATCCTATAAAAGCAGCATTGCAGATTTACTTATCAAGTTGACTGCTTTGCTCTCTTTTCTTTTGTTACTTTCTGTTGTTATATTATTTTGTTGCTGCTTTCCTCGCTTTAATCTTTTGGTCTTACCTTCTTGAGTTGAACATACACGTGTTTTTGTTATTTTTTGTGTTACTTTAAGGGAGTGAGTTTCCTTTGAACAGAGCTTTACTCTTGGTTGGACATATAGAACATCTTTAGCTCTGAAACACCCCTTTTTATTTCATCATTTTTGACATATGTATCTCTTGGGTCATGGTTTCCATATTCTCCTTACGTATTTAAAATTCCCAGGATTTGTTGTTTTCCTTTCTTTCCCATGATATTTATTTCTTTCAGAGTAGACTATTCAGTTTTCTTTTGCAGGCTCTAGTCTTTTTTTTCTTCCCTTCCTTCCTTCCTTTCTTCCCACCCCCTTTCCTTTTTGCATAATTGTATACAGTTTTTCTATTACTTCTTTTCATTTTTCCCACCTTGGACAACACAATATCTGGTTCTAAGGTGAATATTTATATAGGTATCTATCTATCTATCTATCTGTCTGTCTATCTCTATACCTATACACAGTTGACCCTTGAACAACACAAGTTTGAACTGTGTGGGTCAACTTCTAGGCAGATTTTTTTGATAAATACAGTACAGTACTATAAATGTATTCTCTCTTCCTTATCATTTTATAATAACATTTTCTTTTCTCTAGCTTACCTTGTTGTAAGAATACAGTATATAATACATACCAGCTATGTGTTAATTGACTGTTGATGTTATTGGTAAGTCTTCTAGTCAACAATACACTATTAGCAGTTAAATTTTTGGGAGTCAAAGGTCACACTCGGATTCTTGAATGTGCGGGGAGTGGGGAGGGCAGGGTCAGTGCCCCTCCCCCCCAGGGTTGTTCAAGGGTCAACTGTGTATGTTACTGTTGTTTATTTCAATAGGTTTTATGATCCTGTGTCTCCTTCACCGTATTTCCCCAGAAGTCTATCATGTTTGTGTAGAAGAGTGCAATAGGACCACTGATATATTAGAAGGATTAGTGGCTGGAAGGACTAGAATCAGAAAGACTAATAAGGAGCGAACAAAAATACAAAGGAAGAGATTGTTGCAGTGAACGTTTTATAGGGCTACTGGAGATAAGGAAGGAGGCATAGGGATGGATGATGCTCATGGAAAATTCAGGAGCAGGAGCTGGTTTAGGGCAGATAATAAGTTTATTATTAGATATGTTGATTTTGAGGTACTGATAAAATTTTGATGTATAGCCAATGAGTAGTTAGAAATCTTGATGAGGAATTTAGGAGAAAAGGGGAAGTTAGAGAGATGTGGCTACCATCCACATTGAACTATCACAAAGGGTCAGATTGTCAAATTAGACTCATAAATTAGAGCTCTTATTCAGTGTCAAGCTTTGCTAGTCATCTCAAGTTTCAAGAGATCAAGAGGCTCAGGTAGAACAGGGCTTGTCTAATACAATGCAGTGACTATGCACGTCCTTTTTGGTGTGAGACGTAGTCTTTCCCCCAAAATAAAAGATGAGGTCTCTAAATGAGGTTTGCAGACCACGATACTGGGTGGAGAGCACTTAAGCTATGAAATATCACAATTATTTTTTAAAGATTTTATTTATTTATTTGAGAGAGACAGAGAGAGAACAATTGGGGGGGAGGGGCAGAGAGAGAAGGAGAAGCAGACTCCCTGCTGAACATCGAGCCCCACTAGAGGCTGGATCCCAGGGACCTGGGATCATGACCTGAGCCAAAGGCAGACACTTAACTGACTGAGCCACCCTGGCACTTCCATCTCAATTTTTTTTAAACACAAATCATTACAGGGATTTTGTGACATTTGTTAGAGGTCATGACTCATAAGAGTCTTTTTTTTTTTTTTACATTTCTTTTTATTTTTTAAATTGAAGTATAATTGACATACAGTGTTATATTAGTTTCAGGTGTACAATATAATGATTTAACAATTCTATAGATTTCTCAGTGCTCATCAAGATTAAGTGTACTCTTAATCCCCTTTATCCATTTCACCCATTCCCCACTTACTTCCCCTCTGGCACAGATTCTAGTTTTATTTACCATAAGTGATCCTGAAATAGGGATATCCTGCTAAAAGAATTTTACAGATGAGGACTCTTTCCATATAAAATCTTTAGTTGATTCCAGGAGATCCAGTAATCAACAGGCTTACATGAACATTAGACTGGGCCACCTGTCTTCTCACCTTGGGAATATCCCTCTGATTATAGGGAGAGAAATGGACCACAGACCAGCTGGTTTGACACCTTCTTCCCTTCACATAAACTCAGAAATTGAAGTCTGGAATGGATGAAAAATTGAAAGGACAGAATCTATAGAGAAAAGTAGAATAGTCAGTGAGAAAAAGGAGAGAGAGGAACCAGGAATGAAAAGAGAGATAAAGAATATTCAGAGAAGAGGAATGAATTGAGTGTGGCTAAGTTTAGTTTCCTCTCACTCTGCAGTACTCTCTTTTTCCTTAGTAAGAGAACCAAATTATTATTTCAAAGTAAAGACTATATTTCACAGGCCCCCTTGCTGCTAAAGATGATCTTGTGACCAAGTACCTATCAAGAAAACCTAAGAGGAAACTTATGAAAGTATGGAACTTACTTCACTAAAAAGGGAAATGCCTTTCTCTTCGACTTGCAAAATCCTGTAGTTTAGAATGCAGATGTAATGGCTCCAGCAGCCATCTCAGACAATGAAAATAAGGCTTGCACCGTAGGGATGGTTGACCAGAGAGCTGGAAGGGTATTGGGCCTATGGTAACTCTGGGTGTCCATACCAAAAGGGGACTGACTATCTCTACACTTCTGAGTGAGATAAAAATAAACCATCTAATTTAAGTTACTGTTTAAGGAGTTCTGTTCCTACCTAACTGAGCACGTAGAATGGCTCAATATCAGCTCGCTCTGACTATGTTTTGTCTTCCACATAATGCCCATCTTTTCTAGAATGGTTATGTTGTTGAACTGTATGAAAAAGATATCAATATTCCCTAGCATATTAGTACCTTAATAAAAATCTAATCTGAACAATTCTAATTTAATCTCTACCACATCTATGAGGGTTTTTTTATTTTTTTGTAATTGGCCTCAAGGTGCATCATCTGTATCATAGGCAAGTTTTTCTTTTTATGGATAAGAATTGCTTAAATGTTGCTTTTGGCGATTCTGACATGGAATAAATATATACTATATATAAATATATACTATATATATATATAAATATATACTACACTATTAATTCTAGTTAATCAGGGATTTCTATACACTGTATTAAGTAGTTTATAAGTGTGATTTTATTTAATCCTCATAACCCTATGAGGTGTGTGGTAATATTGTTCCTGAGGGTCACTTGTCCAGTAGGTAGTCAGCCTGCCATTCAAAACCAGGCTGGTTTGATTTCAGAGCATGAGGTCAGTAGACACTTATGGGGTGTCTTCTACCTTTGCATTTAAAATGACAAGGCCACAGATTGGAAGGGATACCTCTGAATTATATCAAGATGGAACTACCTTATTTGTTCTTTTCTTTAACCCCTCTATATCTACTAATGTACAGAGGACTGTTTACAGACAAGGACTCCACCTTTTAGCTCCATCATAATGAGAATTCTGTCTAAGTACACAAAGTTTCTGCATTTTTGCCCTTGTCCCCAAAGCTAAAAAGCAACAGGTAGGCAGTGGTTCTAATGAATCTGTCAGTTTCCATACACTGCTAAGACCTCAAACTGGCCACCAAGATGGGAGTTCTGAGGCTACTGATAGCAGAGACGTGAGCACCACTGACTCTTTCAAAATTAGGGTTTCTGAAATGTTTATATCAGAGAACTAAAATGAATAGATGGCTTGTTTGGAGTAGGCTTGCAGAAACCCAACATTAGAACAGTTCTCAGGATAAGGCATTAACATGTATTCCTACAGCTCTTTGACCTTCTTATTTAAGAAGTAGGTCAACCAAAGTCTTCCATGAATTTCAAGGAAGAACATTTTGAGCATGAGTAAATAGTAAATAACCTAATGAAGACATTTTGTTTTTTAACAGCATTGAAAATATATGGGACAAAGATAGGTCATCTTCTGGACATACATAGAAACTTAGAGAATCCTTGCATTAGAATAGGCATCTGAATTTTTGTGTCATTATTTTTGGAATTCACCAAGATAAAATGTCTAAAGACTCTTAAGATGGCAGTTTGTAAAACAAACCGGACCTCATTCTAGGTGTACTTCCAGACATTTAAAAGAACTTTTGAACCCTAGGGGAGGTCAGGTCTTCAGATGAATGTCCTCAGGAGTCAATCAGTGTATCCATAGCAACATATCACCAAACCAAATAAGAACACCACCCCCCACCTATTAGTTAGAGTGCAGTGATCTTACATTTGCTTAATGTAATTGTCATTCATTTCATTGTCACCTATTTATAACTTAGCAGAAAATCCAGGCACATGATCCTCTTTCTATGTATTACTGAGGCTCCCTGAGGAAAGTCTAGGTTTCACAAATCTCTTCTTGGTTTTTGCTCATCACTTCAGCTGGGTCTCTTACTTCCACAGTCTGCAGCAGCTGTTGCTGGAGTTCGGTGGGCTGTGCCTCTCCACAAGGGGGTGACAGATGGCCAGCATGTTGTAGGGACTTGTCTGCCTTTCAAAGTCCCTCAGCATGGGAGAAAGAGGAAACTCTCCCTCCTCAGTCTGAGACCAGGCTGCATGCATTTCCTTGGCAGAATTCCCTTCTCTTGCCCACTTTTACTACTTTACTAATATTTCTGAAAACCTGAGTTTTTTCAGTCTTTAATGAGACTGATAAGTCTTAATAAGTAGCCCACCTTGTGCTCAGGAAACCCAATTTCTCCTTTTATCCAGCATGAGGTAAAGAGCAGGTGGCCCTAATGTGTGCTCTTGATAATGTGGTCTTCAAGTGAGTAAATACATGTGCAGAAGTATACACAGACATCTACTAAAAATAAACACCTGTTTTTTAGGGATTGTTCATAATCCACAATTAGGGTGTGTCTGTTGTGGGAGGAGAGGACACTGACTAGAAGGACACAAAGATATATCAAATTACACTATGAAAACCAAATTAATCTCAGTCTAGAGCATCAGCAGTCAGGTATGGTGTCTTCTCCATGAGCAATGGATAAGAGTGGGTATTATATATGGGTATTATATATACTTTATAGATATATACTGATATATATATATCATACATATACTTTATATACATCATATATAGTTTACTTTATATACTGTGGTAGGTTGAATAATGGCCCCAGAGATATCGAGGTCTGAATCCCAGGAACCTGTGAATTCGGCCCTATATAACCAAAGGGACCTTGCCCACGTGATTAAGTCAAAGCTGTTAAGATAGGAGATGATCTTGGATTATCCAGGCGGGCCCTAAATGTAATCACCAGTATCCTTATAAGTGGGAGGCAGAGGGAAAAAGGGTGATGTGACCATGGAAGCCAAGATTGGAATGATGTGCTTTAAAGATGGAGAAGGGGTAACAAGCCAAGGCCACTAGAAACTGAAAAAGTCAAGGAAATAAATTCTCCCCTCTGAGTCCCCAGAGGGAACCAGCCCTGCCAACACCTTGACTTTAGCCCAGTGAAACTGATTGTTGGATTTCTGACCTCCAGAACTGTAAGATGACACCAAACTCTCCTTAAGATTGTTGCCTTGAGTTTACCCTGGAGACTTTAGGTTTCTACCCAACCCCTCAGCTCTGCTTCTAGAATCTGCTTAGGGGAACTCCAGTGTTGGGTCTTGTCTGCTTCTCAATCCCAGGCCCTCGACTCTGGACTCCCTCTGCTGTTGGATTCCAGGCTCCAGCTGCCAACCCTGTATTGTCATGCTGAAGACGCCTGCCAAGTTTTCCTTGGGGGACATGGCATTTTTGGAGAATGAGATTATTATTATTTGTGGTAAAATGAGATATTTGGATTACCAGTGGATTTCTTTACATTGTCCTCTCCATACTGCTTACTACAATGGAGATATTCCATAGGAGTTGACAGTCTAAATACTCTTCTCAAAAAAGTCTCCCTCATGGTTTAAAGAAAATCCATCTCCTCTGCATCCTTGTGGCTTGGAACAGAAAGAAACTAGCTGGGAAAAGGCAGGTCAGCACTGCTGATCCCTTCTTCTTCCGACGTCTTTCTGAGCCATCATCAAGAATCACTTTCCTGGAGAGCTTAGCTCATTTGGAACTGAGACTCCTTCGGCCTTGGTGTGTCCCAGTGGAAGCATTTTATTATGCAGAAAATGAGCAGAGGCAGCTGCTGGCTTGTTTACATGCTTAGCTAATAGAAGTGCTGTGTTGCTCCCCTTCCGTGCCTAAGGTTCTGCCAGAAGGGAGATATCTCTGGGGCTCACAGAAGAAATGTCAAGAGCAAGCTGTTCAGGCCAGATATTCTGTTTGCAGCTACCCCCTCCAAGGCTTATAGGTGTCACAAAAATTAAACCAATTTCCTTTGTTTTTTGTCCAAACTTTTACTTTACTTTGCAGATTGAAAATTTAGGGATTCTATAAAAATAGTCATTGCAATTGGTATCATTGTTTTTATCATGTAACATTATTTATTTAACAAATATCTATTTAGTGCTTACTATGTACTAGTACCATGTAGATTTTGGGGATTCAACAGTGAACGAGACAAAAATTCCAGCCCTTATGGGGCTTATAGCCTAGATCAACCAACCAAACAAGCAAATAAGAGCACATACATAGACATGTAATTTCTGACAGTGGTATTATGAAAAATGTAGAGCAGAATAAAGGGCCAGCAAGTGACAATTCATGGAATGAGACAGAAAGGGGTTGGAGGTAGTTTAGGTTGGGAGGTCAGGGACAGCTTGGCTTCTTGGAGACTTTGCTCTGCCAAGATCTGGGAGAAGAGCTTTACCAGCAGAGGGACCAGCAAGTGCAAAGGCCCTGAGGCAGGAGCAAGTTTGGCAAGATGAGAAACAACAAGATGCTTGCATGGCTGGAATGAGTGAGGAGGAAGTGACCAGAACTGACTTTTGTGAGGGGGCCATACCTCAGATCATATAGCCCCTCATAACTGTGTGAATTTTATATTAAATGTGAGGGGATTTTGCTGGAGAGTTTTGAGCAAGGAATTAATGTGACTTTAAATTAGGCTTTCAAATTAACCACTGTGCCCATTGCACTGGGCCAAGTTTGGAAGCCAGGAGACCAGCTGCAAAGCTATCCCTTCCTCTACTTTCTGGAAGATTTCCATTCCATTGATTCTATTTTCACTTATGTTTCCATATTTGTAATTGTTAAGATTTTTTTTGTTCTCTTCATACTCCATTTTATAGCATTCTTTTCTTGTTTCTGACATGAAGTTCCTTCTCTTATATTTCAAAGGATATTATTGGTACTTTTTGAAGTCCTATTTTCTCTGAATTGTCTCTATTGCTAACATGGGTGTTTTATTTTATTTACTTATTATTACTTTTTTGACTTAGTTGTTAACAGCATCGATTCAAGCCACATTGTGTGGTTAAAATAAAGCTTCCCCACTTACTAGTTGGGTGAATGTGGGCCAATTACTTAATGTCTTTATGCTTCAGATTCTTCATTTGTCAGTGGAGATAATAATAGTATTAACTCGAATGCTGGTTGTGAGGATTAAATGAGCAATTGCATAGAAAGTACTTAGAACAGTGCCTCGCTCCTATAGGGGCTCAATAAAGGTCAGCTTTTACTTTTTCTATTTGGTTTGGTCTACCTGTTATACCAGATGCTTTCCTCACATGTATGGGGATTCTTGCCTCTCTGTTCAAACTCAAGACTCTGAACAGCCTCAGGAGCCCTGATTTGATCAAGTCGAGCAGATTTTCTTTGTGATTTCAACAGCCAAGGGCAAAGAGCCCACTCTGGCCTCCAGCTTGTTGTTAAAGCCTGAGAGAGCTTGGAAAGTTCTACTCTCATCTTTCCCAACTTCTTATCCATGAGGTTGTCATCTGTCCATGGGAGAACAAGTCAAGTTTCTTATTCTCCCTCACAGTAAGCTAATACCTGAGGGAGGTATCTCATTCTACTAAGTCAGTTTTTATAAAGAGGATAAAATTCCCCTGAATGCATGAGTAATAGGATAGATATTTCCTCTCAGGAAGAGAATCCAACCAGACTATGTGTAGAAGACAAAGCAATACGATGAAATACAGGGGATGAGTTTGGGGAAATGGAATCAGTGGTGACCCAACCAGTGCCAGGATCAAATAAAGCACATTAAGAAGAGAAGATGAGTGCTATAGCAGGACAGGCCAGGGGTGGGGTGGAGGAGGAGAAATTATTTGGAAAGTTTTATCTGCTGATGATTTTACAGTTTTGGATTGTGAATATCCTAACTATGAGAGAGAAGTTCTTACAATAATATGTCTCAAAAGGCTTAACTCTTGATTCTTCTGTGATTCAGAACAGTAGACACCTACAAGGCTTGGCGTCTTATGGATATCTACCTGCCAGCCCGGAAAAACACTTGGGCACAACCCTGGCCAAGATCACCCCTGGTACACGATGACCTGCAAGAAACCAACTCTCAAATGGATACTGCAACAACTGAATACCTCAATGGCAAAGAATGAACCTCAAGTCTTATCTCTCTGTAGAAACAAAAATTAATTTCAGATGGCTCAAAGACTTAAAAATATTAGCAAGAACTATAAGGATTCTGGAAGAAAACTGAGTATCTTCAAAATCTTGGGGGTCAGAAACAGATTGATTAGGACATGAAAACCATAACAAAAAATAAAAATGTAGTAAATTCAATTCATCAAAATTAAATATTTCTGCACATTTGAAGGCACCTTTAAGAAAATAAACAGGCAAGCCAGGTGGCGCCTGGGTGGCTCAGTCGTTAACCGTCTGCCTTCGGCTCAGGTCATGATCCCAGGGTCCTGGGATCGAGCCCCGCATCGGGCTCCCTGCTCAGCGGGAAGCCTGCTTTCTCCCTCTCCCACTCCCCCCTCTTGTGTTCTCTCTCTCACTGTGTATCTCTCTCTGTCAAATAAATAAACAAAATCTTTAAAAAAAAAAAAAGAAAAAAAGAAAATAAACAGGCAAGCCACTGCCTGAGAGAAAATATTTGCAAAACATATACCTGACGAGGGCTTGGATACAAAATATATAAAGAATTCCTAAAAATTAACAATAAAATGACAAACAGCCCAATTAAAAATGACAAAAGACTTGAACAGATACTTCATAAAAGAAAATATACAAATGGCTAATAGGCACATGAAAGGTTCTCAACATCATTTGCTATTAGGAAAATGTAAAATAAAATCAGTTGATGCCAATTCCCACCAACTAGAATGGCTAAGATACAAATATTGGCCATACTCTACATTAGCAAGAATGTGGAAGGGCTGCAACTCTTTTTTTTTTTAAGATTTTATTTATTTATTTGACAGAGAGAGAGAGAGATCGAGCGCCCAAGCAGGGGGAGCGGCAGGCAGAGGGAGAAGCAGGCTCCCCGCTGACCAAGGATCCCGATGTGGGGCTCAATCCCAGGACTCTGGGATCATGACCTGAGTCGAAGGCAGGTGCCCAACCACTGAGCCACCCAGGCGTCCCCGAGGGGCTGCAACTCTTGTATATTGCTAGTGGGAATGCTAACTGACACCCCCTGCCCCCGCAAGATGATGACTTCTGGGTCCTTCTCTATAGCTTCCTGTAAAAATGATCCCTCTAAACACCTCCACTGCCACATTCTGGACCACCAAGCACATAGAGCACACAGCTGGATATGAGTGTCAAGCCCCTACCCTACCACACACAGAGGAAAGGGTATCTTAGTTACTGTGTATTTCCTAGAAAAATATGAAATTTCCATGTCAATTTAAAGGAAAGCTATGACTGCACAGTCTTTCACCATTTACTCCATTTTCTCCCTTTTCAAACTGCACTGTGATCTCTTCATTTCTGAATCTCCAGAACCTAGTACAGTTCCCAGACTATAATGAGGCACAATAACCATGGGTTTGGTCACTTTCATGTGGAACCCACATAAATGGCGGAAATAAATTGGTTAGAAATGTCACCCGTTCATATTATTCATTTATTCAAAAATATTTATGGAGCTATTATTTTCTGCTTATTGATTTATGATGATTATTTCTTATTTTTTTCCTTTTCCGTCTCCTTTTCAAATTTTTATTTACATTCTAGTTAGTGCAATATTGGTTTCAGTAGTAGAATTCAGTGCTTCATCACTTACATATAATACCCAGGGCTCATTATTACAAGTGTCCTCCTAATACCCATCACCCATTTCAGCTTATTAATTTAAAAAAACCTTGGGCTTTTGGAAGAAATACCACATATCCGCCATCTCTTAGCTACCAAGCAGAGCAGAATCAGTAATTAGAAGAAATGTGTTTTATGTGAAATTTTTTACTCACAACAACACTGTAGCTGTAGCTGAAACTGACATCACATTCTAAATAAGGGACTAAGTAATTCTTGTATGAAATGTAAGTCTGGTATGAAAATTTACTGCTTATCTATAACACTTCTAGGGAGCCATTTCCTCCCAAGGGGCCATTTGGTTTGCATTCTAGGTCACTGCTGAGAAATTTAGGTCATAAAATTCCTTTATTCCATGTGACTTGTATTACTTAAAGTTTCAGAGTTGGAAGGGACCTTAGAGACTACCTGCTCCAATCCCCCCTTTTTCAATTGAGGAAACGCTCCAGGGAGGTTAACCCCAGATGAAGACCACACAGCTAGTTGAGACTTGGGATACGAATCTGGTCTTGCAACTTCTTGTCCATTGTTTTTCCTTTACCTCAGGTAGGTTAAGAAGAGAAATCCTGGGAATGGCTTATTTTGGGGGGCCTTGGGGGACCAAGTGTCAGCTTTGGGGAGAGTAGGTTTATTACAGAGCTTTCCAGAAGCCCTGTTTCTCAGAAGCCAAGCTATGCATCTTCTTTCCTCCTTTGCATGTCTAGGTCAAGTTGTGGGAAGGGGGTGCTGGATGCTAAAGGATCTAGAGAGAATGAAGTTCAGCAACTTATTTCACAGAAGAGGAACTGAAACCAGAGAGGTTAAGCAACCTTCTTCTTCTTCTTTTTTTTTTTAAAGCAACCATCTTCACCCTCCTTCTTAGTGAGAGCTAATTCTGTTGAAGCTGATTTTGAATATTGCATTTAATCATGATCTCTGGGCTATGTGCCTTATTGTCACGAGGCTCTCATTTTACTGATTGATAAAGGAGAAAAACAGAGATGTGGTGTGCTGTGATGAGAATTCTGGCAGGAAATGAGATGGCCATTACCACTTGGGGCTCTCCTCTTTCTCTCTCTGCAAGGCTCCTTTTGAAATCTTCTTGTGTTGCCTTCCCATTGAGTAATTTAGCAGGGCTTCATTTAAATTGTGCTCATCTGCATTAACTCTCATAATGAGGGAGTATGTTCCCAACTGGACTGGAACAAATCCTGTGGTTACTTTGTGCCTTCTGCACTGCGTCCATTCCCTGGGGGCCTGAGCCCATCATCAGTCAGAGTAGGAGCAGAGGAAGGAGGCGACTGGCAGGAGCAGACCGTGGATAAATGGAATAATATAATAGGTGCCCTGAAGCCTATATCATAGTCAATGTTTGTGAGCTCCTAGTATCATTGCAGAATTATCATGAAGCACAATACAGCAAGTCCTTTGGTTCAGAGGTGTCATAAGGCCTTATAACTATTAACCAAGCTAACGAGTTATTGTGAGTTATTGTTTTAGTCCATACTTTTGTTTTAAGATCTGAATATTAATTCCAAACAGATATTTGATCATTTGGGGTTTTTTAAAAAGATTTTATTTGTTTATTAGAGAGAGAGAGAGAGAAAGCACAAGCAGCGGGAGCGGCAGGCAGAGGGAGAGGGAGAAGCAGGCTTCCCCCTGAGCAGGGAGCCTGTTGCGGGACTTGATCCCAGGACCCTGGGATCATGACATGAACCAAAGGCAGATGCTTAACCGATGGAGCCACCCAGGCATCCCAATCATTTGTAGGAATGTTATGGGGTAGAACCTTCTGGAATTGACATCAGAATGACTAAAATGATAAGGTCCTTGTGTTCACGCATCCTAACACATAGTAATTACAAGCTGAAAGTCAGTGGTAAGACATGCTTCTCAACCCCCGATGGAATACAAGGAGGTGTTCACAGGGACCTATGTTGTTCCCAACACATCTGACCTGGCCTGGGCTCTGCTATGCAGGTAAAGAAAGGTGCAGTCCCTGTACCGAGACCCCCAGAACTAGAACATTTGGGGAGAGAAGCCAGTTCTGTAATGTCGCTGCATTTGGGGAAGGTCTCTAATTGATTCAGGTGCTTAGCTGAGGACAAAGCTTTCCAGAAAGTGCTGTTCTCTCTGCACCCAGCCTGTGAGCTCTTAGCCAGGCTTTAACCAGCAGGAATGTACTAGTGAGCCAGATTCCCTGTCAACAGCTGGGGCAGAAGGGTCTCACCCTTGTTTCTCCTGAGGAGCTGGCCTGGAAAATTTTTGTCTAGGTGGAGGTGATAGCTCTGGACACTTGTCTAAATATGCTATTGAAATTTGAGGGACAAAGAGCAAATAACAGAGGTGACCAGACCTTCGCTGGGTCATTGGTATGTGTGGCTTAGATCACTCAAGGTCTCTGGGACCCCTTGCTCAGTGATTTCACTTCAGTCCTCACAGTTTCAAGAATTCTCATGCTCTGGGTTCAGGCTTTAGTTACTGTGGCCCCTTCTGTTATTTTTCAACAAAATCCCTTACCCAGATATAAAAGAAGTGGAGGGGTGTTTCCTCCCTCCCATTTTCCTTGTACAATACAGATGAAATCAAATAACGCATATGCACTCATGATTTCTGATCCTCCCTCTGAGCCTCCCCTTGCCCATAAGGAACATTCTGGAAATTCTAGCATTGTTGACTTAGTATTATTCCTTTGACCACACCCCTTCTACTCTCCTCCTCTCTTTATTCTTGCTCCCTCCTCTCCTCCCCATGGTCCTTTTTATTATTATGAGGATCTAGTTTCTTAGAGAACAGAAGAAGTGTTAGCTAGACAACTTGTAATGGAAATGAAAGAAAAAAAGCCAATAAATCTAAGAAAGAGGTGAAGTGCTAGAAGAGCCCCATAGGGTAGACATCAGAGTTTTAAGTTGGGAGCTGAGTATGGGAGGCAGAACATTCCCAGGGAGTATCTCCCATCCACATGGAAGATATTGAGGATGGAAGAGCTGAAGAGAGAGGGTGCTTAAGATGTTTGAGTCTGGGGGAGACTGGGTGGCCTCAGTCGGTTAAGCGTCTGCCTTCAGCTCAGGTCATGATCCCAGGGTCCTGGGATCGAGTCCCCCATCAGACTCCTTGCTGAGCGGAGAGCCTGCTTTCTCCCTCTCCCTCTGCAGCTCCCCCTGCTTGTTCTCTCTCCCTCTCTCTGTCAAAAAATAAATAAAATCTTTTTTAAAAAAAGAATATTGAGTCTGGATTAAGAAGGTGGTTCCTCAAGAGATGCAACAATATTTCAATTAACTTGAATTGTTTTTAATGACTATTTAGTTGTCTTTCTTTGAATTAGGTGGTATTTTTGGAGTTTGGTCCACGGGTTGGGAGCAATTATATAAACGTTCTTCAAAAGAGAAAAACATGGTGAACCCGTCTTTGCACCAAGTGCAGAAACCATGTCTGAAGAGAGAAGGGACACGTCTTTCAGTAACCCATCAGAAGGGTGGCCGGTGCCTTTGTGTGCTGGCCTCACCTCCCGCCTCCGGAGCCACTCGTCTTTGGGAGCTGGGACAACTGCCTACGTGAGTTGCTCTCCCTGCAGCAGGGACACCATGCTTCACGGCTGCTCACGACACTTGGCTGACCGTGTAGAGCTGCAGTCCCTGGCCAAGAGCCAACTCATGCCATCGTCGTCAGCCTGTCCCCCCTCACCCAGCGCCCCTCCTGATGGTGCTCCAGAGACTGCAGGCAGTAAAGTCTTCACTGAACCCATAGAGTCAATCTTATAGAATGCAGGAAAAGAAAAATATCAAAGAACCTAATAAAAATTTCCAAATACATTTAAAAAAAACCTGGTTTAGCTGAAAAAGAGACATAAGGAGACCCACAATTGTAGTTGAATATTTCAACACTTCACCCTTAGGACTAGATGGAACAAGTAAGTAAGGATACAGAATACTTGAAAGAAGGCATCACCTACTTTTACCTAGTTAATAATGATAGAAAAATCCCTCACCAAAACAATACACTTTCAGGTGCACATTGATCATTCATGAAAATAGGCAATATTCACGAGAAACTTAGAATTTTAATTATATAAAGTGTGCTCTCTGAACAAGTTGAACTTAAACTAGAAATTAAAAAAGTAGAAACATACCTGAAACATCCTCAGATAACTGAAAATTAAGCAACACACTTTAAATAACCCATGGATGAAAGAAGAAGTCACAGAGAAAATTGGAAAATATTTTGCATTGAAAATAAAAACAGCAGTAAAAGTGATGCTTAGAGGGAAACGTATAGCATCAAATGCTAATTTTGGAAAAAGGATAAAAAGTCTTAAATAGGTCATTTAAGCCTCCATCTTCAGAGACTAGAAAAGGAAGAATAAATGTAATAATAATAGGAAATAATAAAAAGTAGGAATTAATAAAAACAAGAGCAGAAGTTAATAATAACAGGAAACAAAAATACAATAGAGAAAAATCAATGAAAAGCAATAAAACAGTATACTGTTGCTGTGAAAAGGCACAAAAGTCACCCTGACATTCTCATCTGGACTCTGATTTGCACATATCCCCCACAAGCAGACCTTGACAGATATTTAATTTTGTTACTATTCCTCTCTCAGATTCTATTCCTAGGGGATCGGTCACACCCAGGGCAGCTAATTTAGTTGTTGGAAGATTATACCTTCCCTCTGTGTGCCGATCAGTTCAGGATCAGTGTCCCTGCACAATACTGGCCAAGAGGAATCAGACATTGACAAATCTTAACCACTTTATTGACTTAAGATGGTCCCGGGTGGTCATATTTAGTGACCCACTTTAGAAGGTATTGAACACACAAACTTCGTTTTCAAAGACTTCCTTTTAAAGGGATGGTGTGTAAAACTTGCCTATTTTATATTCTATTAATGGCCTCACAGACATCCCAAACTTCTTATGTCCAGAACAGACCTTTGGATCTCCTCTCCCCTCATCCCCAATTCGTTTTGGCTCCCAGTCTTCACCACCTCAGTAAGGGACATTAGTAAACACCTATTGCCCACTATAAGAAAGAGGACGTCAACTTGCTTTCTCCTTCTTCATCTCCTTCTTTTAATCCAGCAGCCAGACCTGTGTCTCCCATTTCCAGTACAGATCTAGGATCTGTCTCGCCATTCCCACTGCCACCGCTGTGGCCCAAGCCACCGTGATCTCTCCCCTGAGCTAGGGCAGTAGCCCAATAGCCTCCTCTGTGGACTTTTCACATCCTTCCTTGTCTTCTTCCAGTCTGTTTCCTCCACAGCAGCCAGAGTGGTCTTTTAAACACACAAATCAGGTCAGGTTACTCTCTGCTTAAATCCCCACGTGGCTATACAAGGCACTTAAAAATACCTGAAATTCCTATTTAGGATCGACAAAGTCCTGTGCTCGCTTCGGCAGCACATATACTAAAATAGGATCGACAAAGTCCTGAATGGTCTGACATTTAGTCATATCTCCAAACGGATCTCAATCTGCTCTCCCTCTAGCCAACTGTGTGCTAGTATTGTTGGCCTTTTCTTCTCTTCCTGGAGCATGTCAAGGGACTTTGGCAATCCCTTCTCTGCTAGGAACATGCTCTTGGCCACCAGACCAGCTGCCTTGATAGTACCATCTTCTGGCTGAGTGGCAGCTCTTCTGAGGAGCATTCCTGACCATATTAAGTAAGTTAGTTTCCCTCCCACCCTCATCACCACCCTTTCACTTCACCCCGTGGGCCCCCTCCTCACAGGCTTTGTAAGTGCCATGACAGTGGAAGTTCACACCCATTTTGCCTGCCGTTATATACGTGGCATCTAGCCAAGTATCTGGAAACCAGCAGTTGTTCAGTAAAGACTTCAGGGTTTTGTGCCTGTTGTTTCCTGTTTTGAAGAACTCTTCCCCCATCTTCACAAGGCCTGCTCTTTCAGGTCTGTCCCCTGGGCTCTGCTCACCAGTCACCTCCTCAGAGAGGCCTTCCCTGACCACCCTGTAAGGCTTCTCACCATACACACCCATCGCTCTCTTTTCCCTAGTTAAGCCTTCATTATCTTTATTCTTACCACCTGATGTTAAGTGAATACTATTGTTGATTGTCCATTTTCCCCTAGGGAATGTGACTCCACAAAGGCAATGACTTCGTTTAGTGCTATATCCCCAGCACTGAAAATAGTGCCTAGAACACAGTAGACACTTCATAGATATTTATTGAGCGAATGATGCAGAAAGCCTGGCAAGGTCATGCTAAATTCCATAATGAAATGGTTGTGAAGATTAGAAAATGAGCTGGCACTGAGGCCCAATTAAACCTTAAGCATTTGGGGGTTTAAACCCCTTCCCTTGTCTCCTGGCTCCATCCCCGTGCCGTAAGATGAGCATAGGAAATGATTCAGAGTGTTGGTCTCCTTAATTCTTTCTAGTACCCAGTGTATTTTCACTTCACTTTGGCAGCTTTGTGTGAGCTTTGCATTCATCTTTTAGCTGTTGGGAAGAGAAGATAAAGTGAATGGAAGAAGGAACATTTCAATGAGAAAATAGGAGCGTTCTTAGTGGATGCTTGAAGGTGTCAGTCTTCCCCTTGGAGAGTCACAAATGGCTGACAAAGCATTGTTGACATGATAAACAAGAGTCTCCCAAATCTGGTGCATGACAGAGCTATAGTATATTGGTAATAAAAAAATATGTTTTAAAAAAGATATGTCTCTGACAAACCTAGAGAGCTTTATCTATATTTATCTCAGGACTCCTTTTCCTATTCATAGAACCTAGATCATTTCAGTGTATTGGTATTGGTATTTTTCAGAAGGTCCCTCACAGGGGATTAAATTTGAGTGCTTGTGCGTTGCACCATTAATTGAGTTCTTACAGGTATTTTGGATTAATATTTGTCAAAACTGAAAGATTATTTTCAATAATCAAAGAGCGTATCTTAAAGATGTTAATCTAGGGGCGCCTGGGTGGCTCAGTCGTTAAGCGTCTGCCTTCGGCTCAGGTCATGATCCCAGCGTCCTGGGATCGAGCCCCGCATCGGGCTCTCTGCTCCGCAGGAAGCCTGCTTCTCCCTCTCCCATTCCCCCTGCTTGTGTTCCCTCTCTCGCTGTGTCTCTCTCTGTCAAATAAATAAATAAAATCTTTAAAAAAAAAAAAAAAAAGATGTTAATCTATTTTTTCAAAAAATTTTCTGATTTAAAAATTATAGGTTTATGTAAATATATAAAATGTGTGTGTAAGAATGTATATAGATATATAAATATATATACATATATGCATATATATATATATACACATATACACACAGAGAGACACACAAATCAACTGTAAAAAACTGTTGTAACAAGTCACAACATTTGTGGTTATGAAACTTGGTTGTAAAACACCTATTAATCTGCTTTGTAAAGAATGAAGGGTTATAGGAAAGTATTACATTGTGTGTATAATATTTTCTTAGAACAAACTGTGTGTTTTGTTCTGTTGTCTTTTGTGTAGTTTGACTGGCCCATGACTATTTGGTACAAATTTTGAGTTATTTCCTTTGGTAGGAAATAACCAAGACCACACATTTGTAAGGTGTCTGGCCAAGGTCTTGGATATAGCCTAGAGCCCTGAAACCATTTTCCTTGGGGCAGCTCTCACTGGGGTATATAGAATTTGAGTGCTGCCCTGGCCAGTGAGAAGCAATGTCTTAGTCCACAAGCTGATGTGCCAAGACCTCTTCTCTTGCCAGGGATGGGTTTGATGTGCAGACCTCAGGATTATGGGGTCAGTATGCTGTGTGTGTCATTCAGCACCATGCCCCATCTTCCCTCTCATGTGCAACGAAGAACATGAATATTTTGGGAGGTGTGACCCTTCTGTCATTGAGTGGCTGTTCACCAGCTTCAGAAGGAATGCACTGACATTAGCAAAATCCTTAAGAAGAAATGAGGAAACCAAAGATGAGAAAGTAGCAAGGCTCAGAAACATGAGTGCATGCAATGCTGAACGCCTCTCTGAATTGCTTTATTCGTTCCTGAAAATCTTTCAAGAGGATAGAAACTGGAAAAAAAAAAAAAGATAGTGGAATTTGGGTTTTTTTAGCCTGATCAAACAAGGCTATAGGTGCCATTTATTTATTTATTAATTAAAAAAAATTTTTTTTAAAGATTTTATTTATTTATTTGAGACAGAGAGAATGAGAGAGAGAGAGAGAGAGCACATGAGAGGGGGGAGGGTCAGAGGGAGAAGCAGGCTCCCTGCCGAGCAGGGAGCCCGATGCGGGACTCGATCCAGGGACTCCAGGATCATGACCTGAGCCGAAGGCAGTCGCTTAACCAACTGAGTCACCCAGGCGCCCTATAGGTGCCATTTAAATAACCAAGCATATTGGGTCAGGTTAATATGCTGATTCTTCCCTGCCCCCGAAGCCTGTAAAACAGATACAAATTTGAACTGTAGGAGCCAGAATACACACATTAAATATAAAACAGAACTTCTAGGACCTGTGGTTCCTAACCAGGAGGTGCAACAGCGTCACCTGGGATTCTTTTTCTGAACAAACAGGCCTGGGCCCCCACTCAGGCTTACTTCTTTGTAAGGTGGGCTGGAGAATCAGCATTTTAGTTTGGACCCGCCATCGGGTTGGCCCCTCTTCCGTGTTCATCGTTTGGAGCCCTGGGTTCCTTGAAGAGGTTTTCCCAGTCCATGTGGCCCTAACTTCCCTCTTGGCTCATGGCTCACGTTTGGCCCGAAGTTGGCCCACTAGGCATCCACCGCACAGGATCTGGTAGCGAGAGGACAGATGGTTTTCGGAGAGGCCAGCAGAGGGAGCTGAGAAACAAGTTTTCCTCTGGCCACGTGCCTCCGTGGCCACGGAGGTAGACAGGTACTTTGTCTCTGTCAGATGATAATTTGGAACAAATTAAACCAAGATCCCTAAAATCCTGAAATTTGGCAAGCGAGTGTGCCTGGCATTTCAGCCCCACTTTGCCTCCCCAAGCCAGCCGTGCGGTCCTTGTCCCTGAGGGCTAAAACACAAACGTACCACCCTGGGAGCCAGTGTGGACGTCCGTGCTGCCTTATGATCCTCTTCGGGAGGGATACAAAGACAGTGGAATCACACTGGATTCCGGATTACAAGACAAAAAAGACCAATACATTTCCCTTCAGGTTTTTTTCTCTAATCAGTTAAAGAATCGCTTTCCCTAGGGTGATAATGTTATTCTTTTTGAGAGATGCCTTTTTGAAAGGCCTGACGACAAGCTCCTCCATTTGATCCAGAAAGGAAACAGCTAATTACTCTAGACAGATAACATGAGGCTGATTTTATGCTAGGTCTGCTGATGAGTCAAACAGGTAATTTATACATGAAAAGGAGAATCAGCCACAGAAAGGGAGGAGAAAACAATAATTCGACCTAGCTTTACAATTGCAAAAGGAAATGGAGATACTTAAGAAAAAAAAAAAAAGATGAAACCCGAATTGTAAAAGAAATGTACTGATGAATGGGATCTTTCAGTTCCTGAGCAAATGGAATAATAACAATAAAGTTGTCCTAGTGGCAGAACTTTGGATTATTTCCTGGGTATTAGTGGGAAATGACCAGAACTAAATGGAACATAAGTATTATTTGATCAGAGTCCCTATCCTTCAGACGGTGAATGAAATAATGATTTTAGAGTGAATCAGGCTAAAAACAGCTATAGGGCTTTTCTTTCTTTCTTCATTGATTCAGACGTCTGCGATGGGTCAGATTTGGCTTTTCTGGTTTTTGTGTAGATAAATGGCAACCTAGGAGCTCTGAGAGTTGTTCTACCTGAAGGACACACTCAGTTTTTGGCCTATAGCTCCCACCCAGGTGGCTCTGGACACTGCTAGACCACTGCTTCTCCCAGGAAGATGTCTCTGAGTGACAGCTCCTTCTCAGGAGGTCAGAGCCCCTAGGTACCTGGCAGCTTCACAAGGCTGAAATATTTGCTCCCTCACATGAGCTTGGTGGTCTTTTCTTGTTCTTGTATAACTGGGTGTCACCTGAGGGCTGGGAGACATAGGTGAAATATCTTCAACGCTCTCATAACTGGGCGTCCCTGAGGCAGGGAGCACCTCACGTTATTCTGAGTGTCCTTGGTCTTCTGTTTCCTCCGAGGTTGTCTGAGTTGTCCCATGTCAAATGTGAAACATAGCTGCTTTAGTTTCCACCACAAAATATCACTCACACAGGATGGATAAGACTCCTAGCTGAAGAGGATCCTGGGAAAATGATGAAGGATGTGCAGGTGAACTCAAAATACAGCCCACCCCTCTCAATGGTACCATTTTTCTCTCTTCCTCCTCCCTGTTCTCCACTGGATTTCCTTGGGAGGTCTGGCAGTTTCTCCCCTTATTTGCAGAGCATTTCAGTCTTTTTCTCCTGAGTCTTGGTGCTGGCCTTCATGGAGGTCTGTGCTGCTGCTGGTGGTGGTGATGGTGGTGACCTGGGGAGGAGTAGAGGTGAGCTTTTCCTTAGATTCTTGTCAAATTATTTTCCAAAAATGAAGAGTGCCATTCTTAAGACAAATTTTGGTGCAAACCGTAAGTTAATAGTTTATCAACCTCATTATGATAATTTTAGCTCAGTTACTGGTATCTTTGAAAGATAACCACTTTCATGTACATGAAGCTCAATTCACAACCTTGATCTTGATAGGTACATAGAAGTGGCTGGTTGGAGAAAGGAAGAAAGTTGAGACTATTTAGTAGGAAAAACGTGCACTATAAAAGTGTTCTTATTAAAGAATTATTATTCAGTAATACTGATGAAAAGAAAAAATCCAATCAATTCAGATGGGCACATAAGCGAAATAAAATATATCATCATCACTTCCTTTCTCCCCCCCACCCCTCCCACCTGCTTCCCTGAGGTAGCCACTTGTGACCATTTCTGCTTTTAATTCTTCTGATGGTTATAATCATAACTCCCCTGAAGGAGAGGGATGACTAAGCTTTGAGCATGAGGGCAGGCTGCGTGCACCAGAAGGCTTAACTTGAAACATGTGGGTGGGAAGTCACGGTAGAACCACTCAAAAGCCTTTCACTGTTGGCTGTCTCCTCAAATCTAGTGATGCTTAAACCAGCACCATCAGCATCATCTGGGAGCTTGGCAAAAATGCCAACTCCCCAGCCTACCCCGAGACTCACTGAATCAGGACCTTGGGGGGGTTCCCAGAAATGGGTTCTTTCAACCAGTTCCCCAGGCCATTCTGATGCCCACTCAAGTTTAAGAAGCACTGCTCTGAGTCAACCACAGAAATTCCATTCCTCTTGCTAGTGACTGGTTTAGGGGTGGGCATGTGACCCTGTTCTGGCCAATGAGATGTGGTAAGAGGTTGGTTCGGGGGGCTTCTGGGAAAAGAGCTCTTGCCCTTAGAAAAGAGGCATGGAAGAATGGGAGCCATCCTCAGTCCTTGCACCGGATGTTGTCACATCTCGGGGGGAGGATGGAAGTGCTACCGGCATCTTGCGGTCATGGGTGAGCTGATGCGCTGAGCAGGGCACCTGAGCGATGGAAAGAATCTATAGGCCTCCTCATGTCCCCGAGCTCTGAAATGAACCATCTTGGAATCATCCTACCCTGGACTTGTTGTGTGAATGGGGGAAGGAGGGGACAGGAAAATGAGCCTACACCACCATTTCTTCCACAGGCATCTGTCTGTTCATTTTCATACCAGCCGTCCCTGAGTCCCCTGCCCCTGTTCTTTGCAGGTTTGTCTTGGGCATGTTCTGAGCTGACGTCCCTTTTGCCCAGTGTTCATTCCTCAGTAGATTTCTACCCAGTGACTGTCTTCCAGAGATTCATGAAAACCCTTGGCCTGCTGATCGTCTCCGATGCCCTCCATTCTTCTTTGCCGGTCAATACTGTCACGTAGATGGGATTTGGGGAGGGCAGAGAGAGAGGAATATGCTTAGTTTGCCTACTTGCATCAGAAGGCCCAGTTTGTTTGTTTGCTCTTATTGAGATGTGGCACCCATTTCAGTAGAAGGAAAGATGAAGTATATAGAGAAAGAGAAGAGCTGTTCCTGTGAGGTCTCCTCTGGAGTGTCCGCGTAACCCTTGTGGGACACACACCGATGCCATGGAAATTATTCTTAACTCTTATATGCCGTGGCTTTTCCCAAAATGTGGATTCTTCAAGATAGACAGGCATAGTGCAGCGAGGAAGCGTGGCAGTGAAGAAGGCCAGCAGGGCTCCAGAGCTTGCCTTTGGTTGCTTTTTGCTTCACCCTCCCCTGGAACTTGGGTCAACATCCTTCCCTCCCAGCTCAGAAGCTGCAGAATATGGGTCCTTTTCCCGTCATAATTCTATAAAACTGAAGTTTCAATTGTCCAGCACATGACGACTGAGAATGTATATATAGTTTTATTCCAAACCTCAACCACATGATGTAAACTTGAGGTAGTACTTACATTGGTGAGAAACCACCATGGGGTCTCTAGGGCCATCTCAGATAGGCATCTGTATTCTATTTTATAGAGTTTTCTGACCTAAAC
Source organism: Halichoerus grypus (assembly GCF_964656455.1). Lineage (NCBI taxonomy): Eukaryota > Metazoa > Chordata > Mammalia > Carnivora > Phocidae > Halichoerus > Halichoerus grypus. The sequence continues at coordinate 52,463,625 of NC_135721.1, read as the reverse complement.
TTCCTTCAACCTGATGTGGTTTTGCAACAGCTGCTATTTCACTTTACTCTTTCACCCTAGTTTATCAAACAATATGTGCGATTCTCTCTCTTTAAATGTCAGAATGTGACATTCTGTTTGTTTACAAGTATTTGCCTTATGTGTATTCCTGACTGCTTCTCTTAGAGTTAAATATATGTTAAACAATCTGTCTTATGCTGTTTCTAACCAGGGACCCCCATGAAAGAGTACGGCTTGGCAGAAGCACCACGATCAGGTGTGATCATGGGGAGGCTTCTACTGGTTCCAGAATCGAGTCAATTCACTCCTTTCTTTTTGAGCTTCAGATTCTTCCTCTGCAAAAGACAGAGATTAATCACAGCCTCTGACAGGTTTGTGGTGCTGAGGCTTGACAGGGGTGGTAGGTAACAACTGCTGTGTTGTGTAAGTAAAACCAAAGGTCTGAAGCATAAGCAAGTACGCTATCACCACCACCGAGAGGGGTATCAGCCACTTGACCTTCAATTCTTCACCTAAAAACCAGATGCGTATCCTTATAGCTTTTCTTGTCTACATGTTTGCTATGTATAATGCACTCACAGGACAATTTTGCTTTCTTTCAAATGGGAGTGAAAATTTGAAGGCATATTTTAAAGCATTCTAAGTGCAGAGAGTTTTAGGATTCCCCCCTCCACTTACTCACATGTGATTTGACATATTTTATAGTGATATACATTTTCTCTTTCCAAATCCATTAACTGAATTTTCATAGAAAGAGCTCTGTGTTTTTTCTTTGCACTCATATTTCCTTGGTTTAAGTAATCAACTTCGTCATGTAATTAAAATAGTAAGCACAGCTTGTATTACCCTGGGATGCATTTGCTTGGGAACAGATCCAACTGAGATAATATGTACAGTTCACTTGGTGGGAGTGAAAGTGAATGATGTACCACTAGTCATGAGCACTCTGCAGACCCTGGGCACCCATCAAGGAATTTTACAAAGGACTGGATAGACTTGGGAAATTGGTTAAGGGCAAGTCCATTAATGGAGGCTCTTGTGTGCTATTCAAATGTATTCCTTTCAAAGTGGTCCTCTAGAGCCTGGCTACTCAAACTGTGGCCTGGGGACCAGCTGCACAGCATCATCTGGAACATGTTAGAAATGCAGAATCTCACGCCTCACCCCAGGCCTCCCGAGTCAAACCCAAGTGATTCAAAATCACAGGGAAGTCTAAGATCATTACTCTAGGGTCTGCTTTAGGGCTTCTGTTCTTCTCACTCCTTACACGCTCCTTGGTGAGCTCATCTACTTTTGAACCTGGTATGAAATAGGTATGTCATAAATATGTGATACTCCTGTTCTGGAAAAATGAGAAAGTTTGTTTTGCTCGACATTGCTTCCAGAGTCAGGTTATGGGCCACCCAAGAAAATTAGTTTTATAACCTTTGTATGAGTTTCTGCTTGCTATTGTAATAAATTACCACAATCTCAGTGGCTTCAAACAACACGGATTGATTCTTAGATAGTACTGGAGGTCAGAACTCCAACATTGGTCTCGCTGGGCTAGAGTCAAGGTGTCAGCAGGATGATTTCCCTCTGAAGACGCTGGGGGGAAATCTGTCTCCTTACCTTTTCCAGTTTCTAGAGGTCATCTGCATTCTTCGGCTCATGGCCCCTATCTCTGTTCTTTCTTTCTTTTTCTTTCTTTCTTTCTTTCTTTCTTTCTTTCTTTCTTTCTTTCTTTCTTTCATTCAAAGATTTTATTTATTTATGAGAGATAGAGAGAAAGAGAGAGCGAGAAAGCAGGGGAGGAGCAGAGGGAGAGGGACAAGCAGACCCCTCGCTGAGCATGGAGCCTGATGCAGGGCTCCATCCCAGGACCCTGAGATCATGACCTGAGCCAACACCAAGAGTCAGCTGCCCAACCGACTGAGCCTCCCAGGCGCCCTTTGTCGCCCCTTTCTCACCTTATTCCATACTTGCATCTATCTCCCCCTGCTTCCTTCTTATAAGGCCCCTGTGGTTACACTGGACTCACCTGGAAAATTCAAGATAGTGTCCTCATCTCAAGATCTTTGACTTAATCATATCTGCAAAGCCCCTTTACCCATTCTCAAGTTCTGCAGATTAGGATGTGAACATTTTTAGGGGGCCATTATTCAGCCTTTTACAACCTTGTTGTCAAATCTTGTTTAAAGGAAATTTAGCATTATTATCATTACTATTTAACAATGCCTGCCATGTGCCAGGAGCTTTCCATACAGGGAAATCTTCACAAGTATAGCCCACAATAGCTATCATCAACCTGTCCTTGTAAATGAGAAGCCTGGGGTTCAGAAATCACAATGGGATGGAGCAGGGATAGCTCTCATGAATCCGGGTTTACTGAGCACCTCTTGGCTCCTGGCTCATGTCACCAACATAATCACCTGATTTATTTCCAAACTTAGCATGCATGATGTCAGACAGCCCAGGGTTGTCCAGTTACCTGTTATGTCCATTGATCTGAAGTCCATGCTTATTTTGAGAAGGAATCTTTAAATGTAACCCGGAGACCAAAGTGATGGTTTTGGTGAAAAGCCCTAGCAACTTCCTGTGCACTATCATCTGACTGATCAGGGCTCATTTCTAGAAATCACACACCCAGACAGGGAGGGTCCCCATCTTTAAAATCACAGGAGCCAGCAGAAATACTGCCCCTTGGCAGGAGGTGGTTTAAGAGATGCCACGTTGATGAGCTTCTATGATAAATTGTGGCTCCAACTTTTGGTGGAGCAGAGGAATGAAGCTGGGTCAGAACAGAGATCACAGACATGGAAATATTTCAAATAGCTTTTCTTAAAAGAATAATAATAACTCTTCTGCTTGCCCTGGAAGTTTTGCTATGGGCAGAGATCAAATTCCCTTCAATTATGTGACCATAATCACTTTGTCATTGGAATCATCCAAAAGTGCATGTTGTTGGTTCAGAAGGACCACAGTGTTCTTTGAAGATTTCTCCATCTCCCAGATTCAAATGTTCTTTAGCAAGGTGGGCAAAATCCATGTGGTTTTAAAATGTATAGGCTATTTTCTGATACGCTATGCCCCCAAATCCCACCAGATGTTTTGGAATATTTGAAGGTGATCTTGATAGACTCCTCTGCTTGACCAGTATTATCTTTCTAGAAGGAAATAAGTTTTTATAGAAATCCAGCTATGCTCACAGATGTGATTGAATGCAGAAATGCTTAAGACACCCTCAGACTCCAAAGTCTTGTTCTTTTTTTCCTCATTTTTTTTTTCCTTCCCCATGGTCATGAAGCTTCTTAGTAACAACTTTAACTAATACCAACTTTACATTAACATCACAAACAGTTATGTCTCAAATGAAAATGTGTACAAGTCTTAATTACAATGGCCACTTAAAATTTCATAAACAAAGCCTTTTTTGAACAACAGGTAAAGCATGGTGATTCGTTTTTGTTTTATGAAACTGACCAAAACTCATTTCCTCTTTTTGCCATAAGAACTAACAATCAGAAATTAATTCCTTGCTTTATTTCGAATTTTATACTTTATTTCAAGGGTTATATTGTATATTTTCTGACCATTAAGATTTGCAACAACGCAGTGCCCCTGGGTGGTTCAGTCAATTAGCCTTCGGCTCAGGTCATGATCTCAGCGTCCTGGGATTGAGCCCCACCTCAGGCTCTTTGCTCAGCGGGGAGCCTGCTTCTCCCTCTCTTGCTCCCCCTGTCTCTCTCTCTCAATTTCTGTCAAATAAGTAAATAAAATCTTAAAAAAAAGATTTGTAACAACTCTTGGACAAAATACAGATTTCTGACTTGGCCCTTAAGCAAATTGCCTTGCCGATTCATGCCTCAGTTTTCTTATCCGTAAAATAGGTGAACGATATTTGCCCTATTTACGTGAGGGGAAAATGGATTTGCAGTGGGCCTGGAAGTCAAAGTGTTCTCTTTGCCAGTGTGTGGAATTAGTTTAAAGTGAAGTTACATGCTTGTACTGACTCTTCTCTTGCCCCAGCGGGGTCTGGCTTTCATAAAGTCACATGAAATGCAGCTTCAAGGGCTCTTTGTGTAATTATTCAATGTGAACTGTGGGTTTCGTTATCTTTGGTGAAATCAGCTGCCTTTGTCACTTCCTGTTCTGGCAGCGCCCTGCTGAGCATCTCGTGATCTCAGGAGAGTAGAGGCAGGCTGGCAGAGCAGTCCAGGAGTGGCTTAAAAATAGAATTTTCAGACTGTTGGCTCAATGTTCCTCCCAGCGAATCCCCACGTAGACAGAAGATGACAAGTTTGCCTGTCTGCAGCTTGGATCCCATTCCCTGTTCTGGGTGTGCGGATTGGAACTCTCCCTTCCTACCTACTTTTCTCCACAACACCACTTCCTTCCTCCCAGTATGTCCAGACTGATAAAACTGGGTGTGTCATGGTGTGCACAGGTGCGGGCTGCCAGGCGGGTGGGAAGGGGCTCTTTAAACCACACCACGAGTTTGTGGTCCAGAGTCGATCTCCATCCTCAGCATCTCAGCACCACAGAGCTTTGTGGACAGACGGCGGCCTCCCTCATGCCTTTCCATGCCCCTCCCCAACTGGTCCAAGATGGCTTTGCCGCCTGATGAGCCTTTGAAACAGGAAAGGGCATGTCCCTCCTGTACCCTGGGTTGAAGCAGAGGTAGCATATTTTAACTTGTTAGCTATCAGCTTACTTTCTTAGGAAGTGACATGAAATGCAGCTTCAAGGGACACGTAATCTCACCAGCGGAAATTATCTTCTTTTTGAACATTTATTAAGAGCTCGCTACATGCCGGACACCATGTTGAGTGTTTTCCATGTGGTATCTTATCTGATCTTCTCATCAGTTCTACGAGATAGATAGAATTCCCTTCATTTAGCCTATGAGAAGAGGAAAGCCCAGGGAGGTTAGTCAGCATGCGCACCGTCACACACTTAGTGGAGGAAGTAGGATTCAAACCCAGGAGGCTGGCTCCGGGTCCTCTGCCCCCTGTAATGCTTCTCACCCCGGCTCAGGCTCCTGAACTCCCTGACCCTCCCACATCACTGTGGGCACATGAGCGCTCGGGGACAGCTTTGTAACGCACCGCGAAGGACTCGGGGCAAACACGAGCACGTTTCACTTGGTGCCGACGCCCTCGGGCAGGCGGTCAGCAGACGCAAGGTTTTCCCCACTCTCCAGACTGGGGAGGTGATCTTGGTCTGGGTTCAGCTGGATGCACATGGGCTTGTCCTCCAACAAAGTGGCGCTACCTCCTCTTTGCTCTCTCTTCTTATGGGGCAACTGTGACGGTGGTTGTGCTTTGCTCGTGGGCTGGCCATTTGCTATGGTTGATAAGGAGTGTGGACCAGCCAGCAAATTCCACGATGCTGGGCCCACTGGCAGGCAGCGGTCATAAGTGGGTTCCTGTAGTCAGAGATTCCCAGCAGATGACAAAGGAGGTCAATTATAATCTAACAGTCTGTGGCTACCCATTTGCGAGAGGTGGCAACTTCTTGCCCTAAGAATGTGTTCAAGAAAGTGAAGCCCTCTATTTGGGAGCAGGGAGCATATAAGGTTAATCTGCTAGTTGTGGGACAGGCTAGAGCATCAGGGAATTAATCCCCATTCACATACCTGGCAAGCAGGGCCTCTCAGTGTCCAGTAGCTTCCTTGTGGCTCTTCCCAGTCCTCGGAGGCTGTCTCCCCACGGTGAGCAGGCATCCTGCCGGCCTCTGGGGTCTGCTGTGGCTGTACCATATGGTGGCTGCATCCGAAGCCTCCTTGGGGTTTTTCATTCCAAATGCTTTTCTCAGAAACGGTCCCTCCTGTGGAGCACAAGCCTACACTTGTAGGCTAGAGGTGGAGTCCGTGGGTACCGGCTGACCCCCCACCCGTGGTTCCAGTCTGCACCAGTGACGGCACCAGAACATTCTAGGGCAGAGTGTGCTGATGTGGAATGAGTGCTGCCCAACTAGCTGTGTATAAGGGATCAACAGAGTCCTTCGCACACCCGCCCTCAGGTTGAGCCGGACTCCCAGTGATCAAGTCTGCATACCTGTGTGGGGTATGTAACTTCCCAGAGACCCCGGATGCAAAGTTGAACACCCTTGCTAAGACCACAGGGACCCTGAAAGCTCAGCCTTACATACTGTCGGATCCCAGACAGGATGGGTACAACTCCCAGGTCTCTACCCAGGAAAGAGTTAGGAGATGAAGGGTAGAGGAAGCTCAGAAACGGAAAGTGGGTGCCTGCCATGACAGCCCCTCACCAAAACAAGATGGCTACCAGCATTTTCGATAGACGAGAAATGGAGGAGTATCTAATTCTTAAACCAGGGGACAATACTGAAAGCCTAAAAGGGAAAGCCAGGCTCAGTGGGTCTGAGGAGAACCGGGGCAAATGCACATGAGTGCTGTCTCTCTGGGCACTTGGCTTGGGTGGCCTGCACAGGGCAGGAGGACAAGTCTGGGCTTGAGAGCCTGTAGGCAGCCACCTCAGTGTCTGCTGGTTAATGGCAAAAAAGACTCAACGGAGCCAAGATGAGGAAGGGGGCTTTGGTCATTCAGGGTGACAGGTGCTCCAGTGGTCTGACCACACTGGGGCTCTTGGGCAGCTTGCTCAGGCCTGTCCCTACTCCAGGACCAGCTCAAAACAGAAAGCCAGTGGGCTATCCCAAATCCTGGAGGGGCCTTTGGAAAATTATAGGAATGAGCTACATTTATTGGGAACCTGCTTGCGGTGGTTTGTAATCATTGGGAGAGAGTACAAAGGGGTAGATGCAAACCTAGAGCCGTTGTTATAAGGAGTGTGACCGTCCAGAACATGGTCAAAGAGGAAGATGGGCAACAAGGGCTCCCTTCTTGTACTGGGGTTCCTTCTAGGGATTAGGGAGCAAGCACCACCCCCTAGGTTCCAAGGGCTTGGAGGGAAAGAAAGGGGACCTGAATGTTGGCATCTTGACCATCTCAATCTATTTTGGGGATCTGTTGTGAGCTGAGTGCTTTGGAAATGCAGATGCAGGGACTTGCTGAGGGGGCAGTCAGAAGGCCTAGACTCTTCTGCCATAGGGAGACTCCTGGACCCGTGATCATGGAGATCTGAGTAATGGCAGGTGGGAGAAGCTGTGCTTCCACTCCCTTGCTCACCTGGCCTTCTTGGCCCAGGTCATCCGGCAGGTTGCTCTGACCTCCCATCCTGGAGGGTGGTGTCCAAATCTGCAGGGCACTTTTAAACATGCCTGAGCATGGGGGAGGGGAAGGACACAGACACACCACTGCCTATAGTCTGGGATGGACATATCAATACGCTTTGGGTGATTTTACTAACACACTCTCTGGTCCCTGGAGTCATCTGCAGTGGCAGGATGGAGACTCCCGATCCCCACAGAGCTTATTGCTCCAAAGAGATGAATAATCTGGCTCACTTTGGCAGAGGTGAAAGACCCCAGGTGGTTGGGCAAGGATACTTCCAACACTGGCAAGTGGGTGGGGTGGGGTCAATAATCTCCCTCTTCCTAATCCAGATACAACAGAGCTCTGCCCCTGATAGATGAGCTGCTGGGGTCAAAGAGCAGGATGGTGAGCTGGGCAGGACTGTCCAATGAGTGACCTGAGGAGCTCTCTGCACAGCTGCGGGGGATGGCTTCTTTCTTCCAGTGGGGAAGGTTGAGACCCTCCTGGCCTCAACTTCCCACCATATCGGGGCCTCCAATTTGCCAGGTGTTAGGTTGCTGACATTCCTTCCAAGTTCCCTAAACCTCTGGCCTGTAATTTAGACTGCTTGACATCTGAGCCTATCATGTTGGTTTCTCCTGGGTAAAATCTCTCTCATATTAGCCCCATGAAAAAGGAGAATGACATGGGCAGCCACCAAGCTGTCTCTTGGTCGTATTAGGCTTGCTTCCACCTCTGGTGACGAGGCTCTTGCGCTCACTCTTCCTTGTGCTGGAAGGTTCTTCTACAGATATTTACCTGGCTCAATCCTCACTCTCCTTAGATCTTTACTCAAATGTCACCTACCTAATGAAGGCTTTCCTCGCCGGCTATTTCAAACTGCAAGCACCTCTCCTGAAACCTACTTCTTCTCTCACTTCCCATGATATATTTACTTTTCTCCACAGCACTCACCACCAACTAGCTTGTTATACTTATTTCATTTATTTAGTTATTGTGTGCATGTCTGTCTCTTCTCACATAGGCTTCACCAAACCAGACATTGTCTCTCTTGCTTTTGGCTACATTCTCTGCACCTAGGACAGTGTCTGATACATAATAGGTGAACAATTCATTTGCTATTTGTTGAGTGAATACGTGGCAGGAAACAGAGTGGGCCTCTTACAATGAACCCTATGAAACTGTTGTGTTTGCTGGTCAAAAGTGGTCAAATATCAGCAACTTCATGTGGTTCAACCAAATATGCAACCCGTAACTGGCTCAAAGGAGGTGTTATATGGGGGGAACATTTCCCCCGGATTTGCTTTGTGTGCTCTGGTTCAAAAAACTCAGGTTCTGTTTATAATCCCGTGGTTATAAATTTCCCGTTTAGATAGACATTCCTCTCTCTTACGCCATGACCCAGGGAACAGTGTTCCTCTAGTTAGAGTGTTGGCAGTGACAATGGCAGCCTTGGCCTTCAGAACTAGAAAGATTTCTTTCTTTCTTTCTTTCTTTGGCTATGATGGGAAAAAAGTAAAGTTTAATAGACTATCAAACTATGACCAGACATCAGAACCAACACCAGGGACCTTGGCAGAGATGAGATCAGTAACAAGGCATGTCCACCCCATTGCTCAGGCCCCAGAGGGACGAGGCTCTGAGCCAAGACACCTCTAACTGGTCCCCTGAACTCCAACAGAGTGTTCAGAGCACAGAAGTCTCTTCCTCTACCAGAGTTTTTTGTTTTTGTCTTTGTTTGGATTTCCCTCATACAGCCAAGGGAAAGGGAATCAAATCTTGAACTTGTGCCTTCTAAATTGAGCTTTCTTAGAGATATAGACTATCCAATCCATATGAAAAACATCTTTCTTCTTGGTGTTGACAAATGCCACGCTCCAGGACACACATGCTGGGGAATCAGCCACGAGCACAAGTTGTAACCACGAGCCCTGCACACGGGAGTAGCTGCTAGAAGTGAGTTGCTAGGCGAGTGTGCCCTCCGTGTGGGGCCCCACTCCAGCGCGGGAGCCAAGTGCGGGGTAGAAGCAAGCGAAACTGGCTGGCCCACATCTGCCAAGAAACATGTTGTCTCCCAACGTTTATGACCTCAGACTACTTTTTTTCCTCCCCGCTTTTGAATGAGACATGGGTGGGTACCACGGATTACATTTTTTCTTCTTCAGTCTGTTCCAAGGAAAACAACAGTGCACATGTGCCTACCAAGGACACCCGTCCCTGCCTCTGGAGAATGGAAGGGTTTTGGCCAGCTGGACCTGTGTGAGGAAGGTCAGCCTCGGCTGAGCTCCCGCTGACCATGGTCTCGTGGGCATGCAGGTACCGCATCACTGAGTGTTTCAGGAAGCCAGAAACCCGCATTCCCATGTGAATCTCCTATTTAAAATCATGCAATTAATTCTAATAAAAAAAACCCTGTGTGAACAGACAGGGGGAGGGGTGTCAAAAAAGTGGGTGCTCTACGCAGGGGACTTTTAGGGCAGTAAAACTCTGTACAATACCATGGTGATGGACACGTGTCATTACAGATTTGTCAAACCCATAGAATGTGCAACACCACGAGTGAGTCCTAATGTAAACTCTGAACTTTAGTTAAGAATAATATACTCACATTGGCTCATCATTATAACAAATGTACCACACTAATGCAAGATGTTGATAAGAGTGGGAATGCAGAGTGTGTGGTGGGTTGAGGAGAGAGGTGGCATATGGGGACTCTGCTTTCCATTCAATTTTTCTGTAGACCTAAAGGTGCCTAAAAAATAAAAGTCTTTTAATTAAAAAAAAATGGGTGCTCTACTCAAATTGTCAGGATTAGCTCATTAAGATGCAGTCTTTTAAGGCATTTATTTTTATTTTCATTTATTTTTAGAAGTTTTTATTTACATTCCAGTTAGTTACCATATGGTGTCATGTTAGTTTCAGATGTACAATTTAGTGATTCAACACTTCCATACAATACCCGGTGCTCATCACAAGTGCATTTCTTTTTAGTATAGCGTCCTGCAGGCTTTCTGACCGAGCCATCTAATTCAGATTCAAGGCTCGTGGAAGGAAGAGGGGGTTTCTTAGACCACCACTGGGGAAAGTGGGGTAGGGGCTTGGATAGGAGTTCAAATCCTTGAGAAGCTGGGGTGGGAAGGAGTGGGATGGTGTGGATTTTGCAGGTGGGTGGTGTAATCAATCAAAATACACAACACTGGCAGGTTCCACAGCAAGGAGAGAATCCCCCGTGGAGGAGGTGGGATTATCATCAGCAGGGGCTGTGGGGACCTACCACGGGGGTAGGGGTTGGAAGTGGCCCAACAAAGGGAAGGAGTATTTAGCACAGATATTATTTAGAATTACTATGCATGGTGATGAACTTTTAAGTAGGTGGCTTTTAGTTTTGTTATACTTTTAGAGGGGAGGGGGGAGGGGGGATGGGTTAGCCCGGTGATGGGTATTAAGGAGGGCACGTACTGCATGGAGCACTGGGTGTTATATGAAAACAATGAATCGTGGATCACCACATCAAAAACTAATGATGTATTGTATGGTGACTAACATAATAAAATTTTAAAAAATAGAATTATAAAAATAAAATAAAATAAAATAAAATAAAATTCTCTATGGATAATGCGCTCAGCTGCCTGATCAGAGCAGGCCCTTCTCATTGCTTTCCCCTCTTCCCCCACTGCACACTCACCACTGAAAAACAAAGACATTCGATTCACGGAACCGCCACCATGGTCAAGGCCTTAAAATTTCACCAAGCAACTCTTCAAGGACTGTGGGAGACAGGTGTGATGGAGGCCAATCCTCAGCCACCTCTTTATATGCCAAGAGTTTTTTTGGTTAAATAGTAAAATGGAAAGTCCCTTCTGTTTAAGCTCCAAAGGCTCAAGATTCATCTTCGCTCATGTCCCTCTCCCAACATACAATTAGTTCTGTTAAAAACAGCATCAGCAACATGTTTGGGTAGCAACAAAGTTCCTCTTTGTTCTTGGTAAGGAGAAACTTATGGATCACAGGGAATGGTCAGGCCGCACAAGGACCCCAGCCCAGAGAAAGCTCCCTGGCTTTGTCTCATGAACAGAGACCTCCTGACGAAAGTGGGCACTCAAGCGTTGTGACTCTCCTGGAGTCTACTCAGATGCTCCAACTGTGGAGAATCCAGAAAACTGAACTCGCTTTCTCTGCCATCTGTTTCTCTGATGCTGATCCGTGAGGCAGCTAATGTATTGTCCTTCTGGCCCCTCCAGGCATTGTTACGAATCCTTGCAGAAAACAACAGCCACGAGGATAATGATGTTGAGGATGACGGTAACAACCACCACCTGAAATGGGCAACGGGGAAAGAGAGGGAGGGATTTGAGGGCAAGGGCATCCCTCCAGCAAATCTAATCGCTGCCGGGAAGGTGTGACTGCTTTTTTTTTTTGCAGAGCATCGCTTAAAAATTCCTTAGAGCCAGGCAGGGGGTAGGGGAACGTGGCACTTCAGCGGGAGTGGAAGCACATAGGAAAAGGACATCTGGAGATTTGGGATGATATTTAGCACAGTGTATATCAGCTTTCCCTAAGGAAGGACTTAAGTTTTAGCTGAATGCAGTCTTATACAAGTGCAGATTCCCCGTGGCTACATCTTTGGATATTTCAAGAAGCAGAATTTAGGTTTTGGAAAACCAAACCAGCCAATAAGCACACAGAAAGATGCCCAACATAATTAGCCATCAGAGAAAGGCAACCCACAATGAGATGCCACTTAATACCCACTAGATTATTAATACCCACTAGAATGGCTAAAGTCAGAAGGACAGATGATAACAAGAGTTGGGGAGGATGTGGAAGAAATGGAACCCTCCTACATTGCTGATGGGAGTGTAAAATGGTCCAACCACTTTGGAAAATGTTCTGGCAGTTTCTCAAAAAGTTTGAAAGTGAGTCACTCTATGACCCGGCAATTCCACTTCTAGGTACATATCCAAGAGAAATAAAAGCATACGTTCACATAAAAACTTGTACACGAATGTTTATAACAGCATTATTTATAATAGCCAAAAAGCGGAAACAGTCCAAGTGTCCATCAGCTAGTGAATAGACATAGTGTGCTACATCCGTACGATGGAATATTATTTGGTCATCAAAAGAAATAAAGTTCTGACACCTGCTACAACATGGATGAACCTTGAAAACATTATGCTAAGTGAAAGAAGACTAAGTGTCACATATTATAGGATTCCATTTATATGAAATGTCTAGAATAGGCAAATATATAGAGACAGAAAATAGATCAGTGTTTGCCCAGGGGCTGAGTTGCGGCGAATGCGAAGGGGCTGCTCATGGGTATGGGGTTTCTTGGCAGGGGGAGAGCGATAAAAATGTTCTAAAATGGATTGTGGTCACGGTTGCACAAACCTGTGAATATACTAAAAATCACTGAATTGTACACTACAGATGTGTGAACTGTATGTTATGTAAATCATATTTCAATAAAGTTATTAAAAAAACAAAACCAGTGAGATGAAGTACAAATTGTCTCAAAATGCAGAGGATTAGTAATCCAGGTGACAAAATGAAAGACAAGGAGGCAACAAAGTGGAGGGCTAGCATGCAGATAACCAGAAGTTCCGAAGGAGATACTGGAGCCAGGAGCCTGAAAGTCACAAATAAGATTGAAGACTCCCCCGCCCCCCATCTGCTGGTTCCTTGCAAAATCATTCAGACACACAGACACCTAGATGTATCTGACCCCTACAAATGGCCCATAAGCACATCCAAAAATAGCTTGCGTTGCACTATTTGGTGAGGGATTTTTTGCTTCAATAGTTGGCAGTGGTTTGGTTTGGTTTGCTTTTGAAATAAAAATGCCAGCACTTAGTGAGGCCAGGAGGGAACTCACCCCTGAGGGATTCAAGTAGAACCTTCTGGAGGACAGTTTAGACATATCAAGTCTTAACATTTTCTCATCCGCTTTCCCAGCATTTCCACCTTGAAGAACCCACCTAGGGGTGGAGGGGTTTTGGGGAGGGAATGGATTTCCCCAGACATTTAGCTACAAGAATATTAGGAAAACTGGTATACATCTCACATGCTCAGTGATACCGAAATTTGTTGAATAAATTATGCTCTCACTACGTAATTACAGACTATGAGGCCATAAATGATGTTTTGGGAAAACGCTTAATAAGGTAACTATTTACGCGTTTTGCTTTGTTTCGTTTTTGTCAAGGGAAGATAACAGCTTATAAAACAGCATACACACTAATTTTTAAAATTAAAATACATATACACACATTATATATACACATAAATAGAAAAAGAGTGATGGAGATCGAAACGCGAAAATTCTCCTGACACATTAAATGGTTAACAGTGATTTTTTAGTTCTTTTTTAAAAAATATTTTATTTATTTATTTGTCAGAGAGAGAGAGTGAGCACAAGCAGGGGGAGCAGCAGGCAGAGGGAGAAGCAGACTCCCCGCTGAGCAGGGAGCCCAATATGGGGCTCGATCCCAAGACCCTGGGATCATGACCTGAGCTGAAGGCAGACGCTTAACTGACTGAGCCACCCAGGCGTCCCAATTTTTGTGTTCTTTCTGCTTATTGAAATCTTCTCTGAAGATCATGCAGGGACTACTGTAATGGTAAAAATTACAATAAAAGGGATGTTTAAAAAAGCTCTCCAAAGACCATCACCTCAGAGCGGAGTCCAATCCCTCAGCCCGCGCATCAGGCGTGGGTCCAGCAGGCCTGGCCCCCTCTGCCCGGCTCCCCCTCTGGCCTTACCCTGGTGCACCATCCCCGGGACTTCCCTGAGAATGGGTCTGTGTTTTAGCAGCCATCTGCTGTTTCATCTGCCCAGGGGTCCTCCGCCTGCTTGCCTGCCTTGCTTCGCGCCTGGCTGCTCTCCCCTGAGTCCCCTCTCCTGGGAAGCCGTCCCTGGCCACCCAAGCCGAGCCCACCGTTTCCTGCTGTCACCCTACCCTGTGTGTGCACTCTTTTTATACCTCGAACAGCACTGCCATTATGTTTATACTTCTCTCTTTCATTGAGTCATTTGGGGATTAGGCCAGGATCTTAATCATCCTTGTTTACTCAGAATCCAGCCCAGTCCTGGATAAATGTTTATGGAGTGGAGGAGTGAACGAATGAATGAATGTGTCTGCTGAGCTCTAGGCTCAGGGCAGCTGTGCTCCAGGGTCCTACAGGTCTCTGAATGCAACATGCCCCAAACTGAGCCCATCGGCTTCTCCCTCTGGCAACTGACTCCCCGCTAGTTGCTAGTCCTTAGCAACCTCGTCAATGACCCTCACTCTTTTGGTGCACTCTCTGACTTTGTGGTGGGAGCTCCATCCACCTCCAGGGACTGGAGCCAGGACCAGGCACATCTGTTTTCTTCCTACAGAAATTCCCCTGGGCAGTCAATCCCACCACCAGAATGGTTCTTGCCTCGTTTTCCCTTCTTTGCCTGCACACTGCTGCTGACCTCTTTCTCTCTCCCTGGCTCTCACCTGGCCATGTGCCACAGACCCTCATCCCGACCCCAATAATAATGTATACATGCTTTCTCTTTCCTCCAGGGTAAAGTCAAAACTCTTTAGGAGGCTTACCAGGGGTCCATCCCCAATCCAGCCATCTCTCCATCTCTCCTCCCTCCTACCACTTTCATCCTTTCCTGGAGCAACCTGATGAGTTCTTTCCTACCTCTGTGCCTCTTGCATGCCCTTTGTTTTGTCTGGAAGGCTTTCCCAACCCCCTTGCCTCCCTAAGTCATTCATCAAGCCTTAATGTAAATGACATTTTCCCCAGGAAGCCTTCCTTCACTCCCCAGGTCCCTATTAGGCACCTCAGATGTAAACTCCCAAAGCTTCCTACACTTCATCCAACATAACCTTTCTCGTGCTGTATTTAACTCTTCTTCTCAATGAACCGTTGAGAGCAGAAACATGAAAGCAGAAACAAAGTCTGCTTGTTCATGGACATTCCTCCAAAGTCTAGCAAAAATGAAGTCCTTACTCAAGAAATGGTTAATATTCAGTAAGCAAATAGATGAACGGGGTTTTGCTTTTGTTTTTGCTACTGCAGATGCTGATTTAAACTTTGGGGCCAGACAGGACATCCAGTTCTTCATTCCCTGAAGGTCAGGAAGAAGGCGAGAAGCCCCGCCATAGACAGCTGCTCTCTAACCCTGCCCAGCAGCTGGCTGACCCAGAGTGGGCTCCTCAGAGGGAAGCCTGCTGGGTTGGGCCTTTCCAGGGGTGCTTTTCATCTGATTGTCTTTCCAAGTCACACCCAACTTCCCCATCGGTCATGAGTTTTTCCAAGACTTACAGGAACCTACCCTAAAGAGCAAAGGAAGTTCTCTGTATGTTTCTAAGTGCTACCTTCAAGATATTTTCAGAGTTCCAGAGTTAAAGGTCCCAGGACTGGAACTCTGGATGGTGTCAATTCCCTGTGGAGATGCTGCTGGGCTGGGGCTCAGGATGGTTATCCACTGCCCCTCCCCTCCAAGCCAAGATAGAAAAAAGAGCATTGGTGTTTGGTAGTAATGCAGAGTTGGGGCTCCAAAGTCTCTGGTAGGATGTGTCAGCTTCAAAGGAACCCAGCACCCCTGGGGAAGTTGGAAGGTAGCTAAGTGAACTGGGTTCGTGTGATGGATTGGAGTCTTGATCAGCAAATAATCACTCCCTTCTCCCCTCCCCCACCACCTCAGGACTGTGTGTACTTCTTGCCTCCCTGCCTTTGGACTTGGCCACATGATGTGTGTTGGCCACTGCAATGTGAGCAGACATGATGCAAGCAGAGACGTGAAGCATGCATATGTGGTTCTTCCCTCTTACGCTCCTTTCATTCGCAGTGAGAATATGCCTCGGGTCACCATTGCTCCTTCAGCTTGGTCCCCCGAACAGAGGTTTTGGACATGATTACTTTCAGATGGTTGTGAGATATCTAAGCAGAGATGTGTATGATTGGGGGCTTGGGGGTGGTCTGGGCTAAAGGTCTCCACTGGCACGATCAGCAGATGCACGGCATTTAAAGCCTTGAGGTAGACGAGCTCACCAAAGTGTGGGTATGGATGGAAAAGAAGTCCTCCAATTTGTAGCAGTCAGAGAGATGAGAAGGAACCAGCAAGGAAACAGAGATGGAGTGGCTGGGAAAGGCAGGCAGATGAGCAGGCCAGTGAGGGATCCTGGGAGCCAAGCGGAGAGAGAGCTCAGAGTTGGACAGAGTGATCGGTGTGTCCAAAGCTGCTGGTAGGGCACTGAGTTGACATGCAGAATTGAAAGTGATTTAGTGACAGGGATGCTGTCGATGTCCTTGAGAAGAATATATTCCATCAAATCCTGAGGGCAGAAACATCAACAGAACAGTTTCAGGAGAGAATAATAGCACAAGCATTTGCAAGTGTAGACAATTCTTAACAAAGTGCTGCTCCAAAATGAAGAAAAGAAATGGGACTGTAGCAGGAGGAGGAAGTGGAATTTAGAGATTTTTTTTAAAACAAGCTTGAATGCTAACGGGAACAATCTAAGAGAGAGAAGGAATTGATTCAGATGGAGGAGTGATAGGGGCGCTTGGGTGGCTCAGTTTGTCTGACTCTTGGTTTTGGCTGAGGTCATGATCCCAGGGTCTTGAGATCGAGTCTTATGACAGGCTCTGCACTCAGCGTGGAGTCTGCTTGGGATTCTCTCTCTCCCCCTGCCTCTCTCCCTGCTCATGCTCTCTAAATAAATAAATAAATAAATAAATAATTAAAATCTTTAAAAAATAATTGAAAAAAAGATGGAGGAGTGATGTGGTTCATCCACTGTAACTAGGAGAAGTTTGAGTGTGTGGGCTTACATGTAGGACTTAGTCAGATACAGTGGTGGGAGCTTGCAGACATTCTCTTCCAGTTGTACCAACTTTTCTCAATAAAACAGGAAGTCAGGTCATCAACAGAGAATGAGCATATGTGAGGCGAAGAAGAAAGTATGACAGAGTCATCCAGAAGGGTTGAAGAATGAATGGACCAAGGACGTGTAGCTCGCATGCTGGCGAGCAGGGCCTCTTGGGAGCCCTTCTACCCACTATCTAATAAAGCCTCACAACAGTCATATGAAGTAGGGCCTATTATTTGCCTCATTTACAGATGAGGAAATGGAAACACAGAGTGGTCAAGAAACTTGTCCAAAGTCACACAGCAAGAAAGTGATGGAACCAGGATTTGAACACAGGACATCTGGCTCTGGACTCAAATACTTAATCATTAGATTAGGCTGACCCAGAGCTGAACTAAATGAAATAAAGGTTGAATTAACATTTGTGGTACAGCCACCGTGTGCCAAGCTCTGCACTAGATGCCTTCATAAATCCCTGCAGTCATGGTTATTATCGACCTCATTTTACTGCTTGAGGACATCAAGGCCCAGAGAGATTCAGTTGTTTGTGAAAAGCTGCAGAGCTAAGGAAGAGGAAGATCTGCATTTTGAACCCATGTCAGTCTGATTCCTAATCCCGTACCCTGTACACAATGCCAAAGAACCATTATATCATGTGAGTGGGTCTACCCAGCTAAAGCTAACTTAGTAGCTAACTTAGTAGCTAAGAGCATCAGAGCCCTCCCCACACGAGGCTTTATCCCGAGCTGGTGGAGAACTTACTATTTGGTCCTAATAGCAGAGAGAATTTAAAAGAAGGAAACTTTGGGGAGGGGGGGTGATGCAGGTTGTCTTACTGACCATTTTTGGATGCTTGATCCATTCAGTTGGGAGGAAGGCTTAGAGGTATATGGTGGGACTCTTGGAATTTTATATTTCTTTTTCTTTTGATCAAAGCTATAGCCTTATATCATGAGAGCACTTATTCTACTTATACGAGCATTTCCAGAAACGGTTTTCTCAAGAAAGAGTGCTCATAATGCATCATCTATACCGAACAACCACCCACTTCCTCAAATGCAAGGAAGCAGACAGTTAAAAAAAAAAAAAAGCCGAGGCGCAGTTGTTTATCACGACCTCGCCTCAGTGAGGCCTGAGATTCTTTCGAACAGGAGCCCTGCTTCTCATGACGCAGAGTGAAGTTATCAACTTGGATATTTCTGGTAAAACTGAAAGCAAGAAAAAGCAAGGTGCACACTTCAGGAAGTAGCAGCCCCCGTGGGACAGTTGGAGGCCTTGGGGGGATTTGGGTGCCATCCCCCAGTGACAGACAGATGGATGGACCTTTCTTCTGAAAGAAAGGAGGACACATGCTGGCAAATCAACCTCAAACCCAAGATTGCTTGTGAAGAAATCATAAAGGGGAACACACACACAAAACCTAGAGGGAGAGAGCGAAAAAGCGAGAAGGGCGGGAATCGAGGCAGACCTGTCGCTTCAGCAGCTACTCACCCGAAGCGGGAGCAAAATGTCCCTGAAGTTGCCGAGAAACTGGGATTTCAACCTGAAAGTGGAGACTGGGAAAATAGGTATGGTCAATGTCTTTTTGTTGCCCTTGGGCTTCTTATACTTGAGCACCCACCATTTGCATGTTGGTCTGCAGGGAGCTTTGTCTACTTAAAAATGGATCTCTCAGCAAATCTGAGTTTGGGGAAAATTTGCATTCAAGTTGATATGTTGGCTCAAAGTTCCCAGACCCTGAGAGGGGATTCTTTTCTGTTTGGAGGTGGTGTTGGAATGGAGCTCGCTAGTGTGAGGCCACGATGGGGTACTTCGGATGGGCTAAAGCTACAGATCACACACAGATCTGACAGTTTTTCTCTCTTTTTCATGAAGGGATAATTTCCCTCCTGTTTGGACACCTGTCCATAATTTGAGAGGTTTTTCATAGGAGCACAGAGAGTAGAGTCTTTTTGAAGTGCTTGATCTGTGAAGAAACTCAAGGGGTCCTGTTGGTGAGGCAGAAGGAGCAAAAAGTAAACAATGAGGACCAGGCAGGAATGTAGAGACAGTTGAAGGTATAATAGAGACACTTTTAGTTAAAGGGACAGAATGGGAGGGAATTCTTAGTGAAGTTGTTCAAGAGAAATGCATTGTAAGTTAATTAAGGGATGACGGAATGTTTTCTGAGATATTCTGGCCTTGAATCCAAAGCTCTTCTTATTAATGATAATAGTGACACATTGATTTTAATCTGCTATATAACTGTCATCATAAGTTTCTTTATATGGGTTTCTTCTATTATTAATCGATCACAGCAATTTGGGGGAGAGCAGTTGGGCTGAAAGTGATTTCCCTGTGTTTTACACTCACCCCTGCACAGTGAGCTAACTTCCTTGACATTAGATAAGTGGGGGGGTGTTTCTCATGGCTTGGAAAAGTTTTGCTTGGAACGAGGTTTAGACGTGGTCTTCTACTGGGGGTTAATGTGTTCCTAAAATAAGTTCCTAAAATAAGCAAAGCCACACAATGAAGAGTTAATGATGTAGGTCTGAGAAGAGATTTGAAAAAAAAAATCGAGAGTAATCAGAGAAGCCATTAATCTTGGTGTCCAGGGAGGATTTGTGGTCCCTAATCAAGCTAGGAATCACTGCATGCTGAGGTTGGTTCCGAGAATAGGTAGTGTGCATACCTCTTACATAAGCAAGAGTTTTTTCTCCCAATTACTGTTGATACCAGTGTACTTGGCAAATGCTCGTTTTATTATATGTCATAAAAATTAGTTTTTAGAAGTAAAACTGCTATGGTTTTGTTCCTTTTTAAGTGTCCTGCTTCTATCTACACGGGATCATTCTACCCTCTCACCATCTGTGTTTAAACAGGTCTTACTCTCCTTTTTAAAAATAGGAAACATGAGATTAATGATTAAATGATTAATTGATTAAATGGTTAAATGATTTTTCCCCCCTAGGGATATAGGAAATGACCACATTAGAGCTCAGGTCTGCATGTTCTCAGACCTGGGGTTAGGTTGGGTAAATTTCATGATTTTATCAATGTTTATTAAATCATAGTCCCGTGGATAACCTATATGAGAGTCACCTCAAGTACTTGCTAAAAATGCAGGTTCCTGGGCATTTTTCTGAATTGTGAAATCAGAATATCTGGACGGGGGCTCATGTGCCTGCAATTTAACAAGCACCCCTCCCTCCATCCCATCTGATGAAGAAGTCCTGCTGTAGGTGCTATGGTCTAAGTTAGTGGACTCGAAGAGCTACCATTCATCTAGCATAGAGCACAGTGTCTGGTCCTAGTGGGCACACAATAAACATTTGTTGACTAAATGAATGATTGACTATAAGTGGATGATATAGTTTAGTATTATTTAATGAAAAAATAATAATTACATCATGAAATATAAAGAAGCCCTTCTCACTATCCATGTCATTTACGAGTTTGTCACCCCAAGAGATTGGATGCTGCCAGAGTATCTTTCATGAGTGTCACACTGATGAGAATTCAGATCACAAGCTGAGTTCTCCTAAGAGAGAGAGTCACTGACTCAGCCACAGACCACTGGTCCCCTCTCCAGCATCCTGTGTCCAGGTGCGACTGTAAGAACTGGCTTAACGGTATAGCAAAGAATCCCACAGCTATTTAAGAAGACGTGTGGAACTGGGAGTCATGTCAGGGAAGTCAAGGACCAGCCTGCATAGTGAGGAGTAGATCAGGGTTTCTCTACTGATATTTGGGGCTGGATAATTCTTAGTGATGGGGACTCTCCCGTGCATTAGAGGATGTTAGCAGCATCCTTGGCCTCTACCCATTAGACGATGGTAGCACTCTCCTACTACCACCAGTTATGACAGCCAAAAATGTCTCCAGACATTGTCAGATGTCCAGGGAGAGACATCTGCCCTAGCTGAGAACCACTGGAGTAGATGATCATCCCAAAGAGTGGAACCCAAGTATTACCTCATGATTCACTGCCTGGGTCAATTTTCAAGAGACTCTTGGTAAGCTATAACTTCAGGGGGATGAGCAATAGCCTAGGATGGATACCAGAACGAGCATTTGCTTAGGGAACTAGCAAGGCTTTGACACATTATGTGACCCAGGAGGGGATCCCAGCTATTTCTTTTTGCCAGCTGTGTTTCCAATTTCCCCTAAATCTTGTGAGTGAGGAGACTGGGCTGGAGTGAAAGTGAAAGTCTGTGAGAGTGGGGGAGGGGATCCCCATTGCACTTCCAACTCAGAGAGCTGAGGGTGGGGGAGGGGGGAGCATGGCGACTGGCTGGCAGGGCTGACCCGGAGACCACCAGCATGGGCCCAACAGTCCTGGGGGAATGTGACCAGGCCAGCCTGCATCTGCCTGGTGATCCTAGTGGACCACCCTGGAGCAAAGGGGAATGGAGAGCAAACAGATTTGACTTTAGGTGGAGCGCAGAGCACGCATTTCTTTGATCCTTTATCATCTTCCATTTAGTCCAACAATGAAAACCACTACAGCCTTCCACTGCTCTCATGCTGTTAGTCAAATCTCCTTTTCCACATATTCGTCCTCACTGAATCGTAAGCTTCAGAGGGCAGGTTCCAGGGCACAGCATCTTCTCTTGCACACAGTCCGGGGGAATCTGGCACATCTGGCACCCAGTGTGCAGAGGGCATTGACTGTCCAGAGAAAGCCCGCTTCTACCCTGTGGGTTGGGAGCATTTAGTGGGAAGATTACCTGTAAATTTCAGGACCACCCGTATTGCCTTCAGTCTCGGGTCCACCTGATTTTGTTCTCAGTTCCCCCAAGTCCAAATGGGAAGCAGACCTTAGAGAGCATATGGACTCTGAGACTCATAATGAGAGGAACTGTGGACATGGTGTTTTAACGTTTCTTTTCCTCTCTGAAATTTAATGTTGAAATCAGAAACAATTGAGAAAGAAAATTTCATTATTCTAGTCTCCCAAGGAGTAAAGGGTATAATGACAATGGTGGGGCTTCTTTTCCCTACTTGATTTTTGTTTTCTGTTTGATAAATTGTTATTTGTCTGTATTTGTCTGATATAGTTTGTCTAGTTTGGCTCTTTAGAAAATCACAGTAGAGGGAATGAAAACGTTTGTTCCTTAAGACTGTCGTTAACTAGACCTTAAGACTGTCGTTAATTAATAAAACCTAAGGTTTTATGCAACGAAGGTTATTATTCTTGTTAAAAGAAGTCAGATTTGAAAATATAGTTTTAGATAAATAGATGCATCAATAGATGCACAGATACACAGAGATAGAATTCATATATAAAGCAGTCCTATGAGTCAATAAAAATGATAAAAGGAAATAAACATGAATAGGAATTTTACAGAAGGGGAATGATACCACCAGTAAACATATGGAAATATGCTTAATTGCAATAATCAGGAAATGTAAGTTAAAAGCATGACAAACTCGTTGTCACCCACCAAACTGGCTAAAATGAAAGTTTGACAATACCATGTGTTCTTGAGGACATGGACCAAAAGGAACCGTCTCGTACACCGAAGACAAAACCATTTTTGAAAAACAACTTAGTGAAATTGATGATGCACCAACCCTCCGAAGCAGCCATTTCACTGCGGAGCCGGTCCCTCTGGAGAAGCTCCTGTGCATGGGAATCAGAAGAGACACGGAGGTTCCAGAGTAGCATTGCTCATAATAACAGGGGACAGGAAGCAAGCCAAATGCCCATCAGCAACAGGTGGAAAAAGAAACTGTAGTATTTTCATTAAATAGAATGCTGCATAAGACCAAAAAGAAATTATAGTTACATAGTTAAATGAGATTGAATAGCAAAAACTTAAACTTCGGCAGAAAAGGAAAGGCACAGAAGAGCAGAATGGGAGTCATTATATTAAGGTTAAAAACTCTTATCTGTTCACAGCTGCACTGTAAGGAACAGCAAGGAGCTGACTAATATAAAACTCAGGGTGATGGTTACTTCTAGAGGGAAAACAAGGGAAATACATTTGGGAAGCTTCAAAGGTGCCTAACTATAGTGGTAGGTACATGAGAGTTTATTTTGTTATTTAAGTAAAATGAACAAAGAAATGAACATGTGCATAAACCCTCAAAAATCTGGAAGGATGTACACAATTTGTTAACAGTAGTTAACTATGGGTGAAGGATTTATGGGTGAGTTATACCCACACATATATGCATTATTATTATTAATTATTATTATTATTAGTGTACTCCTTAATCCCCACCACCTATTTCACCCATTCCCCCAACCCTCCTCCCCTCTGGTAACCATCAGTTAGTTCTCTATATTTTAGCCTGTTTCTTGATTTGTATCTATTTCTCTTATTTTTTCCCCTTTGCTTGTTTGTTTTGTTTCTTAACTTCCACGTATGAGTGACATCATATATTTGTCTTCTCTGACTGACTTATTTCACTTAGTGTTAGACATTTTACCTCCATCCATGTTGTTGCAAATGCTGAGGTTTCATTCTGTTTTATGGCTGAATAATATTCCATTGTATATATGAAATATATATATATACACCCAGAAGTGTGATTACTGGATCATAGGGTAGTTCTATTTTTAACTTTTTGAGGCATCTCCATACTGTTTTCCAGAGTGGCCGTACCAGTTTGCATTCCCACCAACAGTGCAAGAGGGTTCGCCTTTTTCCACATTCTTGCTAACACCTGTTGTTTCTTCTGTTGTTGATGTTAGCCATTCTGACAGGTGTGAGGTGATATCTCATTGTAGTTTTGATTTGCATTTTCCTGATGATGAGGGATGTTGAGCATCTTTTTATGTGTCTGTTGGCCATCTGTATGTCTTCTTCAGAAAATTGTCTGTTCATGTATTTTGCCCATTTTTAAATTGGATTATTTGTTTTTTGGGTGTTGAGTTTTATAAGTTCTTTATATATTTTGGATCCTAACCCTTTTTTAGATATGTCATTTGTAAATGTCTTCTCCCATTCTGTAGGTTGCCTTTTAGTTTTGCTGATTGTTTCCTTCACTGTGCAGATTTTTATTTTGACGAAGTTCCAATAGTTTATTTTTGCTTTTGTTTCCCTTGCCGCAGGAGACCTATCTAGAAAGAAGTTGCTATGGCTGATGTCAAAGAGGTTACTGCCTGTGTTCTCTTCTAGGATTTTTATGGTTTCAGGTCTCACTAATCCATTTTAAATTTATTTTTGTGTATGGTGTAAGAAGGTGGTCCAATTTTATTCTTTTGCATATGGCTGTCCTGTTTTCTAAAGCCATCTGTTGAAGAGACTATTTCTCATTGGATATTCTTTCCTGCTTTGTCAAAGATTAATTGGCCATATAATTGTGGGTTTATTTCTGGAATTTCTGTTCTGTTCCACTGATCTGTGTGTCTATTTTTGTGCCAGTACCATACTGTTTTGATTATTACAGCTTTGTAATATAACTTGAAGTCTGGAATTATGATGCCTCTGGCTTTTTTTCTTTTTCAAGACTGCTTTGGCTATTCAGGGACTTTTGTGGTTCCGAACAAATTTTAGGATTCTTTGTTCTTGTTCTATGAAAAATGCTGTTGGTATTTTGATAGGGATTGTATTATTATTTTATGAATGTTTTCCAGGCTTCCTTTGATGAACAAGTATTATGTTATTAAAAATACTTAAAACTAGGGGCGCCTGGGTGGGCCAGTCAATTCAATGTCTGCCTTAGGCTCAGGTCATGATCCCAGGGTCCTGGGATTGAGCCCTGAGTCGGGCTCCCTGCTTAGCAGGGGAGTCTGCTTCTCCCTCTCCTTCTGCCCCTACTTGTGCTCTCTTGCTCACTCACTCTCCCTGTCAAATAAATAAATAAAATCTTAAAAAAAAATACCTAAAGCTAAAACAATTCCAAAGTGCTTGGTTAAGCATGTTGGCATAAGATATTACAGGCAACACATGCCCTTTGGTGATCTGCAGCCAGCTGCAAAACCTTCATCTGACTGCAGAGGTTGGAACAAGCCAGGACCCACAGCTGATTATCTGTAGACTTTCTGCACCTCTAGACCCAGGATAGAAGGTTTTCTTGGAAGAGCTACATGGCCCAAAGTCACCAGGCCTCCCCATTTGAGCATATTTCTCATTTTATATGAACACAAAAATGCTGGTTCCCCAGGTTGGGAATCCCAAGACCATGAAGCCCACGGTGAGCTGGTCCATTTGGCATTCAACTTTGCTTTCTTCCTTTTATTTTTAAATGATTTTATTTATTTGTTAATATCATTAAATGATATTATTATTTATTTGAGAGAAAGACAGAGAGAGCTCGAGCAGGGGGAGAGGCAGAGGGAGAGCGAGAAGCAGGCTCCCCGCTGAGTGCGGAGCTTGACACGGGGCTTGATCCCAGGACCCTGGGATCATGACCTGAGCCGAAGGCAGATGCTTAACCGACTGAGCCACCCAGGTGCCCTGGTTTATTCCTTGTTTGAGTAAAAATGCCTACCCTGTGTTGTAATCGACTTACCTTTAGGCATCAATTAAATTCTTTACACAAGTTGCATATCTCTTGCTGCCCAGGCTGAGAGCCTCCTGGCCATTTGGGGAAGAGAGACTGATGCTATTCTAAACAGCAGCAGAGTGAGGGGCAACTCGAGTGGTAACAGGGAGTCAAAATCTTGTTTTCTGTTCACTCATTGGCAAAGTCCTCCCTGCAGAGGCCAGGCAAGGTCGATTTAGATTCTGGACTTTGTGTTAGACTGGGAACCAAAGTATACTTGGATGGGCAGAGGTGAGCTCAGTGGCCTGGTGCGTGTATCTCAGAAAACGGGTCCTGAGTGAGATACCCCATGGTCCTTACATGGTATACACAGCCAAGTGTCTTCTAGTCACGGTACTACCACTGTCTTTGGCTCACCATTTATAAAGCATCTGCACAGACTGTCTAGTGGGGAACCATATAGAGACTTGGCCTGTCCACTTCAGAGCTGGAGTGTGGTCCTTTGGGTAAGGAATGCACGTTATGGGGTTTTGGAAAGATCCTGGGAATGATTGAGAAGAATAAGCTGCTGCTGATGACCCTTCACACACAAGATGCTTGAAGGGAAAAAAGTATAACCTCTCATGAAGCAGCCCCGCGGTTGGCTAACTGGATGCAAGAGAAGGGAGTGTGTGAAGAGCTGACGTGCAGCCCCGGCTGTGGCCACAGCGATTAAGGCCCACTGGCAAGGCTGATGAACCGGGGGCAACACCAGGGGACATCCATGGGGAGGCACAGGCCAATCGAGGGATTCCTTCCAGGGGATGGTGTGTAAATTTTGTAGAGTTCCCAGACAGGAACTGAGATATGGAAGTTACAAAAGGAGACAATAATTTACATTTCTTGTTTTATGCTTTACTTGTCACCATGTTTCTCCTTGAAGTTTTTCCTTTGATCGCTTTCTAAAAAACCAAATATCACTTTACAAAAAAATAATTATACCCATAGGTCTGGTAGCCAAATATAAAGATAGTCTTGCTCTCTGCTCCTGCAGGGCTTACAGGCTAGTGGGGCACAGACAAGGAGACAATTATAAGACGAGTCCTGTGTTGAGAATAGCCAGGGGAGGGTGGAGGGTGCCTATGAAGAGGAATTCTGGTCCAGCCACCTCCCCCATCTCTGCCA
The DNA here is from genome assembly GCF_964656455.1 of Halichoerus grypus. Taxonomy (NCBI): domain Eukaryota; kingdom Metazoa; phylum Chordata; class Mammalia; order Carnivora; family Phocidae; genus Halichoerus; species Halichoerus grypus. The sequence goes on along the minus strand of NC_135721.1, from coordinate 52,437,027 downwards.
TTCTTTTCTTTAGGATACAGACATGTGCTTTCTTTAGTGAGTCCCAGCCTTGGCATCTTTCTCAGGCTGGCTTTCCTGTACTTAGTTTCTGTTTCTTTGGAGAAGAAAAAAGCTTTGTAATTTTGTATAGCTCCTCCTGGTGAAGGGATTAAACTCAAAGTCCTTAGGATCTGGCCCTGCTCACCTGCCCACTTGACCCCGCCATCCCTGCTTCCCGAGGCAAACACACAGTCATACTCCAGACCTCAGCCACATCTGACCTTTCTCAGCTCCCTGCTCTTTCTCATCTGCCTGGAGCCCTCCGTACTCAGGGCTCCCTTTCTCCCAATTCCTACCCATGCTTTGGTTACAGCGTTGACATCTTGCCCTCTCGGAGACTCTAAGTCTTCCAATTACTGGAAATAGAGTAAAAGAATCCTTTCTCAAGCTGCTTAAACAGAGAGGCTTATAGATTAGAGACTGTGGACTTCCTCCGAGGTGAGCTCCATGAACGTTCCTGAACTTGCCTATATGCGTCAACTCCACCAACTTATGGTTTTTGAACCATAGAAATTTGTCCTACTCTGAAATATGCAAAACCAGTGCTCTAGGCCCTCCCTGGAGAGAACAAACTCGAATTGCCTGTAAAAATTGTCTAAGGGACGAATTGCTCATTGGCTTTTCTTGATAGGAGTGTAGGCGGGTAAGAGGGTGTATGGTAGAGAAAAGAATTCATGTGTTTAAGACCCTTCTGCTAATTTTTAGTGAATCCCAGGACAAATTGCTTAGTTATCAAATAGGATAATAATACATGTGTTGAGAGGAAAAAAATATTTCACACACATAGCCCATGTTTAGGTGATCAGCAAACACCTGTTTCCTTTCTCTATAGATAATCTCATTTCCAACTCAGATCAAGCTAGACACTGTACTTGGACTACATGACCTTTGCATCCTCACAGAATGGGCTCACTGAGTTATGCTTCCACATTGCACGCTCGGTTTTTATCTTTACTGCAAGTAATGACTTCATGAAATTTGCCCCTGATTTGTGTCATAAAATGAGAACAAGGAATGGACAATGCCATTGCCATCTATGTGAAACTCTGTGTGAGAAAACTCACTGAGAATTCAGCGCTTGGAAATACTTTGTCTCCTTGGAGGGACTGGTGCGCTTTCTCCTTTCTGCACAGTTGTGCAAGTTATTGTGTTTCTCTTTTTGTCTTGGCTGCCAGGAAGCTCAGAGCTAAGTTGAAGCTCGATCACAACTTTTACCTATTCACTTCACACACGTGTATTTCCTTTGTCTTTGATATAACTTTATGTGTTCATTGCAAATGAGTTTTCTCTTTGAATATGAAAAGCCAATTAAGTCTTTGAGGAAGGGGGGGTAATTATAGGCAATATATTAGCACACAATTCCTCAGATTTGCTGTGGCTAGGTTTCCTACTTATTAGTAGCAACTGGGCATGACAATTTTTTAAACAATGGTGTCCAAAGAATGCCAAAGCTGAGAATGAGGGTTTTTTTAGTTTATAAATGCAAATGCAATTCTACGACCACTTATATTCTTTCCCTGGAGTTTTATGGAATGATGGTATCCTCAGTACATTGGGGCCAGTCACTTCCATCATTCATTCATAAAACGTTTATTTGCTGACTTCGACATGATAGGTCCTTTTCAGGGAGCCTTCTCAATGCTGTGCTCCTCACGCTGATAACACACGCTCACCCACACCTCCATCTTTCTGAAAAAAAGTGTTTTCAAATGTTGGTGCCACCACATTTTCTCCGTAAGCTGTGAGGTATCAGTCACCAGGACTGTGACTGACTCAGGTCACAGCTGCTTCACTTCCTTGCTTCCTCCTTATGCTACCCGCCCACCCCCCAAATGTGAGCACACGGACCTTAGTTCCAGATGGGGCTGGTGATTCTCTATTGCTGGACCCTGGCCTGTGGCTTCTGAACCATTCGTGTGCTTCCTTGTTGGTTTGGGAATTTCAAAGTGAAAGAGGAAGTGCTACGGTATAAAGATTTTAAGGCTAAGTAGAATTCTTTTAATATTTTAAAAGGAGCCAGCTGTAGATGTGGTACAGTAGTTTGAAAGCTAGCTTTGGAGTCAGACTGCCTAAATTTGATCCCACCATCACTAATCGCTAGCTATGGGACTTGGATCCTCTGTTTCTTCATCTGTAAAATGGGCACAATCATAGGGCTAACCAACACGGTTATTGTGACGATTAAAGGACATGATCTTTGTAAAACCCTTAGCATAATAGCAAGCATTGGTGTGTGCTGCATAGATATCACTTGTCATCATCACTGCATGGGCATGACGACACTGTAGATACGATATCAACTCCTTCCATCAAGTCAGCGCCGAAAGTCCCGGCCAGCGGTGCTAGCATTTTGTCTTGGTCCAGTTAAGTTCTTCTGTCTTTTCTTTAGACAAATGGTCTTTGTAACATCTGCTGATCCACTTTCCTGCCCAGTGTCGGTCCCTGTCCCACAGCAACCAAGCTGGGCTGTTGCTGACTGGCCATCTCTTGTTTCTTACTCCTTTTATCTCCAATCTTTGTGCAGTCCTTCCTTGGGTTTATATGGCTTCTTTTTTCCGTTTTCTTTCTTCTTGCTTTTCTTTTTTGTTGTTGTTTTTTTAAAGATTTTATTTATTTATTTTAGAGAGAGAGAGTGTGTGAGTGGGGGGAGGGGCAGAGGGAGAGAGAGAGAATGTCAAGCAGACTCCAAGCCGAGTGTGGAGCCTGACACGGGACTTGATCCCAGGACCCCTGGGATCACGACCTAAGCTGAAATCAAGAGCTGACTGCTTAACTGACTGAGCCACCCACGTGCCTCTCTTTTTGCCTTTCTTCCTTTCTCTTTCTCTCTTTTTCTTTCTTTCTTTCTTTCTTTCTTTCTTTCTTTCTTTCTTTCTTTCTTTCTTTCTTTCTTCTTCTTTCTTTCCTTCCTTCCTTCCTTCTTTCTTTCATTCTTTCTTTCTTTTACCATTTCTTTCCTAAATCAGTAAAGTACCTGAGTTATAACTTTCCAGAAAGCCTAATGGGGAGCTTGTGCTACGTTCCCTGCAGAATGCCTATGGGAGAAATGTCGCTGTCCCTGCGTTGTTGTGAGAGGAGAAGTTCCTCAGACTTCCCTTACTTTGGGGAGGAGAAGAGTGACTCTGGGCTGTGCACGGCCTGGAAGACCCTCCCCCATTACTGAGGAACCACTTCCTCCTGAGCTGCTAACCTCTCCCTCTGTCACATGTACCTCTGGCCACCGAAGTGAGATTGTAAGTTGTTTGTTTGGGCCTCACTGGAGTCCACGTTCAATGTTGGTGATCACTTACATGGGGCTTACAGCCGCAGCAGGCCAGTTTTTCCGGTTTACTGTAAGAATCTTACTCTTGTGCCTACCATTCATTTTTAGATCATTATTTTTAGATATAATTATGAGGAAACAACAGGCCCTTCAAAGTGAGACTCCCATTTTCCCTTGGCCTCAATTCTGCTGTTGTAACTCAAGGGTTTTTGTGAGTGTATTCCTTCCCCTCTGATATCCTTCTGCATTGTATCCTGTGTGCTCGGTTAATTAGAACTCAGAAACCCATTTTGCTGGTGGGTGAAAAATCTCACCATGCGCACCACCCAGAGTTGTGATGATAACAGAGACAGAGTATAGTTGTCACCTTCTCATCCAAGGCCCTTTGTGCTGTGTCCTGCCACTGACCTGCCTTCTCTTCATTCGGCACTGACCTCCTTGTGAGCCGTTCTGAATTCTCCCCCTCAGCTAGGGTGACCAGCTGTCCTGATTTGCCTGGAACTCGGGGGTTTCTGAGGTATGAGATTCTCATTATGAAAACCAGGAAAGTCACCCTGCTCTTAGTGCTCAGTCTGAGAAAATAAGGTATTTTGAGAACATTGTGAGAGGTGCTCTGTATATCTATCGAAGTGAATTTTGGTGAGGTCACACAGTTTAGGGTAAAAATGAAATAATAGGAACATTTCTTTAAACCTTGACTTGTCCTTTTCTTTCAGTGCCCATGGGTCGGAGGAAGTCCTTCCAAATTCTTTCTTCAGCCTACCTGCATCTGCTATACTAGCTTCCTCTACCTGCTTTTATGAAATTTTTTTAATTCTTGCTCATACTTTCTCTGGAAGGATTGGGAGCCTCACCTGTCAGCCATATGGCAGGGTACTTCCTTCCAGAATCACACACACAAAAATCCCTGTCCTGTGGGATCTCTATACCTGCCCCCTAGGTTTGACATTCTACTTTCTGGATTTTCTTTTTGACTCTAGTTCCCCCACTGCCATCACCATGGCCACCACCCATCTCCTCCTGGAAGCCTTCCTGAATTGCCCAAGTGGATTAGTCCCTCCTGTTCTGTGAAATTCACCACTTTGCTCATTTTCCTTCTATTCTGCTTGACACATATTTATTGGATGCCTACTATATGCTGGGCACTTTACTAGGCTCAGGATGTAAGAAGATGAAAAAGACTAAGGTCTTGACCTCAAGTAGCTCACAGTCTCAATGGGGAGACACTCAGAGGGAAGCAGGGCTCTCCCACTAAAGAGAATCAGAAGTTCCTAAGTGAAGTAACTGCGATTGTGAAATTTATTTTTTTTAAAGATTTTATTTATTTATTTGAGAGCTAGAGAGAGAGAGGGAGCATGAGCAGGGGGAGGGGGAGCAGCAGGCAGAGGGAGAAGCAAACTCCCCGCTGAGCAGGGAGCCTGATGCGGAACTCCATCCCAGGACCCTGGGATTATGACCTGAGCCGAAGGCAGATGCTTAACCGATTGAGCCACCCAGGCGCCCGCGATTGTGAAATTTAAAAAGTTTCTGTAACTAAGTTTCCTTGCCCCACTTGAACCACAGCCCCTAAATATCTACTAGGGGCAAGTTTTCACTTGGTAATTCAAGTCTATTCTCTTCCAAGAAGAGACAAATCAAATTTCTGATCCCAGGCTGCTATTCTGATTGACCGTCCATAGGGGGCGCCCGCAGACAGCGTAGTTGCATTTCTACCCCTAAACGTGGTTGTTTCTATTGTTACTCTCCAGAAAGCCCTGGGTTTAACCAGTCTCTGGGCAGCACAGTGTTGTCTTTACATCTTATCCTTCAGTGGCTTGAAATGCCCAGCGTTATAATGAAAGCAAATGATAATTTAGCCCCTTTTGTGTCTTTACAGATAAAAAGTGAGGTTCCACATAAAACGTGTTTCTTGAAAGAGAAAAAAAAAAACCCACAAACAAATTCGAATTAGCTAAGAAGCCAGACCTGAGTGTAGTTGGGGGTTTGGGGGGGAAGGTTTTTAAGAACACAGCCCTTGAAGTGAAATAAGCTGGATTTGATGTCCAGCTCAGTCCTTGGTCACCTGTTTGACTTTGGGCAAGTAGCTTTAATCTCCCTGTGCCTCAGTTTTTTCATCTGAAAAATGGGGGCAGTAGTCCTGCCCACTTTATAGACCTGTTATAAGAATCAAATAATGTTTGTACACGTCACTTGGCAACGAACTGGTGTTTTTATTATTGGTAATATCTCTCCTTTGACGGCCCCATCCCCACTAGTACTTTCTCCACCCAGCTCAGCTGCTCCTAGTCATAATTAAACCGTGTCATCCCCTACAACTGTACCATCCCCGAAAGCTCACTTTTAGGCTTCCCATGCTGTGGTGCCCAGTTCACCCACGTCAGTCAGTCATTTTCTGACCTCAATGAGCTACCATTCCATTGGCTCTACCACTTTTTCACTGCTGAACAAACGCCTGTGAGCCCCCTGTTTCTCTCCCACAGTCATCACCACGGGGAATATCCCCGAACCCTGTTTAAACCCAGTGACCCCCCTTCTGGGTGCCTGTACCTAGGCAGCTGAATGTGGCTGAGGAGAATCAGACCACTGAGCCGCCTGGATTTACTTCAGTTTGTGACCAATTATATTGGCTGGACAGTCAACAGAGCCAGACAAGCCTACCATGCCTACCTAGTAAATTTACTTTCCTTTTCCCAAAAGCCTTTTTTTCTCTCTTTAAGGCTTTACCTCCTCCTCCTGCCTTCACCCTCACTTTTATATTTCATAGAGAAAAACACGGGTGGCTGTGTGAAAACCCCCTCCTTTTCCTATCACCGAGTGCTTTCACTTCCAGCACTAACCCTTAGACTTGGGCCACAGGGCTCCATCTGGAGGTCCGGCCCTGCTCTGGTCCAGCTGCAGCTGTGTTCTCCTTCCTGGGGTGAGGCGCCTGGCCAAGGGGACGTGCCCTGCTTGCTTCGAGACCATGTGGGACCATAAAGTTCCCTACACAATTGGCCAGAGCTGTTTCCAGACTCGCACGGATGTTTTCCTGGGACCCCCCCGCCGCGGGGTGGTTGATTGCAGGGAGGTCCAGAGCACAGCTAGCGTGTCCGGGCTGACGTGCCCCCAGGCACGTGTGTGAGGCCCCTCACTGTGAGAAACAGAGCTGGGTGCCGAGAGAAGGGACGTGGACTGCAGGATAGGGTCTCCATTTGTGCTCTCGGTGGTGGACCCGGTCACGTCTTGTTCTGCAGTAACCTAATTAAACAGCAGTGCACACCACTCCACCAAGAAAGTCGTCATCAAAATCGCTAATATTTGTACCTTGGCGAGCCAAGGGTGGACTCTGTTCTCTTCTCACTTGGCTGCTCTGAAAGCTTTGACCCGGTCAGCCCTTTTCTCCTGGAGATAATGTCAAGGCTTCCTTGACAGCACACTCCCTGGCTTCCCTTTGCCTCATTAGCCATTCTTTCTGGGTCTTCGTGATGGAATCTCCTACTCCCCCTGACCTCTTAACTCTGAAGTGTCCCAGGCAGAACCAGCCACATCATTTGAGGGGCCCGGAGCAAAATGAAAATGTGGAACCTCTTGTGCCAAATATTAAGACTTTCAAGAGGGCGACGGCAGAGCATTAAACCAAGTGGCGTGAGCATGGGGCCCAGTAGGACCGCACAGCCTGTATGATGAAGAAGCCAGCCCTGGTCCCAGGCTCAGTGCCCTTGTCCTGACTCTCTCCTCACTAACTGGGTGACCTCATCCCTTCTGTGGCTTTACATTCCTTCTGCCCTGTTTCATGCTAGCCCCACCTCTCTGGGGGATTCTAGACTGCCCACTACTTCCCCCCTGGAGGTCTCATGGGCTTCTCTCTCCCAACAAGTCTCTCTGTCCCTGCCCCTCCCCATGCAGTGCACCTGCCTCAATAAAGCCTCCACCATTCACCACATTGCAGAGACTCAACACCTACAGTTCCCTTCCGTCCATCTTCCTTTCTCCTACCTTGCATCTAATCCACCAAGAAAAACTTTTGGATTCATTACCAAGTAAGGCCCCCAATCTAATTATTCCTATCCCTCAGGTACTGGAAACACATCATGTCTTGCTGAGTCTACTGCGATCATTTGCTAACTAGCTTTCCTGCCTCCACTCTTGTCCCGTATCTTCTCTCTGCCCCGCGGCCAGACTCCATATCTTCAACAGAGAAATCAGGTTATGTCATGTCTTTTTTGGAAACTTCCATATACGTAGAATGAACTTCAATCTGAGGATCCCTGCCTGTGGGATCTGCACCCCACCCCCTCTCCCCACCCATCTGCCACTCCTTGGCTCTTCTCACACTGCCCTTCAGCCAAGCCCACCTTCTAGTTCCTTCAACACAGGTGCTCAAGGCTACTGCATGGCCTGCTTGCTGCTCTCTCTGAAACACGCTTCCCTGGGTCTCCCCGTCATCTTTCCTCCACCCCATTCAGTTTCACTTCAGATATCGGCTCTCTGAAAAGCTCTTTCCTGACCACAGGATCTAATATGGTCTTCCTGCTCCAGTCTGTCTTTATCCCAATATCTGATTTTATTTTCTTCATAACACTTTTTATACCTGAAATGATATTTACTTGTTTGTGTGTCCGTGGCCTCCAGCCGCCACTAGACTGTAAGCTTCCCGAAGGCAGAGCTTCGTCTGTTTTGTTCCCTTTGACGTTATCACTGCCGACAACAGGGCCTGACGTACAGCTGCTGATCGAGGGATTTTTGTGGGCTAGCTGGGGACTGGCCTGTGGCCCGCTGGCTTTCTTCCATCCCAGTGAAATGAAAAAAGTCGGAGAGGCAGTTCTGATTTCTTGTGGAGAAAGAGGTAGAACTTTTGGTTCCTGAAGCTAATTAGGACAGCATGTGGATGACAGAGCATTTGCCTATTCTCGAGAGAGATCACAGGGCTCACATTGCCGAGTAGAGTCACAAGGGATACTTCTTGCCCCTATAATCAATCTTCTTGATGACTGAGACTAAAGTGTGGCCAACGAATTCCTTCACCTCAGACTCAGGGGGCTGGGAGCCATGTTCACCAGCCTGCTTCCTTCCCTCTTCTCTTTAACTGGACACCAGTTCTCCTCTTTAGCATCCAGGGAGCTCCTAACTCAGGCGCAAAGCAGCTTTACTCAGGAAATGCGAATATTAAAGTTATATATCTGTGTTGTCATACAGTCAGATAGTACAGTGGATGGCTGAGCTAAGGAGCAAGGACGAGCGAGCAAGGGAGAGGAGCAAAGATAGGAAGCCAGAGAGTAAGAGAGAGGTCCTAGTCTCCTGTAATACCCCCAGCTAGCACTTCAGTGGCTTCTTCTAAGGAGCAGAACATCAGTCCAGTGGTCTTCCATTCTAGTCGTCTCTCTCCATGCACCCCCTGCTCCACCCTCCCTGCTCTACAAGTGGCCAGGATCCCCTCCTCAGGGCTGGATCCCCTCCTCAGTGGCCAGGATCCCCTCCTCAGGGCTGGCTGTGTGGACACGTGACCTGTGCTGTTGCACACGGCCCCATGCTCAGAGTCCTGAGTGTGCTTTAGTGCTCTGCTCTTGCCGTCTTGAAAGTCAATATTTTTAAAAAATATTTATTTATTTGAGAGACGGAGAGCGAGTGAGAGGGGGAAGGGGGCAGAGGGAGAGGGAGAGAGAGAATCCCCAAGCAGACTCCCTGCTGAGCGAGGAACCCGACGTGGAGCTCGATCTCATGACCCTGAGATCATGACCTGAGCCAAAATCAAGAGTCAGACGCTTAACCAACTGGGCCGCCCAGGCACCCCAAAAGTCAGTCATTTTTGAACAAGGGGCCATACATTTTCATTCTGCACTGGACCCTGCAAATTATAGAGTTGACGGTCTTCCACTTTGTAATCTGGAAACTGGGTCATCTTTGAGTCCACCCTTGAGCTCAGGGCCTCTTGCTCCTCCAAGTTGTGCCTATCAGTCTATTGGTTCTGCTTCCTGCCCATATTGCAGATCTGCCCACTTGTCTTCTCTCCATTTCAGGCCCAGATGACACTGCAAACCTCCTAAGCACTGTCCAGCCTCTGGTTTTCACGATCTTTAACTCGTTCCCTGTGAGCTCCCCAGTGCCTGCATGTGTCCCTAGTTCCAGTGATCACAGCAATCGCCCCACAGCTCACGGAAACCACGTGCAGGTGGCATCCAGCTCAGGGGTGGAAGCTCCCCTTCACCTCCTCTAAATCACTGCTCCGCAAACATGGATGCTAGTCGGAATTGCCCGGGGAGGTCTTAACAAATTTTGCTGCCTAGGTTCCCCTCCAGAGGTACTGATTGAAGTGGCAGAGGTGTGGTCTAGGTATTTGGGACTATTTATTATAAGCTCCTAAGGGACTAGCTACGCAGCAAAGATTAGGGTCTACTGCCACGAGTGCTTCCAAAGGGCAGGGCCAGCAGGCGCTTCACCTGCTCGAAGCATGCACGGCCCATGGAGTGTCCTGGGAGCACTTGCTTTTGCAAGAACACTGCAGACTCAGAAATTGTAGGCCGCTTCTCTTTCCATGATTTTCACCTATCCACAGTGTCTCTTCTATCCCCAGAGGGATTAAGGAATGCTTGTCCTCAGTCAGAGCCCAGAGAGGGTGTGGGACTCACTTACACCCACCTGGGTGAGTTGGGGTGCTGGCCTCATCCCAGCCAGTCTTCCCATTCCCACCTCGGGACTAGCTCCTGCTCTGCCAGGGACTCTGGACAGAAACCACAGGGAATGGGGAAAGCCGGGAGAAACTCAGACCTGTAAATGGGGCCCGTTGTTAAGGGTGAAGGTGGAGGATACACAGCATGAATAAATATGGGTCAAGAGTCATATGGGCATTTGACACATTTTAGAAGACAGTAAGGGGCTTCAGATCCTTCAATTACCTGTGACATTTTTCCTTTCTGTTTCAAATGATTTCAGAGGTGTGGTCTAGGTATTTGGGACTAGAGCGGCTTATGATTATACATTTAATACCCAACTAACAACTTTCTCAGGCCTGTATTTGGTGCCCTTCCCTTTGTGTCCTGGATTGGCTTCAGTATGTAAAAAAAAATGTGTGCGCGTGTGTGTGTGTGTGTGTGTGTGTGTGTGTACATGCAGATTTTCAATGGGATCTGCGATCTTATAAAGACTAAAACCACTGCTTTATGTTTCCAAGCACAGGAAAACATCTCAGTAAGGAGCTCTGTGATCATTAGGTATAATGTGACGGGCACATGGCTCCCATCCTCTGCCCTGCCCCTCCCGCCCAAAAGTAATTATTGGGTGCTGTGTGTAGAGAGATGTGGAGAAACAGATAAGGCTGGCTGGGAAAAATCACATGGGTTCCCCAGTCCATAGTCTTTTCCTGACCCAGTCTTCCTGGCCTGGGCCAATAGGAGGGTGACAACAATGGGGACATTCCTAGAATTGCTTCTTGTTCCTGAACCACAGGTCCTGGTCCGCCGCAGAGCCCCATCCTGCCTGTCGACCTGTAAAGCAAGGCTGGCCGCGGGCACCAGGGGGCAGCACGCACAGCCAGGGCTGGGATGGTCTGCGGGCGCCGCCAGACCCCTGCAGCTGCCGCTGGGAAACTGGGCCGGTTCCTGGCGGCCGTTTCCTTCGCTTCAGAATAACGTGCCCGTGGGGAGCCGGTGATTGACTTTCAGACCCCGCGTATTGTGTCGGAGGAGGGATATACTGTACTTTCTGATATCTCACTTGGTCCTTCTATCGTAAAGGGTAGGTAGCAAAATTACCCTCCACATCCTGACAGCTCTAAGGTGTAACTTGGAACAGCCATAAATATGCAGAACTTATTACAGCTCATGCAATCAGCGATGCAAACTGGGAAACATCCGTTATGTGGCAGTTTAAAAATTGCAAACTATTCTTCAAGACAGAACAGAAATTAAAAAAAAAAAGAAAAATTATGAATTCCATTTGAAGGAGAGACCTGCCATTTCCGCTTCCAAGTGACCCCGGGGCCCCCAGTCATTTATTTAACTGAAGGCTTCTAGGTGGCATTATTATCACTTTCCTGATAAATATAATAGGCCTCCTGGGGGCTGTTTCCCAGCTCCCCCCTCTCGGAGGGCTTCCAACACAGTCTTCATGGGTGGCACAGGCTTGGCCTTTGTAACCCTGCCCCCTTGGACAGAACTGACAGGAACAGGATGAACAGCTGACTTAAGCTGCGTCTGTTTGGTTTTCTCTCAGTCTGAGGCTCACAGAGAACGGGCATTTGGAACCGAGCCCTGCAAATCACAGGGCACTAAGAGGATGCCCTTGAGCTCTATTAAGAGCTCAAAACTCACAAAATCTACGTTGATTTCTACTCATCCTGAGGCATGATTTTTTTCCTGAAATTTCTTTAAGTTTTTGTTTCAAAATAAGGTTATCCTTAAAAAATTATATATACACGCACACACGTGCTTTATTTATATATGCCCGTGTGTGCCTGTATTCATATCCACCTCAGCACTATTGCCATTTGGGGCCAGACAATTCTTTGTTGTGGGGGCTGTTCTGTGCGTCACAGAGTATTTAGCAGCATCCCTAGCCAATATCCCCTCCCCATTGTGACAACCAAAGATATCTCTAGACATTGCCAAATATCCCTTGGGGGGTAAAACTGTCCCCACTCGAAAACCACTTATGGATTGATCTATCTATCTATGTATCTATCTGACTTAAACCAGTTTGATTCAGAATCTGTTTCTTATAGTCAAAAAATTGTTGACTAAGACAGTGAGGAAACACGGGAGAAATTCTGTGAACTGCCCCAAATTGAACACAGCAAGTTAGCAGCAGAACCAGGACTGGATATTAGGTCTCCTGAATACTACCAAGTGGACTACCTACTGTTTTCCACAAGAGAACTTCTTTGCAGGGTCTCTAACCCCTCAACTTGCCTACCATCGTGCCCTCCCTCCCACTAAACACCCAGTACCACCAGAAATGGGAGATTATGTATATGGAAGGAAACACTCCTGGCTTATATCCTTATTTGTTTGGGACACCAAAATGAAGAATCTGGATGAGGGTCATGTTCCGACTTTCTTCACAGGAGTGTGGACCTGTTGCTGGGGATGGCATGTCATGACCTTCCCTAGCGCCCATGAGAGAGACAAGCTCAATGAAGGGCACTACCGCCAACCCTGGGAACCTGATCCCTTACCATCTGGAGAGATTTAGCTTGACGTGTTAATCTTCCCCACATTCCCATGTTTTCTGAGGCCACTCACCTCACCCAAACCACTGTGGATGGTAGAAATAACTGGTTTTTTCCATTCAAAACTCCCATTAGCTATGGAAAATTTGAAGGTCAGAAGGAGGTGAGAATGCCAAATAATTCTGTGTAACAAGCACGCAATAAATTTGAGCAGATGGAAAGGATTATTTTGAAATTGACATCTAGTAAAATTTATTCATTGTGGTCCGCAATTATATGAGTTTTGGCAAATGGCTGGAGTCCTGTGACAACCAGCATAATCAGGATAAGAAGAGTTCCATCATCGAAAAGAATGTCCTCCTACTGTCTCTTCTTAGTCAACTCCTCTTCACCAGCCTAGGCCTGGGCAACCACTCATCTATTCTCTCTCCCTATAGTTTTGCTTTTTCCAAAACGTCTTCTAAATAGAATCATGCAGTATGGAGCCTTTGGAGTCTGATTTCTTTTACTCAGCAGAATGCATTGGAGATTCATTCATGTTACTGCTTGTCTCAATAGTACTGTTTTTATTGCTGAGTAGTATTCCATTGTATGGATGTGGCCATTCGTCAACTGAAAGATCTTAGGGTTGCTTCTAGTTTTTGGAGATTATGAATCAGCTGTTTTAAATATGTGCCTATGGATTTTGGCATGAACATAACATCTCATATCTCTTGGATAAATTTCAAGTAGTGGGACTGCCGGGTTATATGATAAATGTATGTTTAACTTTGTAAGAAACTGCTAAATTGTTTTCTGAAGTAGCTGAACCATTTTGTGTTCCCATTAGCCATGAATGAAGATTCTAGTTGCTTCTCGTCCTTACCAGTACGCGATATTGTTAGCTTGCTTTAAAATTTTATTTTAGGTATTCTAATATGTTTGTAGTGGCATCTCATTGTGGTTACTTTATGTTTATCTAATGACTAAGGATGTTTAGCATCTTTTTATTTGGTGAAGTGTCCACCCAGATATTTTGCCCCCTTCAAAAATCGGTTTGTTTGTTTTCTTAATGTTGAGTTTTGAGAGTTCTTTGTATCTTCTGGATACAACTCCTTTGTCGGGTATGTGATCTGCAAATGTTTTCTCCCAATCTGTGGCTTGCTTTTCATTCTCTTAGTGCCTTTCACAGGAACAAGATTTTAATTTTGATGAAGTCCAATGTCAGATTGTTCTTCTATAGATTGTGTTTTTGATGTCAAGAGTTGTTTTTGACAATCTCAATCCAGGATTTTCTGTGGATATCAAATATGCTTCACAAATGTTATGGGCTCTTTGAGTCTCTCATTCAGCTCCTGCCTGCAAAGGTCTGCAAATGTTTTCTTTCATTTTTCTTCTCCAGCACTGCCCACGTGAACACACCCACACACTTAAGCATTACAAACACAGATTTCCTGTGTCACTCGGAACCCTCAGCCCACCCTTTCCAGGCTTCCTCCCAAAGATCACAAAAGTCACATTTTCCAAAGTAATTTTTTTTATCAGGCAGGGGAAAGTGCTGGAAGATTGGAATGGTCTATGCTATTTTTATGGCCGAACACTCCAGAATGTCATTCTAGATCCCTTTTCTCAAAATCATGCAAGCAGAAATGGTATTCTGGAAACTCATTTCCCACCCCCAACCCCCCCCCTCCAAAATACATCCATCCCTGGTGTAACAAAGTCATGCTACAGATCAATGGACTTTAATGTTCAACCAGCTAGTTAGCTATGCTTATCTATTTTTTTTTGAAACATCTTCCCACATGTTCAAAGGAACAGATGTTTTCAGGGGCTGCTCTTAAGTCTGGGTGCAGTGTCTTCCCACTTGGGTCCAATGCAAAGCCAGCCATTTCGCAGTTGCTCCAGTGAGGAAATGCCAGGAAAGTGGAGCGGGGCGGGGGGGAGGGTGGAGTTAAAGCACAGAAGAGGAAAAGTATGATTCATTCCTGAGCACATGAAGTCCTTTCTTCCATTTTTTTATTCCACATTAAAATCTTTACCACTTTTTTTCTAAATGTGCCCCATGCCAGTTTATTATAAGACATGTATTCTATGTTCAATGAATCTCCATGTAGTGCCTACCTTGAGTTTAGTGAACTTATTGCCTTAAAACAAACCCAACCCAAACATTACAAGTTATTTTTCATCTTGAAAAGGTCTCTGATGCTATAAGATGCGCCAGGCCAGGGGGCCTGAGAATTGGGAGCAAATCCTGCATGTCATGGTGTCAGTCACCGAGTCACCCACTCATGGTTCCCCTTCTTCCACTTCCTGTTTGTCCATTGGTGCTTCCTGCTTCTTTGGCTTCTGCACCAGAAGCTTAGTTTGTCCTTCAGTGACCAAAGTGGCTAAAAGCAAACAAATGGATACAGGAAAAAGAATGATGTCCTTCTTGTTCTTCTGTGGGCAACAACAGACTTGGTATGGCGGCCGTGAGAACCGTCAAGTGGGGCCAACCACAAAGGGACCTGTCAGGGAAAGGGGCTATGTCTGAGCACCATGACAGCTCGGGGCAGACAGATGCACTACGGTTGTTCACAGATGCATACAAAATAAATCCTAACATTTTTGTGAGGACCTCGGGCGATGAAAGGGGAACCCCCCCCAAAGCATTTTGTTTTCAGACAGCTGATAACATTTGACGGCTTTGAAGAGGAAACAGAACTGCAGGATGTTAGTGGCAGAATCACAGGGGAAATTCTGCCTCCTGCAAGGCCTCCCTCGAGTACTGTGAAGCACAGCCTGAAATGGGTAGAAACGCTGGTAAAGGACATCATTTTAGAAAAAAGTGACATCGCAATCATTCCTCACAAGTCAGTAGCTCTAAGCAAGATTTTGACATTGATGTTTTTCCGTTTGATTGTGTTTCATGAATTTTAGAACGATTTCTTCTGTCAAACCCTACCAGCATTGCACAATATCACGGCAATGGAAATTTTCATCCATTTGACAGCCCTCAACTATATGACACAGTAGAAGTGTGAAAATGTTCGGCTGTGTCATTTTCGGTGCCTTTGATGGGCCTCACCTGCACGACTTTGTTTGCCCTCATACAACCCAAACAGCAAACACTTGATCTGATTCCCAACAATGTATGAGTCTTCCAGTCTTCAGTAGCTGACTTTTCAGGAACACAGAGCATTCTCTCAGTCCCCTGTATGAATATGCATTCTTTACCACCTAAGAAATATTCTCCCGTTCTTGACAGTTGATTTTCTCATATGAATCAGTATTGAACTTTATCAAGTGTGAGTTCACAATCTTTTGAAAACATATGGCTTTTTAGTTCCTGGACCTATTGATGTAATGAACCATTATGAAAGTATTAGAGTAGTTTTTCTAATATTGAAGTATTTTTACATTCCTGGGGTACTCTGGACACTTGGGTTACATGAGTGACAAAACAGGCAACTCTCTAACTTTGTGGAGTTTATGGTTGATTTAAAATGATTTTTATAAAAAGAGTTAGGCATGATTCCTTATTTTTCTGTGCAGAGACTGTTCTGCTTTTCAGTACTTCCTTGTGTGTGTGTGTGTGTGTGTGTGAACTAAATATATACACTTCTTGATCTTTCCTTTTATAGCTTTACTGATGTACACGTTTTTATGGTACAATGCCATACATTTTTTTTCATTGTAAGTTTAGAATTCAATGATTTTTGGTAAATTTATAGTGCTGTGCAGCAATCACCACAAACCCGTTTTAAAACACTTTTTATCACCCCAGAAAGTTTCCTTCTGCCTATTTATAGCCGTTCCCTGCCCTCACCTCAGCCCCTGACAACCATGATTTGCTCCCTGTCTCCTTGACATTGCCATTTCTGGGTATTCTCATACACGGAATTGGAACATGCCGTCTGGTGCATTCCATCTCTTTCACTGTGCATGATGTTTCTGAGGTTCGCCATGTTGGAGCAAGTGTCTGGGCTTCATTGATTCCTTTGGCCTTTGAGTAATGTTCCATTCCGTGGATGGGCCACCTTGTGTTTATTGTGTTTATCCATCGCCCAGTTGATGGACTCTGGATTGTTTCCAGCTTGACCACGAAGAATAATGCTGCGGGGAACATTTGCTTCCAAGAAAGTTGGCGCTTTCACTTCTCATGACTTGATTCTTAGAAGTGGAAATGCTGGGCACTAAGGTAAACTTACGTGTAGCTTTTTAAAAAGCATCCAGTGTAGGGAGAGTAGCGCCCCTTCTGAAGAGTTTCTTTTTTTTCTCTTTATGTAGCCCCAGAGGAGTTGGAAAAGTATCCCCTGCTCTCACTGGTCCAGTGACCCCATTTGAGAGCCAGCAGGACAGGGCCATCAATTTTTCCTGGCCAGACTTTGAGCACCTGGGGTAAGCTGGAGATGACATGGCCCAGCCGGGCTTCTGGTCTCTGAGCACTTGCAGAAGTGGCTCTTGCGGTCTCCGTCGTTCCCCATCTCCAGCACTGCTGTTCTGCTCTTCAGAGCTGGTGCAGACTCTTCCTGGGACCTTCCCCTCTGGGTGAGCGGCGCTTCCTCTGCTGATACTGCACTGCAGGCTGGCCGGCCCTGCCTTCCTCCGTCATACAGAAACCCTCCTCCCCCCAAAGAGCACACAGCTAGCATTCTTTTTTTTTTTTTTTTTTTAAAGATCTTATTTATTTATTTGACACATGGAGAGAGAGCACAAGAGGCTCGATCCCAGGACCCTGGGAGGTCGCTGAACCAACTGAGCCACCCAGGCGCCCTGCATTCTTCTTTACTTTTACTTTCATTTCACATTTCCCCAGATTCTTACTAAAGTAATTTTTTGTCATTTCAATGGAAATTTGGATATGGGTCTGTTATGCCATGAGGTTAAACCGCCTGAAATTTTAGGTGGTTCTTCCTTCCTGAGCTCCCTCAGAGCATCCCCTTGTGCTCCTTCTGGCATTCCCACTGCCCTTTCTCTCTCCCCAAGGACTGCCTCTGTGTAGCCGCGAGGACCGTGCGTGTTCAGGTTCTGTGGTTTCGATGATGTCTCGGCGGGCAGCTTCAAGCTATACGGATGCCGCTCCTTCCCTGAGTGCTTTCTCTTTTGTTCTTTCCCAGATAATGAATCCCTCATTCCTGCTACCTTTCTCTCTAATTGTAAACTCTGCATACATTATGGTCTTAGTAGAAACTGCCGGTGAACAGAGAATAGAAGAATTTGGGGGCCGAGGAGGACCTTAGCAAGCATCTTGTTAAACCACCCAGCATCTTGTTAAACCACTTCATTTTATATATGTAGCAGCTAAGCTCTGCAAAAATTCTTCTTGTTAGTAATAATAATAATAATAAAGCAAATCTATACCCACTTTACATTTCAGAAAGGATCATTTATATATTGTATCCTGCTAGCAAATAATCCCGTGAGGCAGGACAGGGTGAGGTGCCCCAGACGACATAACTAGCTACTGAAATGCTCTCTTTCAAAACTTCTGGAATTCCCTTTGGTTTAGATTATGTAAATTCTTTCTAAGATTGGGACAGATTCTCCTTACTGATTTCTCTTTCTTGACTCACTTACTTTAGTCTTAAAATCTTTGCTTTGGGAGACTCAGCCTGAAGGTCATTGAAGAGAAAGCTAACACAGAGCTGTTACAAATAATCTTTGTTGTTGTTTTTATAAAAAAAAAAAATGACAGCAAAGAGAAAACATAAAGATTACTCATACGCCCACCTCTCAGGAAAATAACCTTTAACCTCACGCCAGTCTGGTGTGAATCTTGCTATTATGTTTTTCTGTGTTATACCACATTTGTATTTATGATTTTCCAATGGTATACTGTGCATATATGGGTATGAATGCGTATTTTTTTTTTAACAAAATGGAGTTCCCTTGTATGTACTCTTTTGGAATAAGTAATTTTTAACCCAACTACATAAACTCAACATTTTCCCATGTCATTCTAATCCAATAAAGCATCATCTTTAAGTCTACATAGTATTTTACTTTATAGGCATCCCATACTTCATTTAACCGATTCCATGTTTTTGGACATTTAGTGGTTTACATTTTTTAAACAATAGTACTGTAGTGAATATCCTTATAAATAAACTCAACAGACAAACATTATTATCTCATTAACTAAACTACTAGAAGGTTTCTTTGGTTGAAAGAGCATGGATGTGTTTGCAGTTTTTGATGTATAAGGTCTGGTTTAGAGTCGGAGAGATATGCGCAGGAGATGACGGGCCCATAATATTTGGGAGCTAAGATATTGCTCCAGAAGAGATGGACCACACAGCCTGTTGCTTTGTCAACCCTTGAGTAATAGTCACTGTGGCTTTTGTCTTTGTACCCCCCACCGTGTATTATCACTGGGACTCCTCAGGGGATCTTCCGTGGCCTAATACTGAAATTCACAAATACTCTACCCAGGGGTATGCCAAACCATCTGTGTTTAATTAAAACCGCCCAGAATATGTCTTTTGCCAAATCCATTTTTTCTTAGTCAGTTAAATAAATGCATTGCTAGAGGCCCATGTTCTTGATATAAAACTGGAGTCCTGCCTGAGTTGACAAATTTAGACCTGTCGCACCTAAAATAGGGTTACAACACAAATTAAGCAGCTGAGAGATGCTTTGTAGGTTAATCAGAAAAAATTTAGAGTTGGAATTGCATTCAAGATGGTTTATTTTCATCCTTTGATTTTATAAATGAGGAAATGAAGGCTCAGAAAGGCGCAGAGAATTATACCGCTGGTTTGTGTCTGAGCTAGACCTTGAACCCAGGTCTCATGAGCCCAATCAGATACACCTTCCACTACACTATGCTGCCCGCCTCTCTACCACAGGGCCAGGGGAGCTAAGATCGACTGGGCCGTCTCCCACGCTGCAGGGGAAGCCTATGGACTATCACTTTCTCTAACTTCTGACATTGCAAACACCGATAATCAGTCACTCCATTTTTCCCATTGAGCCTGTACTAGGCCTCAGATGTCCCAGACAGTCCCCCCAGTTAGACGGAATTGTCATACAAGACGGAGCCTCCTTGCCTTCCTTGCCACAGCTGTTTTTCAAGGTGGGGTTGTCCATTCCTCTTTCCCCTAGGCTGGGGAAGTGTGTGTGTGTGTGTGTGTGTGTGTGTGTGTGTGTGTGTGCGCGCACGCGTGCGCACACACGGGTACATATCCACGTGTACGAATGCACATACACACACCATCACCACCACTAACAGTTTGGGTAAAAGTTGACTTTACAGGAAATACTATCCATAACTGGGAGCATCGGGAGTCCCTCAGTTCTTCGCCTTCATTAAGTGATAAAGTGACAGCCCAGGGGGACGGAGGGGCAGGATCTGTCCGGGAAGAATGTGTCCGTGTGTGGTAGGACATCTGTGTAGGATCATTCTGCTGTGCTCAGAGGAATAACTAACAGGTCTGGAAATGCAGGCCTGGGAAAATGAGCAAGTTGAAATTCAGGGCAATAGTTGATGTGTGAAAAAAAAATAAGCCTAATAGAAGGTATTTTTAAACACTTAATAGAATCTTGAAAAAGATTTTTTATTATATGCACATTTCAAACACCAATATAGAGGATAAGTATAATGAACCCCCATGTATATCCATTACTGATATTAAATAGATATTGAGATTTTGTCGCATTTGCTTTAGCCATCCCTTTTTTTTTCTTTTTTTCTTTTCTTTGCTGAGACATTTTAAAGCAAATCTCTGATGCTATGGACTTTTATCCCTCATCTTTAATTATGCATCTCTAAAATATGGACATTTTGCTTACTAACCACACTGACTGATCACACCCAGCAAAACTCATTAATAATTTATTGGTATCATCTCTCCTCTACCCTTAATCTAATCGCCTCAATTTTTAATAGAATCTTTTTATCAGGTTGTAGAATAAGAGAAATATATCATGACTTGTATGCCAGGCCCATCCCACTGCAAGAATTGTTCGTTGTTCACATCCTTAGTAGGATTGTCGGGTTAAAAATCACTAGTCCCAAAGACCAGGGGAAGGCTGTAGGAACAGAATGGAGTGACATCTGTGGGATGGGTAGCCTTGTGCTTGGTCACGGGGGCCTGTCTTGAGCACTGCCCCTGCTGGATCGCTGCTGGGAAGCACCGGGAGGGACCCCAGAATTCATCCGGGCTTATAAAATGCAAATACGTCAAGCACTCGAATGCATTATTTATTTATGAATGCCAGTGACTAAGCAAAACCTCTTAACTAGAAAAAATGACTAGCAGTGACAATGGAAGGGGAACTACTTCTCCCAAGGCCCTTCTTGCTTCAGCACAGCATGTGAGCACCAAGCGGAGCCTCCTGTGCTGTCCCACGGTCCTACATGATGCAAAGTCTTTCCTTGTGCTGATGTCTGGGAAGGCAATTAGCGTCCATCCACAAACAGCCACGTTGTCAACACAAGCTACATTTACCACCCGATTGCCAAATCTCCACTTCACCTTGTGCTGAGGAAGAGGCAGCCCGGGCAGTGTTGAGTAGGAAGCATTCACAATTCTGCAAGCTTCTTGTTATTACACTTGGCTTCCTGTTATGCAAAGATAGAAGGAGGGGGGCCCTTGAAGTGTTGCAGCTAATGGAGACACACACCCACAAGAGGCAACTGTGCTCTAAATTCCTAAGAAACGCACAAGCTCCAAAATGTGGACACCAGAGGGGTGGCCCTGGAAAGGTGCCCTTGGCCGAGGGAATTTGTAAGCGCAGAAGACCTTGCAAGCCCAAGAAACAGGAAGCCAATTCTCTCCCTCCCTTGCCCTGTCTCCGCCCCCTTCTCTCTCTCTCTCCTTCTCT
Source organism: Halichoerus grypus (assembly GCF_964656455.1). Taxonomy (NCBI): domain Eukaryota; kingdom Metazoa; phylum Chordata; class Mammalia; order Carnivora; family Phocidae; genus Halichoerus; species Halichoerus grypus. The sequence continues at coordinate 52,415,794 of NC_135721.1, read as the reverse complement.
GACACCCCCACCCAGTTCTTGTCTCACTCTCTCTCTCCTTTATATTGCTACTGAGACCACATTTTTAACCTCTTCCTGCAAAAGACAGTGATCTGGGCTAAGTGTCTTTCCAAAACAGAATTTGTTCTTCTAGGCCGAAATGTTTATTTGTCAAACAATGAAGGGCATTTCTATAGCCTATACAATATGGGAAAATTCAACCTGCTCAGTTCCTGGGTATAGAGGCAGGCGTTCAGAGGACGACTTTTAGATAGCTCTTTGAATGAGGTTATGTAAATTTGTCCCATGGGTGAGTGTCCTGGGGAAGCCCATGTGATTTAACTTCAGGTGCACAGAGCAATCCCCTTGGCTGCCCTCAGTCTTAGCTTGTTGTTTTTTTGCAGGTGGCAAGGACTTTCACTAAAATTAGAAATGAAACTTAGAATTCAAAGAAAAATCCAGGAGAGTAATCACAGGATACATTTTTCCTAAAGTTTAAATGCCAGGTTTTGAAAGTGAAAAGATTTTAAAAGTTCCCCACGTCCCTGAATAGTGGGTTCTTTAAAATGGAGAGCAATTTGGGGCGCCTGGGTGACTCAGTTGGTTGAGTATCTGCCTCAGGCTCAGGTCGTGATCCCAGGGTCCTGGGATCAAGCCCCGCATCGGACTCCCTGCTCAGTGGGGAGCCTGCTTCTCCCTCTCCCTCTGTCTGCCGCTCCCCCTGCTTGTGCTCGCTCTCTCTCTCTGTCAAATAAATAAATAAAATCTTGAAAAAAAATAAAACAACCACCATTAAAAAAAAATGGAGAGCAGTTTGCCTTGGAACCCTACTTGCCTTGGAAAAGAGAAAAGGAATAAAGAAAGTGAGCCTGGAGGTTCTGAAGTTAGAAGACCTAACTTTCTTCTGGGGGGGGCCATGTTCCCACAGTCTGGCAACTGGACAGGCAGGTCTGTGTTCGTCTGCGTGTGTGTGTGTGTGTGTGTGTGTGTGCATGCTGGGAATAGGGAAGGCTATAAGATCCCTGTTAATCAGGGATTTGCCCAGCTCCCCAGCAGCCCCATCCTCAGCCTCGGTGGGCCGCCAGCCGCAGGCTGTGGTGTGGGCCTGAGTGCTGGGCTGGCCTGGGTTAGCTCCTCCCTCCCACACCTCGGCCACATTGGGCTTTGGTCAGAATCCTTAAGTCTCTTTTAATGAGCTTGGGCACAGCTCTGGTAAGACATGACAGGACTACCTATTATGTCCATTTTCCTATCAGCGTGTCAGCATAGCCTCAGGGATGGGCTAGAGGTTTCAGCACCATTTTTTGTCACTGTTTTTTTCAAGACCTATTGAGGCTTGCAGAACCTACTGTGGATAGGAAAAGTAGCACAACATTGTTTATGCATAATATGGAGGCAAAATGGGTAGAGGCTGAAGCAGGTGTCTCACGTGATGGGTTGGGAATAGTGGCTTTGGTCCCTTGCCCCGAGGAAGGGGAGTACCTTCTCTTCTTCACTTCCCACTTACCATCTGACCCTGGCAACTGTATTACACATTGATTCCCAACTTAGGTGCCTCTCTTTAACCCTAGAATACATGCTTCTCTGGGGGTACTGTAGCCTAGAAGGGGTATGGGGCTTTGAAATCAGATTTCTAGCAGTAAAACTGGGGCAAATCATTTCACTTCTGTGAGCTTCAGTTCTTTGTCTGTAAGACGGAGATGACCTTGTCTGTAAGACAGATATGGTGCTTCCCATAAAGAGTTCCTGTGAGATTTAAATGAAACTAGATTTATAAAGTGTTTGCACTGTGGCTGACACATGATAAATATTCAATAAATATATCACTATTGATGTGCATCTTTATTAGATCAGGGGTTATATCTTCTATTGGCCACTCTGCTTGAGTGGGCACATGTGAACACATCTAGAAATCCCATGAATAGGTAAACTGGCCAATATTTGTTGCATATATGCAATACCTGATAGAAGGTTGCATTTCATTCTAAAATGTTGATTTTATTCACTTAACAAATATTTATTAGGAAACTTCAATTGGCCAGATGCTCTTCTAGGAGGTGTGTTTAGATTGGTGAAGAAATGGGTTGAACTCCCTGACACTGGGACCCTACTTTTTGATGGATGAGCTTCCATTCCATTGTGTTCATCAATGCTACTCTTTTCTTATTCTGATTTTACCAGAAAGAAAGCCTCAACTAGATGCTCATCTCTCCTTTAATACTTCGTGATTCACGACTGATTATGAATCCCCCTAGTTTATACAAGGAGAGTATGACAGGGCTGAGGTCATCAAGAAATAAGACTGGGGTTGGGGCAGCCATGGGAAACAGTGGAATGCATTTTGTATGCCGGGGTGCACAATAAGTACTTGAAACCCCACAGTCTCAAGTTCACTAATCTAGAAGGTTTCCTCTATTTTTTAAACCTTGCCCATTACCCAGCACAATGCCCTGCACATAAGAAATGTCCAATTAATTTTCCTGATTGGTTAATAAAGGAAATAAGAGAGAAAGACTAGGTTTTTTTTTGTTAAAAATCCATGTTATAAATCTTTTATCAGAACATTATTCAACATTATTTTCTCTCCATAGCGCGCGCGCACACACACACACACACACACACTCAGGCACACATCACACATACACCTCTCTCCTTTCTTCATTCCTCCCAGTTAACTTTTCTGAGCCAGACACTATGAGGCTGCTCAGGATACTAAAATGAGTAAGACATGGTCCTTCTTCCTCTCAAGAACCTCTTTATAGCTCTAGCAACTTATCACCTGCAACCATGCAATAAAAGCACAAAGATGTTTATCCCTGAGGCCATGGGGCTTTCAGCCCACCTTTGGAGTCAGGTAGACCTTTCTGAGAGAGAAAACTGAGATCAGAGACTCAAATACTCCTTTAAAAAGAACGTCTTGCTTTTGAATGGTGCTTTATATCCTTAAGTGACCTCTTGCAGAACATGGAAGGTTGTATAAGTGTGCACTGTACAAGGGCCTTGGCAGAAAGGGTGAGTAGTGCTGAAACCCACTGGTGCTCCTCTCTTCAAGTTATTACCCTGGTGTGTGGCTGCATCCATCCATCCAGAGGCAGAGGAAACCTATTTCTCCACTCAAAGGCCCCATGTGCTCCCCAAGGACAGCTCCTGGCCCAGGGATGTGAAATGGGCCTGACCTGGCCCTGGATCTTTGCTTGGCACAGGATGACAGCCTCTCTCCTCTGATTTTGCCCTTCTAGGTAGCCCTGCTCCACCCCCAAACTCTTGGTGATAATGGATTTTCTTGCTACACTTCCTTTTCCCCATATTTAGTCCTACTGCAAGCTCTCTTTAAGATCCCAAGAAAAATGGTAATAATGTCTTCCATCTCACATCTAAGTTTATCTCCATAGCCTCAAGTTAAAAATGCTTCCCTCTGTGCTGGTGTCCTGTGCGCCCAGGCTTTTCTTTGGTTTCTGAACATCTGTTGTGTTACTTTTCAGATCTGAGATTTTCACGTCACTCTCATCTCCTGGCTTTCGCTTGCACCTTTCCCTCTTATCTCTTTCTTAATCCCCAGGCCTTACCTGTCAACACCAGAGCTCGGGCGAAGTCCACAGCTCTTGGTCCAGCTTTACATCTAACCAGGCCCAGAATGGGATTCCCCTGCCTGTTTAAACCCACTTTGTCCTCTGACCTCCTTCCCTGCCTCTATGAACAGGTCTCCCAGACCCATGAGCTATTTGAGGACAGGGTTGCATCTAGTTGATCTTATATCCCAGAACCTGACACGGTTCCTGGTACACACTGTGTGCTCAGCCAGGGTACGGCAAAAGAACAGATGGAGCAGGCTGCCTTACCTGAGGTCACCCCAAGCCTCACACGAGTCTTCGCCTCCCACTCCTCCTTGTCTGGTGGTTCCCCTCACAACCGCCTCCCCTATTCTGTCCTTCTCCACTGCCACCATCCAAACTAGGCCTCTGGATTTGCACCTGGAATGTTGTACAATGCCCAGCTAGTCTTCCCTTTTTCCTTTTCTCCCTCTCTCTCCCTTCTTTCATCCCTTCTCTCTTTCATCTCTTCTGTCTTTTCTCTCATTTAACATAAAATCGAGTCCATTTTAATAATAATAGCCTCCATTTAATGCCCATGTTCTAAGAAGCAGACAGTGGCTTGGGCCTCTCCACTTATCATTATTCATTCTTAGAGACTAGCCACCCACAAGGTACATATCATTATCACAACTTCACGGAGGAGGAAACCGAGCCTCAGAGATAGAATATGACTCACCCAACGCTACATATGTAGAAGCCTGTGCCCTCTGCTACTTCACCCTGCCCTCTCTTTCAGGCACTGTGTTAGCTGCTGGGGATACAAGGATGAGCAAGGCCAAAGGCAGAGCCCCTTTAACTCTTTAGAGCATATGTGGAGAGGGAAGACAGAGTAAGAGAGAGGACTAGGCAGGATGAGAAGTGCTCTGATGGAAGTGTTCCCAGTTAAAAGCGAACAGAGCCCAGGGAGTGACTGAGTCCGGCTGAGCTAGGAAGTCTTCTCATGGGAGATGTGGGCTGAAGTAAGTCTTGAAGGATGAACAAGAGCTTTCCAAGGGGTCAAATTGGGGGTGGGTGGGTGGGGGTAGAATATTCCAGCAGAGAGAATAGCATGTTGTCAAGAAGGAAAGGCAGTATGCATGTGGAGAAGGAGCGGGAAATGCGGGAGGAAAACCACAGGACTCTGAACTCCTGGTAGGGAGTTTAGCCTGCATCTTTTAATGATGAAGGTGCTGGAGGATCATCGGAGGCTTTAGGCAAGTAACATGATCAGATTTGTGTTTTAGAAGGACCATGTCATAGACAATGTCACCAATGGACTGGAGGTGAGACTGGTAGAAGAGACACATAGGGAGCTATTGTGGAAATCCAGGGGGAGAACAGAAGGACCCACAAAAGCAGGGAGGTGGGTGGGTAGAGAGGAAGGCTGGATCTGAGAGAGAGTTGTTGATTGTGGTGACTGTGGAATGGGGCAGCTTTCTGGTTTGCTTGGTTGGCTGGGAAGACATCCCTCACAGCCCATCACGGAGATCCGTGGAGGTAAAGCAGGTTTGGGTGTGTGTTTGTGGGCATAAGGTGAAGGGAATGGTGGAGGGGGCAGGGTAAGGTGGCACTTTCACTAGCAACATGATGACCTTGAGATTCCCATCAAAGTACATGTAGGCAGTTGGACAGACAGGTCTGCAGCTCAGGTTTCTGGGGGTGAAGCATGTATTATCTACTCCCTTTTCAAAGCCATTTAACATGGTTCCCAGACAAATGCACAGCTTGTATCAACATATTGAGAAAATACCCAGCTTCGGATGAACCATTAGCATCTCACCCGTACATTTGACCATCTAAAATAGAATCTAAACTGAAGTGTAGCTGAGAGCAGATAGAAGAAATATCTCAAAAGTAGACCCTAGAAGATTTTGTGATTGATTATTTTGGGGGTTAGGGGTCAGAAGATGGGAAGATGAAGAAAGGAAGTGATAATGCTTCCCAAGCTGACTTTTCTGTTTATACTTCTATCTTGAATTTTCTCTTGCTCCAACTTGGGGCAGAGAGTAGCTAACTTCTACTACAGAAACAGAAGTTTCTGGGCTTCCTCTGGGCATGTGGCACTTCTTCCATTTGTCTTCTTTTCTTTCTGGTGGCCTCCCAGACTGCAGACTAAAACTCAGCATACACATTTCGTCTATATTTTCGTCTATATTTTCTCCCAGGCCTCCCTTGCCAAGGTACATGTAGTGGTTCCATACAACCTGTCAGATCAAGGCTGAGCTTCTCGCGCTGCCACCTGAAGCCACTTCTTCTCAGGGATCTCTAGCTTGATTTCCTATTTGATGAAATGCTGCCCCACCATTTATAACCTATTTTTGTCTCATGCTTAGTAACGGTAACACTCCGATTCCAGGAAGTGCTGACCAATAGAACTTTCTGTGCTGATGGAAATGTTCTCTATCTGTGTTGTCCAATCCTGTAGCCAAGAGCCACCCGGGGCTACTGAGCACTTGAAATGTAGCTGGTGTGATTGAGGAACTAAAGTTAATACATTTTAATTCATTTACATGTACATAGCCACAAATAGCAAGTGGCTACTGTTTTGGACAACACAGTCAGAGGGGCTTCTTCTTTCTCTCTCTACTAAAGTCAGGGTGGGTTTCTGACTTTACTGAGGCGCTCACTTCCCACTTCCCCAGAGTGTTCTGTAAATGCTTAGCAACTGCTTTGTGACTTCCTGCCTTGCCTGGTGTGCCTGCAGCCCCCTCTCCAACCCACAGCCTGGCTCAGATCTCCTTCCCACAGGGCTGGGAGCGTGCACTCAGTGTGCAGTGACTGGCTCACAAGTGAAGCTTATCACAGTTATTATTTTCTTTATGAGAAACAGCTCCATTAATAGTAACAGATTTCTTTGTTTACTTTATCTGGGAACAAGTCACACCCACAAAGAAGAGAGACTGTTCAAAAGAATTAACAAGGAAACTTAGCCAAGAACAAGTCAGACTCAAAGCCCACCAGGCTTCCTTCCCTGATATTTGAATCATCTCAGGATAGGTCTGATTGATGAGCAATGCTGAAAGCCAAGGTGGGAGATGGTTCTGATGTGGGACAGAAAGCTCCCCTGCTTAGTCACTGGCTCACTGGAGGCCCAGCTGTCACCTCGCCAGTGTTTGGGGCTAATTCCAACAGTGTGGAGGCTTGTACTGGGCTATCCACACTCCAACTTGTAAGCATGACACAGTGTGTATAGTCATACCACCCACAATGAGGATGATAACAGGCACTCAAGAAGCACTGGGTGGATGTCTGGGTGAATGGTATCATTTCTGGAATATAAAAGATGGTTAGTCAAGGCCTTGACCATATGCAGACAGACAAGGTGGTTGCCTACCAGTCCCAAGGGCATCCAAGTCCCTCTTGGCCAGGTCCGAGGACATAAGATCCTCATACCTCCTCTTGCCTTTGCTAGGCCGTTCTGTAGAGCACAGATGTTTCTAGAGGAGGTTTTGTTTCTGTGTATTTGTTTTTGTCATCGTTTTTGCCACAACAGAGCATAAAAATTGCACAGAATTAACCAGAGAATAATATTCCAGCAACCAAGTTCCATGCTGAGTTAATTCTCTTCAATCTACAGTGTCTTTTTGGCGTCTGTTTCCCCCACCCCCCTTTAGTTTCTCCCATCATGGTTCTAGCAATTTCTTTGGGTCTCTGGGGGTGGCTCAGGAGGCCTGAGTCCTCATAACCATTGTGTGGCATCTGCTTATTTCTATCCTTTTCTGGGCTGGCTTCATTTGGTGGCATCACCCCAGAAGCCAAGTGAAGCTTCCTCATTATGGCCCTGTTTGGAGGGCGGCCCTCCCTCCCTAGTCTGATGCTACTTCAGGAGAATGGTCATACTAATGCTACTTTAGGAGAATGGCTGGGCTATGCTGAGGCTATTGGCGTGAAGGAGAACACCCCTGAATTTGCCAGAATGCCTCACTCCTCCATTTTCTCTAAAGGTTGTGGGTACGAACATTCTTTTTCATCTCTGTCTATTATCTGCCCTTTTCTAGGACAGATAGGAGTCTTCACAAGTTACGGTCTCTGATCTAGAGAGACACAGAGCTGTACACAGTTCTTCAAATTCCTTCCTCCCGTTTTATTCCGGCCAAGACCCTGCTATCATTCCTTTAGATCATGTACACAGCCTTAGAGTACGTGACTAGCCTCAGTGTGGTGGTTGTTTGAACTACAGGTGGAAGATCATGAAGACAGCAGTTCACTGAGGAGCAAGATCTAAGATAAAATTCTTAACTGGGGTGTCAGGACACACTGATATAAAGCAAACCCTTTGCAAGCATGCTGCCAACTTGTCATCAAAATGTCAAATTACTGTTCACTACAACCGGGCTTATGCACTGTTACGATGATGTCTGCCCAAGAGGAGGTTGAACCGAGTATGCCTTGTCCTCCGGTGTCCAACATAGTATGGCCTCTCCATTCCCTGGTGGGAGGGGAGGGGTGATTACAGCTACAAGGGATGTGACAGGAACATAGGCTCCTTGTGAGGATCAAGGGAGCAGAGTCATCTTCAGACAGCCTTATAGGACTGAAGGGTAAAACACATAAATAGGGTGATAACTCTGAATACAATTAGTCTGTGTTGCCATATAAAATTCTGGTATTTAAAAGTATGCCATGAACAGAAATAAAGGTTGAAAGCCATAGGCAGAGAAGGAGATAGAAAGAAAGGAATCAAAAGCAATGGGAAAGGTTCTCGATTCAATGCATTAAAGATAGGAGTGAAGGAAGAGAGGAAGCTTGATGATGGAGCGACACCTTGAAATGCACAGGGAAGTTTAGGAAGCTCTCAGAGATGATCTCCAACCTTGTAGTGGAAGCAACGTTACCTGTTGATAAAATGAACAAGTCACTTTTGCTTCCCTTGGACAAGTTATATATGTCCAAGTTATATATGTTTATATATGTTAGCTTGTTTAATCTCTACAATGATTCCATAGAGTAGGGACTGTCATTACCCTAGTTTAACAAGCGAGGAAACTGAGGCTCGGAGAATTTGTGTACTGGACTCAAGGGTCTAAGAGCCAGGAAAGGAAGAGCTGGTCTCCAACCAGGCTGGGAGAAACTGGTCAAAGTGAAGTTGGCTGCATTCAGCTGTGTCATGAATGTTCTGGGGACCCACAAAAGCTGAAGAAAGGGGCTATAAGACAGAGACTTCTTCCAGCAAGAACAGGAGTGCAGGCACTGGGGGGTGGCAGCACATGATCGGGGTTTGGTGCTCCCATGTGGTGGACCTCTGTAGAAGGGTACGATAGAACTGGCAGGGAAAGAAAGGAGGTGGGGCTCAGAGGACATATCCAGCCGGACCACAGGCCTGCAGACCCATTGCTGTGGAGGGAAGGAAAGGAGACCGCTATCCGGGCTGGGAGTTACCCTGGAGACGAGCTGTGGACACCTGGACCTGATCTGGTGACAGCAGCGCTCTGGTGTAAAAACATGAGGGTCTGGATTCAAATTCCCCTTCTGTGTTCTGCTGGCAGATGCGTTTTCCATTGGGTCCTTGTGTGTCGTCAGCGCAGGGAAGGGCCCACCCGACAGGTCCCGTGGTAGGAAGGCAGCTACGGTGAGGCCCCCGGTGGAGCAGAGAGGGCTGTAAATACGCTCAGAGGGCCAGGGACAGAGTGGCAATGGATGACACTGGGCAGGAGCACTCCGGAGGGGCCAGCGTCCTGCACGGTGGGGGCGTGGAGCGGGCCGGGGGCTCGGGGTCTGCTGCGGAGGGACGCTGCGGGGCGCCAGGTCCTGCTCTGGGGACAGTGCCCGGCCAGCTTCCGGCTGCCTCTGCAGCTGCGTAGGACTCCCCGAACCCTCCGAGCGGGCACCGTTTTCTCTTTCTCTTGTCAGATACCGACTCCCACGCAGGAAAAAGGAAGCACCTTTTGTCAGATGCTGCGGCCACTTCCTCTTCAGAAGGCTCCAGCCAGCCTTTCTCTTTGCAGAATGACGGGGCTGGCGCCGGGCGCCGGACTGCGTGTGCGTCGGGCCTCTGGCTGTCGCCGGCTTCCCGGTCCCTGGCCGGCCCGCGCCTGGAGCAGGCCTCTCGGCTGCCTCTCGGCCGCTCGGGGCTTCCTTCCTCCCGCAGGCCTGGCCCCCTGAGCCAGCCTGGCTGGGGCGCAGCCAGCCTCTCGGCCCCCTGGGGCTTCCTCTGTGGCCTCGGCGCCCCCCCGCTTCCCCCCCCGCTCGCCGCTTCATGTCCCTCAGCCAGCCTGCCTGTCTGTTCCTCTCCGTAGCTCGGTCCAAGAGTGTGATGACCGGCGAGCAGATGGCCGCCCTCCACCAGCCGTCCGCCCCCAACCCGCTGGAGAGGCCCATCAAGATGGGCTGGCTCAGGAAGCAGAGGTCCATCGTGAAGAACTGGCAGCAGAGATACTTCGTGCTGAGGGCGCAGCAGCTCTACTACTACAAGGACGAAGAGGACACGAAGCCGCAGGTACCAGCCAGCCGTGGGTCCCCACTGGCAGGGCTCCCCTGCTTTCGCCCTAAGATCCGTCGGAGAGGCGTCCCCTTTCTCCTTCCCACCAGGTTTTAGATCCATAAACTGAGTCGCAGAGAGGACAGGGTGATCCTCGTGTGCGAAGCCCCGAGGGGAGCACTGAGGAGCTTCCTAAACTCAGCCCTTAAGTCAAGGCTGGTGACACAGTCTTGATGGTGACGCTGAGTGTGAGGGCTCAGAGCCAGTGGATTTGCCTTCAGGCAAATTGATTTGTTTGTTCGACCAACATTTACTGAGCATCTATTATGTACCAGACATTGTTTTGGGTACTTGAATTCAACCAGTGAGTAAAACTGATAAAAGTCCCTGCATGTGGAACTTAGATGATAAGGGGACAGACAGAAAATAATAAATAAGGAGAGTATGTGGTTTGTTAAAAAATGGTAAGTTCCATGAGATTAAAAAAAAAAAAAAAGAATGGGTTAAGGGGAGATCAAGCATTTGGGGAGGTGATATGATTTTATAAAGGGTGGTCAGCATGATTAAGAAGGAGAGAGGCAGTTAGCCAGGCGGATCTCTGGGGAAAAAGCACTTCATGCAGAGAGGAAAGCCAGTGCAAAGGCCCGGTGGTGGAGCATGTCTGCTGTGCACTGAGAATACCAAGGAGGTCAGTGTGGGAGCAACAGAACTCAGGAATGAGAGAATCAAAGGGGATGCGGTCAGAGAGGGGAGGGCGGGGCCCAGGATCACAGTGCAGATAGCAAAGAAGAAGACCACTGTAAGGGCGTGAGGGTTTATGCTGAGGGCTATGGGGAAGCATTGCAAGGTTCTGAGCAGAAAGGGGACATTTCTTTGGCTTATGCTGTAAAAAGAAGGCTCTGGCTACAGTGTTCAAAATAGATTCAGGGCCAGAGGAAGGAGGCGTGAGGGTAATCTAGGGGAGAGGTTATGTTGTTTAGAATGTCAGTGGGGGTTGTGGGCTGGAGGAAAGTGATCAGGTTCCTGGTATACTTTGAAAGTACAGCAAACAGGATTTCCAGTTGGAGTGGATGGGGCCAGAGAGGACTTTGGTCCTAAATCTTGGGACTAGTGATTCCTCTTGGCCATCATGGTGCGTGAAAGTGAAAGGGAGTGCTATTAACAATTACCCTGGGACCCCAGGTGTAAACTGCATGTCTTGGAGCAACCAGAATGACTGGCCACCCCATCTAGAGCTCATGTCTGTGGAGGTGGAAGAGTGAGCTTGGCCAGAAGGAACTTATTAGGGAAGACAGACTCTAGAACCTTCTGGACCCAGGAACAAAAGCCCCAGGAATGGTAAGGGTATTGAGGGTATGTAAAGAAACAAGACAGTCATTTTGGAAGAGGACAGTTCTCTTTAAGAATAAGCTTGGGGATCTGTGACATATCAGCAGCACCTGGTTAACCAGGCCCTCCACTTGAGTGTCTGTCACTGCAAAGGCTGGAGAAGGGCCAGAGACCCCACCACCGACTGGGTTCTTGCTCAGTGACCTGTGCATGGTAACCAGACTTCCTTTTACTTTATGAACAACGCAGACCCTATCAGAGCCAAGCAATTATAGGCTAAGATGGTGGTGACTAGTGCATGAGGAGCTGATGCAGCGAGTCTTCCCATCTGCAGAATGAGGGAGGCGGCACTAAAGCATTAGCCTTCCCAAATCAGCAGGAAGGACAACTCAGTGGGGTTTACTTCCCCGAGGTGTAGATGGTGAGAGGTATAATATGTCCAAGCTTGTATTCCTTCCCTGGCTTTTCTACCAGGAGACTGGCCAGGTAACTATTTAATTTTTCTGGACTCCTCTTTCTTCTTTTATAGAATGAGACAATCATATCTGGCCTGCACTTACCACAGGCTCAAATGATATGAAGCATGTGTATATAAAATGTTTTGTGAAAGCTGATGTCAAAGGTTAAATAAATTATTGGAGGTCCTAGCTTCTCTCCTTTGCTTCTGAAGGAAGTCCTTCCGGGGGTAAAATAGCCTGGGATAATTAGGCAAAGCTTCTTCTAGGATGAAAGTATGTTTTTTTTTTTTAAGGAACTCTATTAATATAATACATCAGATCAATAGGTTGACATCAATAAGTCAAATAAGGAAAAACTGCACAACCCCTAAATTGTGGCTGAAAGAAGCATTTGGTAAAATTCAATACTCATTTCAGATATAAAAAGTTTTTTAAAAAGCTTTTAGGGATGAATGATAATGTATTATAAAGAAGATTTTACTGTATATAGATATGGATACTTTGATTACAAAAGCTATATGTGTGCATGGATGATAGGAAATCTGGAAGATGTGGAAAAACACAAAGCAGAAAATGAAAAAGATCCCATTAGCAAGAAATAGGCACCCAAATTCTCACTTCTTCCAGTTCTTTCTATACATATACATTTAGAAACTCATCTATTCTAAATGTAAATTAGTATAATAATATTCTTTATTTAAAAATTAACAATAAGTCATGAATTACTATTATTATAAATAAATATTCTTTTACAATGTAATTCTTAATGGTGGCAGAATAATCTACCATATGGACATTTTATAATTTATTTAACTAATTTTCTAACGAATTTGGGCTGATATTTTTATATTATTATTACAAATAAGAGTTAAGTGGACATCCCTGTAGACTTTTTATATATCCATAATTATTTTGTTAAGATAAAGGAAATCTATTAAAAATAAAGCACTTATTTAACACTGTTTTGGGATTCATAGACATGTCAAACATCTAGAAATGACATGAAAGTTACAGACATGAGCTAAATTCTTGGGGAAAAATAAAGGTATATTTCTATGCTATGTTTCACACCATTCATGATTCTGGATGGAGTGAAGACTTAAATTTAAAAAAAAGTGAGTTCATAAAAGTCCTAGAAGAAAATGCAGTTATCTGCATAATCTTTGGAAGGCAGGTGTTTTTCAAGCATAATGTAAGCAACAAAGATAGCACAAGGGAAAGGCTAATTTAATTACATAAATAAAAATATCTCTATACCTTAAAAACCAATTATCATAATGTGAAAAGGCAAATAATAAGAAGGAAAAATTGTATATGTGCATATAGTACACAAATATTCTTAATATTTAAAGTATTCTTTCAAACCTATTTTAAAAAAAGTCCAAATAGCTCAATAGAAAAGTGAGCAAATGACGCAAATGGACAATTTACCAAAGAAATGTAATCGCCAATACGTGTATGTGAAAAAGTTCAGTCTTGGTAATAATTAAAGACATACAATGTAATCTAATGAGACATCACTGTCCCCTTATCAAATTAGCAAAGCTTTTCTAGAAATTTCAGTGTTGGTAAGGACAGGGAATAGGAATTATAATGCATAGCTGATGGAAATGAAAATCTGTACCACCTTTCTGGAGGGTAATACATGCCTTTTTAAAAAATGCGAACTCTTTGACCCTGCATTTCTAATTCTAGACATTTAACCAAAGTGGTTGCTTAAGACTGGTGTAGATAATTATTTTTCTAAAGATTTTATTTATTTATTTATTTATTTATTTATTTATTTATTTATGTGAGAGACAGAGAGAGAGAGAGCATGAGCCGGGGGCGGGGGAGGGGAGGTAGGGGTGGGACAGAGGGAGAAGCAGACTTTCCGCTGAGCAGGGAGCCCAATCCGGGCTGGATCCCAGCACCCTGAGATCATGCCGGAGCCAAAGACAGCTGCTTAACTGAATGAGCCACCCAGGTGCCCCAAGACTGATGTAGATAATTAAATTTACCTGTACATGTTTTCACTACAGTATTGTTTATAATAGTGGTGTTAAAAACAATGCCCAGTGGTAGGGGCTAAGTTATATCAAGGAAATTTTGTATATTTATACAATAGAATATAAGTCTGTTGTTATGCCCTAAATTAATACTTTTTGAAATAGAAAGATATCTGTAATATGGCTTTGAAAACAAAAGCAAAAAAGGCCAATTCACAACAGAGGATGATGTATCTAACTAATCCCATTGTTGAGGGAAAAAATAATGAATGTGAATTTATGGGAAAACGGCTGGGAGAGAAATACTCAGACCTTTTAATAGTGGTTATCTCTTCTGAGCACTGGAGTTGCAGACAATTTTTGATTTTCCTCTTTTTTGTTCATTTTCTAATTTTTCTGTAAGGCATAAATTAGTTACAAATTTAAAAAGAACACGCACAATTCTATCCCTTAAAAAAAATCTCAGACAGAAACCCCAGTAATCTTGGAGCAATCGGGTGAAAAGGGCCCTCATGTACACTGATGATATGCATATGAACTGGTGCAAACTTTCTAGAAAGCCATTTGGCCGAATTTCTAAGAGCCAAAAAAATATCATAGGCTTACAGCGAGTCATTTTAGTTTTAGGAAGTGATCCAAGAGAAATAAGATACGTGCAGTGCTGTTTATAATGAGAAACTTTGAACTTAATGTCCAACAAAGGAGAATGATTAAATAAATGATCGGCCCCTCTCTGACGGGCCTCCTGTGCCTGCTTCCCAGGAAGCTCGGGGCTCGACAGAAGGCAGTCTGTGCATTTTTTCCCCTGAGGTCTCAGCATGGTCTGTCCAGCTTTAATAGCATAATGCTCTGTAAATCTTTGACTTAGCTTGATAGAACTCATTCCAAAAGGTTCTTTGTCAGGGAAATTGTTTAAACCAGAACCTCAGCAAACTGCCCTCGAGTCCCTGCTACAGTGATGGTTCTGGACAGTCCTAGCTTCTTTGTTCCCTTGTCTCATCTCCTTTTCAGGGACGTTACCGCAGGTGGCTGGGAAGTGTTTCACAAATGGCTGTCTGGCGGCCGAGCTGATCGTGATGCAGTATTAGCCAATTTCCGTGGTGTGAATACCCCAGCCTGGCTGATTCAGGCTGCTAACATGACATCACTGAACACAGAGTTGAGAAGAGATGTGTAAAGCACAGTGTTTTATAGTATTTTAACCACACAGATAGAACAGATGTAAATAACGACATGAACAGAAATCATAGTAAAATATAGTAAATAACTAGGAATCGATGAACTCTGAGTAGTATTACCGTTATTTTTAATATAAAATATTTCATTATAAGCTTGTATAATTTAACTTTCGATAACGGCTGTGTTTAAAAACTGCTCACATTGTCCCTGAAGCTGTGGCGGTGCATCCTTGCCAGCCGCTGTACGTGGGCTCCAGCACCCCACTGCCCCGGCTATCTGCCCTGCTTCATTGCTGTAGGACGTGTGGCCTCCTCCTTCCATCTTTGTACAGCGTCCACCCCAGTCGACTTGCAATGTGGGGGAAAGTGGCCACTTGAGCCCTTCCCTGTCCGGGGCCATTCCTCCCTCCCCATCAGTGTCCCCACCCCCACTACTGTCTCTCTGATGGCTTCCCACTCTCCTCTCTTCATTTATGATGTCCAGGGTTCTTGTGCTCAAGATGAGGAAGGGCTTGCAGTTTGTCATTTATGTCTTGGTGTGAATAAGTTTAACTCTGATGGTTACTTCTTCCCCCAAAGTAAGTGGGACTTGTAAGTAAAGTCTTACTTGTCATTCTGAAATCCCACTGACTGGAGTTTGAATCACAGCACTCCTATTAACTAGCGCTGTGATCTTGGATCATCTAATTAACCTCTCTGACCCTTACTTCCTCATGTCTCCAGTGGGGAAAATAACAGTCTGTCCTTCAGAGAGTTCTTTTTATTTATTTATTTATTTGACAGAGAGAGACACAGCGAGAGAGGGAACACAAGCAGAGGGAGTGGGAGAGGGAGAAGCAGGCTTCCCGCCGAGCAGGGAGCCCAGTGCGGGGCTCGATCCCAGGACCTTGGGACCATGACCTGAGCCGAAGGCAGACGCTTAACAACTGAGCCACCTAGGCGCCCCCTTCAGAGAGTTCTTATGAAGATTTAATATGATAATATATTCAGGGCATTTAGCAAAGAGCCTGGCACTTAGTTACTGCTTGATAAATAGTACTTACATATTTTGTACTTTATTTTTACTATTTTTGGATGAAAGTAATTTGGACATATCAAATAATAGAGGTATTTAGGAGATGCAGATACTTCTGAAATTATACTTTCCTTTTCTTCTGCCAGGCAGTGCTCCTTCTTGTCTAAAAATAATGTGGCTTTTTATTCTAGTGCCGTAACTCATGCAAAGAAGCCCAGCTGCACAATCTCAGGGTCATTTTTTTTCCCGAGGCCATTGATATTATTTAAAGATGATGAGGACCTTGTAGGTTTGAGGTTATTTTCAAGTAATAAAATTAGAGAAATGTAGAAAAATGCAGAATTCCCTTTTATAGACAGATACTTTTTCTTTTTTCCTCTTCCCCCTCGCTGTCTCTCCCCTCTTCCTCTTTTCTTCCTCCTTTTCTTCTTCTTTTTCTTCTACCTTTTTCTCATTCAGTCTTAGACATTTTTATTTCTAGACTCTCAAGAAACATTTATTCTTTGAGGTTCCTCAGCTGATCTGAGAGTTCATTAAGACTCTTGTCCTATACTCTCAAAAGTTCAGAAATAACAGAAGTAAAAACAATGAATCACCGAAGTAATAATTAGTAAAAATTTATTTTGCGTACACCAAAAAGACAGTTTGCAAACTGGAAGCATTTAAACCAAAAATGTGGAATGAGGCTCAGGGATATATTGTTATAAAGCAGCATTTTAAGTTGAGAAAGGAGTGACTGTTTATTCTTTATAGTGATTGGTTATAATATGAGAATTTCCTTAGGGGTGCCTGGTTGGCTCAGTCAGTTAAGTGTCCAACTCTTGATTTCAGTTCAGGTCATGATCTCAGGGTCGTGAGATCGAGCCTCACTTAGTGCAGAGCTGCTTGAGATTCTCTCTCTCCTTCTCCCTCTGCCTCTCCCCGCCCCTTGCGCGCGTTTCCTTAAACGATAGGAAACTGGTCAGTGATTACAGTTCAAGTTTTGCTTATGATTTCCAGAAGCATGAGCAAGAAATGATCCAGGTCAAGTTTGTCTTGCAAAGTAAGCAAAATTGAGCTTTGTATGACTAAACTGGTTTTGTTTGCTCAGGGACTTTTCAAGGCTGCCTCTCTGTTTTTGATGTTAATGGATTTTCTGATGCCAATCCTCTTCACTGACACTCTGTTCTAAAGACACATATATTTACTCAGCTAGAATCAGACACGCTGCCTGTCACGGCCAGTGAGATATAAATTCTGACAAGCCAACTCTAGGACAAATAAGCTGTGTCCCTTGGTGCAGTCGCCTAGATTTCCACAGTATTGATTACCTCGTCTGCAAAGGAGAAGAGGCACATGTTGCCAGGCTTATGGTACAGAGCTGTTGTGGGGATCTAATGGGATATTGCATGTGATGGTGCATGTAAGTGCTAAAGCACTGAGCACACACATAGCGGAAGTGACTTGTTCTTCTGATAACATATTCACATATAAGAGGTCACCTATCCTTCTGCAATCTCACTTCCTGCCATGGATCCAGGATCCTCCTCCCCACTTCGGGGGGACATGAAGCTGGTGGGTCCCCACCACCTCACCTTGAACTCGCTACTGAGATGAATTACCATTCTGTCCCTTATTAGCTCTGTGACACTGGGCAGATTATAGAACCTTTCTGGTTCTTCACTTGTAAATGTGCATAATGACACCTGGCTGGGAGGGTTGCCGGAAGGACTAATTGGGTAACATAGTCAAGGTGCTAAGCAAAGGGGCAGATGCTTGGAATGTGCTGCTCAGCAGCTCTTGCAGCTCCTAAGTACTCTATCTTCTTGACTGGCTACCTGTGGTTCCATCCCCCGTGCCATCTCCGGCAGCCGGGCAGGTAGAATGCCCACCATACTACCTCTGCAAGGCATACCAGTCTCTGCCCTGCTTACAAAGGTCCGATGTCTGGTTTGGCCAGGAAGTCAGGTCCTTGGAAAAGTGGCAAGAGGCAAGTGTTGCTGATGGTTTCCCCTCCCCTCACTCTTCTGTCAGGACCTTGTTCTTTTCTCTCTAGGCACCTAGCTTGCTCTCAGGTAGCTGTCAATTTGTCAGAGGCTTGAATAGCAGAAGGGCCCCATTCAAAACTGGGGTGCTAGCTTTCCATGTTCCTCTCCACCTACCTATCTTCTTCCCTGATCCCATCGTTATCCTGTCTGTCCTTCAACTTAATTTTAGGGGACCAAATTGCTGCTTATCTTAAAGGGCCAACTTTTGATCTTTCAGGGTTGCATGTATCTACCAGGAAGTACGATCAAGGAGATCGCCACGAACCCAGAAGAGGCGGGGAAGTTTGTCTTTGAAGTCATTCCAGGTAGGCAACAAAAGTGGGGACAGAGGTACATTATATTCCCGTCTTACTTCAGGATCCTAGAAGTCAAGGCTGAGTCTGTCAGCCAGCTAACCAACCAACCGAGTAAAAATGCACTGTAGTTCTGTATGTAGTTAACGAACCTATACTAGTTCATTAGCTGGCAGGCCAACTAAGCGGGTGCGCGTGTGGTTCAACCCCGTAAGCATCTCGTGAGTGTGTGCTTGGAGACACGTATTCCACCAGGCGCTGATACACTGCTCTGAAAAGTACATCATCCCTGCTCACTAAAAGGAGCTCGGTTTCCAAGTTGAGTGAGATATTAAAATGAACAGTTACAGTGTAGACTGAGCAATGTGAAATTGCCATTTTGGTAGGTCAAAAATGGTCCACGGTCAATAGTCTCATATGATTCAACACGACCTAATAAGAAATGACAGCCGCGAATTACTGAGCACTTAGCACATGTCGGGTGCTGAAGGTCCTCTACTGCGCGTGTTAGCAGTGCGCTGGAGGGTGCTTCTGCCCAGGCAAGGGTTCCCTTCCTCAAGTGCATCTGGGGCAAGAGGAGTTGCTCTTACTCCGTCTCAAGGGGAATTCGGGTTTGTGTGAGCCTAGCACACTGAGGCTGCTTCTCCCTATCTCGTGCTCCTTTGCCAGCCCCAGCCCCGCCAGGAACTCCAGACCTGCTGGCCAGGTGGTGACATAGCAGGGAAGGCCGCCAGGCCCCTGAGCGAGCGCCCCTTCCCTTAACCCCCTCCTTACCACTCGCTCAAGGTAGCGTGCGCATAAGACATGATGAAGAAGGCAACGTAGCCGTGAGGTTAGAGTGCCTGGTCTGGAGCTGGCCTGCCCTGCTCCGAATCCTGGCCCTGCCGCTTTCTATTTGTGTAACTGTGATCAGGTTATTTCATTTCTTCCTGCCTGTTTCTTTATCTGTGAAATGCGACAATGATGAGGATAGTGAGGATGAAAGAAAGGAATCGACTTGGCACATTTGGTCTAGTGACTGAAACATAGTCAGTGTCATGTAGATGTTTGATCTTTGGGGATAACTGGAGGAAATTACAATGTAGAAATCAATCCTAAAACTGGCTACTGCTATAGAAAACAAAGAAAGACCGTTTTTAAAGTTCAGCTCCTCCGGGCGGCCTCCTTCCCAGTGGGCACTCCTTTGCTCTTTTATCTGAGTTCTGTCCAACTCTCTTCCTCCTCAAAGGAAGAGTTTATTTTTTAGTCTCTCATCTCTGAGAAAACCCCATCTCTTTCCCACAAGATTCTTCTAGTCCGAGGACCCCTTTCCCAGCACAGTTCATGGGATACAACTGTCCATGGTAACATGTTTCCCAAAGCCTGAATTTTCTATCAAGGGTAACCCTACTGAGAGGCCTGGCTGCAGATTCAATGTGGGCTTTGCACGCCAAGCCCAGCACCCTTGAAGATTGCTATGCTACAGTATCTCATTATCACGTACACTTGCTGCAGCCTCCTGGGTGTGCACGTGCATGTGCGCGCATGCACACACACACACACACACGTCTCATAAGAACAAACAACAATTCTAAAGCAATAATAAGGTAGGGAACCATTTTCCTAAAGGTTTCCTAAAGGAGCCATCATTCTCAAGTCTTCACCCAACTTAAAGCGAGGCAAGCCTTTGTATTATGATGTAGAGATTTTTCGTTCCTCTTTTTGCCATGCTCTTATGCAAGATTATTCTCAGGGACCAATGCTGGCCGAGGAAATGGCCTTCCTAATCAGGGCCCTCTCTCTGTGATCACCAGTATCAGTTGCACAAAAGCCAGAGAGAAGCCTTTCATTGTAGTCATGCTATGTTTTTCTTTATTTGGGGCAGGCAAAAATTTAGGACAAGTTTCCCTTTCCCTACTTACCTCTAGCAGAATAATTATCTGTTCTCCTTCCACCCAAAGGACGTCATCACGGATACAGAAAGTTATTCCACTTGTTGCATTTCATTCTCATGCTGTCTGGTGAGATGTTACAACAGATTTATTGAGCACCTGCTATGAGCCAGGAACTATCATAGGAACTGGGAATCCAGAAAAGAGCAAGCCTGCGTGTAGCTCACAGTCTAATGGAGGAGACTGACAACTGACTGCTTATGATAGAATAAGCACAATGGAAAAAATTAAAGCAAAGAAAGAAAAATTCTCATTGAGGTTGGGATAGTGGCAGTTACTTACCATTTTATTCTTTATTTTTTTACTTCAAAAAAAGTTTCTATTTATTTATTTGAGAGAGAAAGAGAGACAGAGATAGTGAGAGAGAGCACAAGCAGGGGTGGGGGGAGTGGGTGGAGAGGGAGAAGCAGACTCCCTGCTGAGCAGGGAGCCCAACACAGGGCTTTATCCCAGGACCCTGGGATCGTGACCTGAGCCGAAGGCAGACACTTAACTGACAGCCACCCAGGCGCCCCTCACTTACCATTTTAAATAGAGAAGGCACTCCAATGTGCCCAACATTAATTGTTTTATAGGGCAGCAAAAGATTTTCAAATTCCCTTTGCCTTTGATCTCTTGAACCTATTTAATATCATGGAGCTTCACCTTCTTTACCCTTTGGGATGACCTGATTTAGAATCTTTCTTGTGATCGGGTCATCGGCTTTTTTGACCAGAAGTGTCAGTCCATCGAAGTCCTGGCCAGTCAGGAGCATCCTGAGAGCTGGGTGTTCCTCACTGGAGTCGAGAGACAAAACTAATGGCAAAACTAAAAGATCTTCCAGAAGTCAGGGTAAACTGAAAAGGCATGTTTTTGATAACACAACAGACTGGAGAATAGGCATGGTGGAGAAAGGTGCCAGATAAATTTTGGCTAAGGTCAAATTGGACGCAACAGGGGCTAGTGGCAATTATTGGGAGAAAGATCAGGGGCCATGCCTAGAGTTTGGTGGTCACTTACTGGGTGCCAATGGGCAGGCCTCTTTGCATCTCTGGACTTGAGTTCCATTAGCTGTAGAATGGAAATGATACTAGAGCCCATTCTATTTCAAAGGGATATTATGATTCTTTAGTTCTACCCTGACCACTTTTTACTTCCCATTTTACTTCTGGAAGCACCTAGCTCTCAGGAATGGTCAGGGCCTCCATGGACTGACCCTTCTGGTCGGAAGAGCTGATGACTCAATGATAAGATGGATTCAGAATCGGGTTGTCCCAAAGCATAAAAGAATGTGGTGATATTAATATAGGTTCAAGAGATCAGAACCAAATGGAATTTGAAGGTCTTTTGTTGCCCTGCAAGAAAGTACAGGTTTGGGCACAACTGGGGTGCTAAAACAAACTCTTTTTGAGAGAACTGCCCTGACATTGTGAGAAGAATGTGTTGGTGTTTACACAGACACTTTGAAATTTAATAGCCTCTTGTAATTGAAAGGGATTGCTATTATGTTCTTGTCCTTCCTAAGACCTATGTTTGATGATTTCCTTCTCCCTCTCTTTTCCTTCTCTGTCATTTTTCTTTTTGTCACTTTCTTTCATTCTTTCTCTTGGCATCCTCTCCCTGTTCCACCCCCTTGTCACTTCTTTACCCTTTTGTCTGTAACACAAAACCCAGGAAACATTGCATATGTCTGTCCATAATCATGGGTTTAAAGTGCAAATGTAAAGAAAGTCCTAACAAACTTCATTTGTCCATCAACTATGTGTTGAGAACCTACCATTTACAATGTCTTGTGCAGGTAGGAGAGTAGAAATCCTGAATAGGAAACATTGATTTTGTGAGAAAGGCACACATGTGCTCATTGTCTCTCTCTCCTGAGTTGCTGTTCTCCTCCTCACCCCAATAGCTGAGCACATGAGTAGCTTAGGAAAATATCTGTGATGGTGTGATGGACTAAAGTCTTCAAAATTGTACGGGCTGAGCCTCTCTCCTCTAACACCGACACTGCCCCTTGAACTTCTCTTCCTTTCTGGTGGGAAACGGCTTCTCTCCCCGATGGGAGCAGATCTCAGCCCAAGGCATCCCAATTGCAAACCACGGGTGTTCAGTGGTTTATCTATAGAATTAGAGTTTCGAGTGCATAGGTATTTGGTTCCCTTGAGGTTAAGTAGATAATGCTTTTGTGTTGTTTGGTCGTTTAATTGAATCAAGGAAGCAGCTGAGGTTCAGCTTTCCTTGCTTCCCTTTGTCTCGGCCACTTACCGCTCGAAGACCTTCATTAGTATTACTTCTTCCTCCAGCCTCATGGGACCAGAGTCGCACAGGACAGGACTCCTATGTCCTCATGGCCAGCTCTCAGGCGGAGATGGAGGAGTGGGTTAAATTCCTTAGGAGAGTCGCTGGCACTCCCTCTGGAGGTAAGGACTCTGCAGGCTTTCCTGGGCAGGTGTCTGTGACATCTCAAAGATGGGGAGTTAGGAGCTCCAGACACAATCCCTCCTTGAACAGTGTTCAAGGGACACCACGAGAGGACAACTCTGAGGCCATGCTCATTGCCAAGCATCTAGCTTCCCTCCCTGCATGACCTCGAAGAGCCGACTCTAGATTTGCTGGGCAGACCGCAGCCCTTTGCAGCTCAGCAGCAAATGTGTGTGATGTCCTGAAGCAACATTCCGCAGTACCATGAGTCTGCCCGGTTATGGGGTCATGGGCCGGAGAGGGTGATGGCAAGACCTATGCCAAAAGCTGGGGGAGGCTGATCAGCACAGGAAAGTGAAGCGGCTGGCCAGAACTGGGGTGGTTAGACTGGGGAGAGGTTCAGGAACTGGGTCCCGCTCATAGGTTCTCGGTGAATTCAGGGTGACCACTTTTCTGGGTTCCATGATTCAAGTGTTTGAGTTTTCTGGGAACCCTGGTGTTGGGGCCCCACTAGAGGAGAAACTGCTGTGAAAAAATATCTATAATTAACACAGTGTCCACAAGAGCCAAAATATGGAAAGAGCCCAGATGTCCATTGACAGATGAATGGATAAAGATGTAGTATATATGGGTATATATATACACATATAATATATATATTACTCAGCCACCAAAAAGAATGAATTCTTGCCCTTTGCAATGTCATGGATAGAACTAGAGGGTATGCTAAAAGAAAAAAGTCAGAGAAAGAGAAATACCGTATTTCACTCATATGAGGAATTTAAGAAGCAAACAGATGAACATAGCGGAATGGAGGGAAAAATAAAATAAGATGAAAACAGAAAGGGAGACAAACCATAAGAGACTCTTAACTCTAGGAAACAAACTGAGAGTTGCTGGACAAGAGGTTGGTGGGGCGATGGGGTAACTGGGTGATGGGCATTAAGGAGGGCACTTGATGGAATGAGCACTGGGTGTTATATGTAAGTGATGAATCACTAAATTCTACCCCTGAAACTAATACTACACTATATGTTAACTAAATTGAATTTAAATAAAAAATTAAAAACAAAACAAAACAAAAACATCTGCAATTAACAAACAGGTGAATCCAGTATATGTTTTTTCCTTTCATAAAAATATGAAGAACTGCTGATATGGGGGATCTCAAGTGACCACTTTGCTTCAACTTTTTAGGAACGAACTTTGTGTCAACTCCAGGATGACTGTATATAATTATTTATCAACTGTGCTGCCTATTATTTTGGAAGTCACGTGGGGGGGGCTCTTACAGCTCAAATATTAAATATTTATTGGATTGCCCAATGGGTTCTTTAAACATTATGAGTGCCATAACAATTTTGTGGAAATTTGAAAAATATAGGAAAATAATCACCCCTACAACCACCAGAGGAATTTTTATGTCTTCCTTCCAGGTGGTATTCATATATACATTTCTTTTTTTTTTTTTTCAGAATGACAAGCATGGAATATATACAATTCAATATCTTTTATTTTGTAGCTAAAGGGTTTTTCCCATGTTGTTATATTGATTCATTTCAGGGGTTATTTGGTTACCAAAAATAGAAATCGCGTGCAATGATGTTAAGCAACAAAGAGGGATTTACTGGGTTGGTACGGTAGCTACTCAAAGAGACCAAGGGAGAACTGCCAAGAGGACTCAAGACACTGGGGCCAAGAACTGGACCATCGGCCCAGCGCTTATCCTGTCAGTTTCTCTGGGGCCACACAGCTTCACATTCTGCTTTTCTCTTTATGCCTGCCTGTGTTTGCGTAGTTGGCAGCGCTCCAGTACTCACTCGTGGCCCCATACAGCCATGCCAGCCCCAGCTTTCCTGCATTTCTCTCTCAAGCACAGCAGAGGCTGAGCTCAGCCTCCACCACCCCATTCCAAACTCCTGAGAAAGACCATCTACCTGGCTCAGCTGGGGGCAGGAGACCACTTGCAGACTCAGGAGCTGGGGCAAGGAGGCAGTCCTGTAGCCCGGGACCTGCCTAGCGGGGGCTGGGAGAAAAGAAGTTACTGATGGGACACCCAGACTCAGGAGTGCCTGCCACAGGCATCCTGAGCAGTTGCATCCTATTACAAAAAGAGGAGCGTGGTTTCGTTAACCATTTCCCAGGTCCTAAACACTCTCTTTTTTGCTGTGCTAGTCAGTCCAAGATGAGGTTTTTATTGATTAAAGCTCTCTTCTGTGCCATTCAGCCTGGATAAGCTTAGCTGTGAGCCTCCTTGTTGCCCCGGATTGTGAGATCATGAGCCCTTGCCGAGGTTTCCTGCTTTCCTCAGTCCAGCGCTCTAGGCAGCCTGCGTTGACAAGGGTAGTAGACTTGGCCTACATTGCCTACCTACGCACTTATTCTGAGTCAAATGAGGTCCCTGCACTGTAAGTAGCCTCTGTGCCTTATATGGTGCTGGCTCAGCCTTGCGGCGGTGAGCTGCTCTACTGGGTCCTGCGCCACGCGGGGATTTCTTCTTTCCCCCACCTCACCCCTTGAGAAGCCAGTCAAGCATAAATCCTGCAGGCAGGGGAAAGTCCGAGGGACGAGAAATAAGAGTGCAGCATATTTATTTATTCAAAGAACAGAATTTGTCTCTGATGTGGCATTTCAGATGTTTCTAAAGCCTCTTGTGGAATCTGAATGCTGGATCTCGGGATGAGAAGGCATTTTAAGACAACAGAGAGTCCAGTCTGAGGCCACGAGGCAAGCCAGACATTTGTTCTTCCTGTTTGTAAGTCAGGAAGCTCCTGTCCTGAGGAAGTAGATGATTAGTCCGAGGGGCCCAGCTGCCGAGGAGTGGGGCCGGGGCTCCTGCCTCTTAGGCAGCTCTTGTCACAGCATGGCCCCACTCGGAAAGTGCCTCTGAGCCAGGTCCACTAGATCTGCAGGGCATGCCCCTCAAACATTGGAAAGTCACTGGCAGATGTTGCTGCTGCCTCTTTCCAGCCCTTCCTGAAACTTTCTATGGCTTTTCCCATCCAGAATCCGCTCTCTTCTTACCATTTCCACTACCACCATCCTGGTTGAGGCACCCTACCGTCTTGTCTGAATCACAGTAGTGGTTCCAAAACCAACTCCCTTGCTTTTCCCCAAACACCCAAGGCACGTTCCTGCCTCAGGCACATTGCTATTTTCTCTGTCTGGAATCCTCTGTCTCCGGGTACCTGTGTGGCTTGGTACTCTGCTTTTTTGCAGGTCTTTGCTCAAGTATCACCTCAGTGAGACTTCCCCCATCCCCATCATCCCATTTGACATTGAATCCCTTCCTTGCCCTACCCCTGGCCCTCCTTGTCCCTCTGTCCTGCTTCATTTTTCTCCTATGTACTACCCTCTTAGAACCTGCTAAATTTTTCACTCATTTGTTCGTAGTTGGTCTCCCCTGGCTAGAAGGAAACCTTTAATCTACTTGGCATGAATTTCTTTCTCCGTTTTGTTCAGTGCTATATCCCAGAATCTAAACAGTGCCTGACACAGTAATGTGAAGGAATGGCCTTTTCTTCCCATGGTGGTCCTGGGTTCTACTCCCGTAGGCTCTCCTCTTTGCTCAATGACCATCAGCTTACCTGGGAAATTACTTGGAAAATGGGTTGCTGCCTCTAGAATGATCTTGCTCCAAGTGTGTTAATGGTGAGCTTTGGTGAAACTCTTTATGGTTTGTAGACCCCTTAGAGAATCTGATAAAAGCTGTGGAAACGCTCCCCAGAAAAATGTTCAGACAGAGCAATTTTGTGTTCAACTGCATTCAACTGCAGGTACCTGTAGTCCCTTTGTACTACCTAGGTACTGAGTCCAAACTATGTTTTACAAGTCACCCTCGTTGACAGTTTTGCAGAGCTAAGGCCCTTCTTGCCCCAGTTTCTTTTCTGGCTCCCTTTCTGCCTTGACAAGAAAGAAGGCCCACATAGTTCCCATGACACACCCCGCTTTTTCCCCTTGGCTCCTCCTGCCTCCTAGCTGCTCTAAACATTCCTCTCACCTTGTCCCTTTCTGGGACCATTTCCAATGTTTCTCCACACGTCCCAGAAATTCTTGGACACCAGCTAGATGTCCAACAATCTAACTCAATTCGGACGCTATCTACCTAGAGATAGTTCAGATTGCACAGGCAAAGGGCTCGGTCCTGCAACACATCTCCCCTTCCATGCATTTCAGGTGCCAATTTCAAGGCCAGATTGTCACCTGTGCTTCTGACCCAATGGTTATAGATTGGAGGTCCCAATGACCCCCTCCCTGGGTTCAATTAATTTGCTAGAGGGGCTCACAGAACTGAGGAAACCAGTTAGCTTATTAGATCACCAGTTTATTATAAAAGGATATAACTCAGGAACAGCCAGATGGAAGAAAGGCATGGGCAAAGTGTGGCGAAGGCCCTCTCCAAGACTACCAGTCTCCCCCAAATCTTCAGGTATCCATCAACCCAGAAATTCTCCAAACCCCATATCCTTTTGGATTTTATGGAGGCTGTATTGCATCTGCACGATTGATTAAATCATTGGCCATTCGTGACTTAACTCAATCTCCAGCTCCCGCCCCCCACCCCTGCCCAGAGGTCAGTGGGTGGGACTGAAAGTTCTAACCCTGTAATCACTGGGTTGGTTCCACCGTTAATCAGCCCCTATCCTAGGTGCCTTTCAAAACTCACCTCATTAACATAACAAAAGATGCCTTGATCTCTCTCATTGCAGCAAATTCCAAGAGTTTCAGGAGCTCGGTGCCAGAAAATGGGTGAAAGACCAAAAATATATTTCTTATAGCAAATCACAATGTCACACCTTGGAAAGCAGCACCGTGGTGTTCTAGTCTTTTCGTTCCTAGCCAGCCAATTTATCTCTTTTTTCTGCACTATTCTTTCCTAAGGACCTGGTTGGGAAAAGTTAGATTAATTTTTTCCCAAAAGTTCTGGATGCAATTCCAAGCGTTCCTGATGTAAGTAGAAGAAAAGGAAGGGAGGTGAACACATCTGGACTTTGAGTGACTTGTCCCTTTTTCTCTAAACCACCCCCTCCCTGAGTTGGAGGGCTCTGTGTTCCCTTGATCCCCATCCTGAAACCAGGTGTCTGCCCCACCCCCAGGGAGCAGGCAGGCCACATTGCAAAATGCTGATTGGTCAGAACCTGCTTTGCCCTCTTGCTCCGGAGGCTGGCCTCTCTGTTTTTTTCTCAGTCCACTGCTGCGTACGTAAGCACTGGACTAAATTGTGCATTGTTCTGCTCTGACCAACCTGGTTATAAGACCCGGGCCAGGTCTCATGTTTTAGGCATCTTTGTGTGTTTGCCAACACTAGGCGTAGAGTATTTAAACAGTGGGTTGTTACATGCCTTGGGTTCCTTTTCTTCCTCTTCTTTCTTAAGTTGTCCGCATCCTTCAGAACATGATTTCACAATCTACAGCAGAGTTTAGCCTGTGGGAGTGTGTTATCTCTGTGACTCATTGTTATTCCATGTGTGCTGATTCTTTTTCTCTGGCTAAACTGGACATTAGGAAGGATGGGTTTTTTTTCTTTTTTTCTTTTACTGATTCCCCAAGAAGGATAATTTTTACTTATTTCAGTAATCCCCCTCTCCCCAGATCCCAACACAAGACACTTTTTTTTTTTAAGATTTATTTATTTTATTTGAGAGAGAGAGTGAGAGAGAGAGAGAAAGAGTGAGAGAGAGAACACGAGCAGGGGGAGGGGCAGAGGGAGAGAGAAAGAATCTCCAGCACACTCTCCACTGAGCGTGGAGTCTGACACCTGACACGGGGCTCGATCCCACAACCCTGAGATCATGGCCTGAGCGGAAACTTAAGAGTCGAACGCTCAACCGACTGAGCCACACAGGTGCCCCAAGACAGATACTTACTCTTTTAGTCAACAAATATTTCTTGAGCATGTGCCAAGCGCTGTGCTAGCCCTGGGGGTACATCAATGTGAAAAAGACTAAGTCCCCTCTTCCAGGAGCTCACAGTCTAATAGAAGACACAGAAACAAATCGACCCCCAAACCATAACATTACAACTGGGTAAAGTACCATGAAGGAAGCCTACATACTGCACGGGGGGGGGGGGGGGGGGGGGGAAACTTTGTCAAGAAATTTAGGAAAAGCTTCCCTGAACTAGTGATGATTAAGCTTAAATCTGAAGGGTCAGTAGAGGCTAACGAGGCAGAGGAGGGAGAAGAGGAACAGTATTTCAGCCAGGGGAAGAGCATATACGAAGGTCCTCTGACAGAAAGGAGAACAGGCTCTGGAGTGAGAGGAAGGTGAAAAGAGTGGACATAGCCTTGCTAAAGATGTTGGTCTTCATCCTAAGGTGGCTTGGACGAGGGTGGTGGTGTCGAAGATGGCAAAAAGTTAGCAGGTGTTCACAACGTTTCAGAGGTAACACTGCCATGACATGGGAGTGCATTTGACACGGAAGGAGAACGTGGTGTCTGTCGATCGAGTCCTTGATTCCCAGCCTATGAGTGAATGGAGTGAACATTTGGCGGGCAGCATCCCATTACTCCTCCTGGCAATCCTTCCCGGCTCCTGCCTGTCCCCTCATGCTGAGAGTCCATTTCAAGTCTCCTGGGCATGTCTGGCAGGGTGGCTGCACTGTTTGTTAAAATCTTCTCAACGGGAGGGAGAAATCATCTTAGTTTACCCCACAACCCACCTCCAAGAGCTTTCTCTCTGAAGGCTTGACTGAGCTACATGCAACTCTGAAAGCATTTCCAGAGAAGGGTGGGCTGGCTTCATCAACACTAAGTGAAATCCTGTGTTCCTGCCAGACACTTTGATATATGGAGCAATGCTGGTAAGGGCTTGTGTGGGGGATTTTATTTTTTTTTTAACCCACCTCCATTCTATCCCTTGAATGGCAGTTGACAATTAGCTGCTAAGTAAAAGGAGGCACTTCTTTTTATTGCGGGCCCTGACAGCTTTATGTTCACTCTTTAAAAGCCAAGACTCATATGTGTAAAGGTGAGTGGGGAGGGGAAGTAGTGTGGGAAGGAGGAAGGGAGGGCCAGGGGCAGGTGCCGACAGATCCTGTGATTTCCGTGCTGGAGTCAGACAGAACCTGAGCAGTACTTACAAGCATGTGTTGATCTGGAAGCGAGAGAGGATGGTTCTTCCAGGCTGGAGAGGAGGGAAGGCCTGAGGCTGGCCCAGCAGAGGCTGTGGTTCCTTGGCCCCCACCATGCCTCATATTCTTAGGATGCCGCGGTGGGACCTGGGCTGTGGCTTATCTGCCCTGACACTGCTCTCTTGCTGGAATTTCAGGACGAAAACCCCCAAGCTCCGAAAGAAAGGTATTTCTTCCCTATTTTGTGATTCAGTTCTTCCACTAAAAGGCACTCTGCCCAGCTCCCCTTCCCTCTCCTGTGGAGATGGGGACGTTCCTAGACCTGAGCCCCTGGGAAGCAGGTACCAGTGCTGGGTCCCAGGGCCAGTGGGAAAGAGGGGACGGGGGCAGGGCGGGCCCTCCTGGGGACCGGGGCTGGACCAGAGGCAGGGTGGGGAGGGGCTCTTGTCTTGAACCCAGGAGTGTCTGTGTGGTGAGGAAGCGGGGGATGAGGTTAGAAAGGAGGTGACAGATAATCCTTCCACTTTCACTTCCCCAGAGCAACTGTGTCCTGGGGCTGCCTAGCAAATCTGAGGAGGAGGCTTAGAAGTAAAGGGCAGAGGATGGCCCACAGATAGAGACTTAGGCAGCCACCTACCCCTTTCTTCTTCCCCTTGAGACTTAGTGATGTCTGAAATTTCACCTAGACAGTTGTATTCCACTGGCTTTAAACAGAGAGATTAAAATATTGAATTTAGAATCATGGGGTAAATATGACAGTGGACAAACTCCTAATCTAAGTCTCAGTTTATCCGTCTGTAAAATGGAACAATAATATCTATTTTGTAAGGTTCTTATGAGGACTAAGTGAGAGCACACATGAAACCTTCTAGGGCACTTCTTCATAAAATTAACTTAATTAATTAAATGCATTAATTAGAATTATTATATTATATATTATAATTAATCAATTAAGATTTGTACCCATTAAGATGGCAATGCCTCTATTAATAGTGACTGGTCCAAAGTGAGGAGCAGTTCTGAGTGGATGACTGGCTGGTAAGGGCAGGAAGAGCAGGGGCAATCATTCCTTGAAGGAGTGGGTGCAGCCTGGGAGGCAGGGGAGCCTGGGGTGGAGAATGGTCTTCAAGTGCCTCCCACCCCACGGTCTGCTGTCTTCCTCATTCCCTAGTTTCCTTGGGGTCTAGGCTCTTTCATGTCCACCCAGGATCAAAGGGTGGTGATCAGGACTGAGAAGTCAGAGGTGCAACTCAGGATTGGGTCTTTGGAGTTCCAGGAAGAATTTCTACTCCAAACTCCTCCTATGTGATTGGAGATGGAGAGTGACAAAGCCTGATTGAAACAAACTGAAGAAAACCAGGATGCTCTTTCTCTCCTGTTGGTCTTGCGGTCTCTACAGCCTGCAGTGGCCATTTCTTGTTGGAGGGAAGAGCTCTGACTGATTTCTAGGCAGGAAGTGTGCAGTTCAGTGTCTTTGTCGTATGGGTAATACGAAAGCAGTGGGAGTGCTAAGAAACACACGAGGATAAGGGAAGGAAGGCCCAGGACACTCCAACATTTAGAGGACAAGGAGAAAAAGAGGAATCATCCGAGGAGGCTGAGGAAGTGTGGCCCATGAGATAAATCAAGAACCAAGTGGGAGTGCCAAAAGCCATGTGAAAAGTGTCTCAAGAAGGAGTGATTTGCTCTGTCACATGGTGCTGATAGAGCAGTTAAGAGGAAGACTGAGAATTTGACTCCTCAGTTTTAAAAATGTAAAGGCCATTGATCTCTTTGACAAGAGCAAGTTTGAGAAGTGCTGATCAGAGTACTTTCAGCAGAGAAGGGGCGGAAGACGAGAGGAATGGGAGACCGCCGGTGACAGCTCTTCGAGGACTGGTCCATCATGTGCCAGACTCTGTGCCAGGAAATAAAAATAGATGGTGAACCAGACGGGCTGTCTGCCTTTGAGGAGCCCACAGTCCGGTAGAAGAGAGTCACGTTTAAAACTAAGCTACATGAGAAGTGGTAGGATAGAGCTATCTACAGGGAGCTCTGTGAGGACAGAGGAAGGAGACACCAGTTCCCTCTGAGGAGAAGACAATTGTAACTTCTGCTGCTGGAAAATCAGGTTCCCAGGTGGGGAGAGGGAGGAAGGGTATTAGCTCCAGAGTTTTCAAAAGCAAAGACCTTTTTTCATTCTTTTTATCAAAATCTCCAGCTACCAAAGAGGCTGGCCCACAGCAGATGCTCAGTTTGTATTTGCTGGCTGATTTTGTGAATTCCAGTGGAAGGAGTTTACAAGAAACAGAGTTGCAAAAGAAACCATCACAATAATTTTGACAGTAGCAGCAGGGACAGAGAAGAGAGATGGTTTAATTTAGAAAGTGCTGATCGGTTTGGAGGGAAAGAGAGGGTGTTGCAGATAATCCTAACACTCACACTTTAGCTAATGAGGTTTGTTGAGTTCAGGTACCTTGTGTTGATGGTTTTGTATTCTTCGGGCCTAGGAAAATGCCTGATACTTGACTGCTTGAGTGACTGAATGCTATTGTCTGGGAAGAAGGCTGCAGGATAAGCAGTGATTTGGGAGTGTTGGGGGTGGGACAAGAATGAGATTGGAGAAGACACTGGGAGAAATGCCATTAGACATTGGATGGGAAAGGATAGAGAGATGATAGATAGATAGATAGATAGATAGATAGATAGATAGATAGATGATAGATGGATCTGGACCAGACATGTGGATTTGCAAGTTACCAGTTTGTAGGTGATATCCAAATCTACGGAATCATAGGACCTTTGCCAAAGAGAATGTCTAGAGGGAGGAGACATTTGAATGTCTGAGTTTGAATGCCCGGAAGTGACATACTAAAGGAGCAGTTGGAGGAAGGAGCACAGTGAAAGACTGCAGAGGAGCCAGCAGGGAGATGAGACTAGAATGAGAGCAGATGGTTTTGTCATCACGTGGGGAGAAAGTCTTGATGAGGAAGGAGAATCAACAGTATCAAGAGTCTCCAGGGAAGACCAGCAGGGTGTGGGATGAACATAGGCCATGTCTGGCCATTAGGAGGGCACTGGAAATTTTATTGAGTGGGTTGGATGGAAAGATGCAGGCTGATGAAACCAGACTGGGATGGGTTGAGAGGTTGATAAGTGAAGAAGTAGAGCCTGTGAGGATGGAAGTAGACATGTTCTTTTATGAGTATACTGATGAAGAGAAGGAAGGCAAGTAGTGGTGGTTTGGGAGCTGGGGCAGGAAGTTATTGTTTCATAAATTGGCTGACTTAGACTCACTTGGGCTCTTTCGATTGAAAAAAGAAAAATTTAAGATACAAAAGAGATGGAGTGAAGTGCTGGAGAGGTGGGAAAGGATGGAACCCACAGGCTGAAAAAACAACATCTTAGAGGAAAAGCACAGGGTCCTTTTCTTCCTCTGAGAGCAGACCAACAGACAGACAGACAGAGGAGGAGGGACCAGAAAGGCAGGGACTGGGGATGAGGGAGTCATCATGATGTCCTCCACTTTAGGAAGAGAAGGGAAAGAGGAGCCAAGGTCATCTGCTGAGTCAGAGAAGGGAAGGAGTGTGAGTGCAAGGCGAGTGGGGAAGATTTGGAACCAAGGTTTTACAGAGATTGGGAATATAAACTCCCATGATACGGAATGCTGTGTTCCCTGGGAGCTCTGGGTGACAGGTGAAGGCGTGGAGAGGGTACTGGGAGTCAGCAGAGCCGAGATGATGGAGGAGAGAGGAGGGTTGGGAAGTGGGTTTACTGGTGAGAGCGGCATCGCAATGACTGACTGTGGGGCTGGGAGGGATAGAGGATGAGCACAGGATGAGGCTGAGAGGCTGGGATGGGGAGAAAAATTATATGGGACTTGCTACCCAGAGGGTTGTAAGAAGGAGCTGGATTCCAGGTCACCTGCAAAATGGAACATCTGCCTCTGGACCTCAGGAATGGAGCTCCCATTTGACAGCTCTGACATTTCCACGTATATCCCCACGTTGTGTTTGGGATATGGTTCTCTGTCAGGATCTGGGGGGCACCCTGAGCCTGAGTTTCAGCTGCTCTGAAACACATCTGCCTCCCCCTTTGCGGTGCCCCTCAAGGGATTTTTACAAATGCCACGTGGTCTATGTTTTAAGTCAGATTATTTCAGTCATTTCCTTCCATATCTATTCAGCTCCTTTCACAGACATATAGGAACCAAATTCTATATGGCTGTTGACATCCTCTAATTGTTTCTCATATTGCACATTGTCATTTCATTTCCATAACTCGAGTATAAGTTCATTGAAAGCAGGAACCATGTCCTATGTTCTCTTGTCTGTATTACTCATTCCACATGGCCTGCTGCTAGCACTCAATAAATGTTAGTGTGGAGCTGAATTCCTCACCGAGGAGATCTCTACTAGTATTTAAAGAAATGCCACAGTTATCATTAATCATGGAAAGCACTTGCTTAAAGATGAAATAATAAGTAATTCAGCAAACCTACTATCTACCTTGTGTCAGGCCCTATGCTGAATACTGGGGATGAAAAGAGAGCATCCCCATATTTCCAGCATTGGGGAACCTAGCCATGCAGAGGGTATGGGTATGTACACATTATTACCGTACAGTGTCAAAAGGTATTGGGATATTTGAAAAGGAATATAAGTACACAAAGTAGGGACAGAATCTCTCAGGCTGGGGTCAAGGAAGGCTTGGCAGACGTGATGATATTTGAGTCAGCCAAGGAAGACAAATAGAATTCCAGCAGACAAGGAAGGAGAGATGAACAGACTGGGCAATGAGAAGACCATCCAAAGGTATGAAGACTGGAGAGAGCTGTGGGTTTCGGGAACATCAGGGTGAGGCGCCTTTGGGGACGTGACCTGAAGTCAGACTAGAGAGGTAGGTGGGGGTCAGACCGAATGCCAACCCAAGCAATGCCAGCCCCAACTTTCAAACTTTAGCCGCAGAAATATTCAATCGAACAGTCTCACTGAAATGGATTAAAGTCAAATAGACACCAGCCCAGTGGATTTGGTTGGGAGTAGGGAGTACAGGGACCCCGCCCCCACCCCATGCTCAGCTCCTCCTAGATTCACTGCCCTCACTCCCAGCGCCTGATGTGATGAGGGAGGGGCTGCAGAGGAAGTCCCTAGGACTTTGAGGGGTAATTTGGAAAATGCTAATGTGGCAGTTGGGGAAGAAGTGGATGACTATTAAGAACAGGGTTGGGGGGCGGGGGAGTGTGCTTAGGTAAATTGGAGGCGGTTTAGAGAGGTAAGCAGCAGGAGAGCTTTGAACATGTCAGAAGAGAACAGACCACAGCTGTGGGAGAGGTGAGAGAGTAGTCTAGCCTGGCTTAGGGCAGTGGGTGGGAGTGCAGAGGATGTGGTAGATTCAAGAGCTCAGTACAGCTCTTTATAGGGGGAATCCACATTAGTTAGAGACTGGAAACAGGGGACCCACCAGAGAGAGAACCATGGGGAAAACCAAAGGACTTTGGGAAGCAGTGTCCTGGCAATTGAAACGGTCGGTATAGCAGGGTCCTAATCATGACAGAGGGAAAATCAGGCAGGACAGAGCTGAAGCCATGACCTGTCTCTGAGCCTTCAGGAACCAAAGGGCCTGGGGTCCTGGTGGGAGAATGGGTAGCCAATGATTGTCCTGATTTAAAAACTAACCTTGTTATACCACTGGGGTGGGGAAATTATAGAGCCAAGTACTGACAGGGTTGGGTTAGAGCTGGTCCACACATGCTTTGCTGGAGGCAGTGTAATTTGGAAAAATATTTTTGGACAACAATTTGCATACCACTGAGTCATAAAAATGTTCAAACCACTTGACCTAGTAATTCTACATATGGGAATCTGCCCTAAGGAAATAGTTCAGAAGAGTGAAAAGCCTATGTTCACCCATCCAAATGTTAATTAATTAATTAAGCAATTAATTAGAAATTATACAGTGCACCGAATACATTCCAGGAACTCTGATAGGTGGATAATCATGTTCACTGTGGCAATTTTAAAAATAGTAAAACATATGGGGCGCCTGGGTGGCTTGGTTAGTTGGGCGACGGACTCTGGATTTAGGCTCAGGTCATGATCCAGGGTCCTGGGATCCAGCCTCGCGTTGCTGGGCTCCTCGCTCAGCAGGGAATCTGCTTGAGGATTCTCCCTCTCCCTCTGCTCCTCTTCCTGCTCACGCTCTCTCTCTCTAATAAATAAATAAATCTTAAAAAGAAAAGTAGTAAAACATAGTAAACAATCTAAATTATTAAAAACGCCACAATGGTTTAATACAGTATGAGATATCCATGTGGTAGACTGTTATATTTTGATGCTATATGACACAAGCAGAATTCAAAACAGCCTCCTCGCTGCTGTGGTTAAGAGCACGTTCTCTTGAGTTTACTGCCTGGGCTTGAATTCTGATTACCATGGCCTGGCACCTGACCTTGGCAAGTTCACTAGTGCGTCTAAGGCTCAGTGTATTTAGTAGTAAGGTGAGTATAACAATTCTACTACCTCGTGGGGTTGCCACTGAGATGAAATGAGAACAGGTGTGCAAAGTGCTTAGCACAATTTCTAGCCCACAACAGGTACTCTGTAAAAATGAGTTGTTATTTTAAATATGTAAAAATGTGGGTCAAGAGAAAAAGACTGACAGAGACCGCCCCAAAGGTATAGCCCCAGGAGATATTATGGGTGACTTGTCTCTGCCCTTTTGTCTAGTATCATTGCACTAAAACTTTTAGGGTTACAGGCAACACAAACAAATCTAGATAGAGGCGAAGCACTTTGACCTATCAGTTCATCCAGTGGAAGTCAGAGTGACGAGCAGGTCCTGTTTTTCTCTTCCCAGCCGTGTTTGGCCAGCGTTTGGATGAGACTGTGGCCTATGAACAGAAATTTGGCCCCCACCTGGTGCCCATCCTGGTGGAGAAGTGTGCAGAGTTCATCCTCCAGCATGGCCTGAATGAAGAGGGCATCTTCCGACTGCCTGGGCAGGACAACCTGGTGAAGCAGCTCAGAGATGCTTTTGATGCCGGGGAGAGGCCCTCCTTTGACAGGTACCCTGTCCTCACCACGCCCTCCCCCTGCCTCACTTGGGTGGGAGAACCTCTCTCTACCAGCTGAGCTATAGGACTCACACAGATGTTTCCAAAGCCCTGGTTTGCCATAAAGAGAGCCTTTTGTTTTGCTGGTCTCTTACGTGAGGAATGATGTGAACTTGAAGCAGGGCCTTGCTGATGCAGGGTTAGGGTTAGTGCCGTGGCGGGAGGAGAGGAAGATGGGACCTAGCTCGAGGCCCACACTGCCGGGCCCATGAGGACTGTGGAGGAGCTGAGCTGGCTGTACGAACAGACTCAGTGTGGTAGTGAACGTACCATATCTATGCCCAAGGGCTCCGATGTTCTTCCTCAGCTTTCCAGAAATGGCCAGAACCAGGACTTCTTGTTAGTTTGGGAGACCACAGTAGCATCCACC
Organism: Halichoerus grypus; assembly: GCF_964656455.1. Taxonomy (NCBI): domain Eukaryota; kingdom Metazoa; phylum Chordata; class Mammalia; order Carnivora; family Phocidae; genus Halichoerus; species Halichoerus grypus. Next base: position 52,378,675 of record NC_135721.1, on the reverse strand, counting down.
TCTGAACTTCGTTCTGAGCCTTTTTGGAGAGAGTACATACATACTGATGTCTTAGCAGTCTGGCGTCCCCCCGAGGCCTCCCGTGTGGAGGTTGCCCAGCTTTGGTTGGGGCATACCAGCTGTCCCCCCGAGGCCTCCCATGTGGAGGTTGCCCAGGTTTGGTTGGGGCATACCAGCTGTCCCCCCGATGTCTCCCCTGTGGAGGTTGCCCAGCTTTGGTTGGGGCATACCAGCTGTCCCCCCGATGCCTCCCCTGTGGAGGTTGCCCAGGTTTGGTTGGGGCATACCAGCTGTCCCCCCGATGCCTCCACTGTGGAGGTCGCCCAGCTTTGGTTGGGGCATACCAGCTGTAGTGACATTTCTTCTGACCATCGCCGACCCACCCCACCCCCTCCAGCTACCCAGCCGAGGTTTTCTGTTTTGCCACAGTCACCTAGTGTAGCCTCCACCCCGATATTGGACATTCTCCACCTACTGTGCAATATTCGCCCTGGTTGCCTGTGTGTGCTTGTCCTGCTGGCAAGAGAGAGCCATTGTTCTTTCTAAATCAGCAGCCCGTACATCAAGATTTGGTGAGACAGGCCTCAACTCTATCCAGTTTCCAAAGGTTGAAATTCCCCAAGAGGTTATTTAGGACCTAGGAACAGGGCTGATCCTGGCAAAATCCTGAACAGCTAAGTGCCGTGAACGCCCTCTCCCCATCATCCACCCCGGTCGCCAGGAATGCCCATTCTCCCTCTGCAGCATCTCTGATACCTTCTGTTCTCTCCATTCTCACAGCCACTGCCTGAGTTTGGACCACCGCGTGTCTGTCTTGGCCGCCGTTGGCGTGCACTAGGTTAACTTACCAAGGGTGCTGTCTTTTTACAGGAAAGCAATGGGTGGAGTTGTTACTGGAACTATAGCAGGTTATGGGCATCAAATTTACGGACCTCTCAGCAGCACTATAAATTGCATTTCGTTATCAGGCACCTGTTCAATTAAGCTCACCACCTTTGTATTCAGTTTTCTTCTTATGTTTTTAATTAGCTTTGAGTTGATCAAAAGATACAGTCGGGTTGTTGCTAAAGCGATGTGAACAGTCAGCCAGGAGGAAGAGAGGTGATTGCAGGGGTTTGTCAGATACTTGCCCTGGGCTTGATTTTATGTACCTATAAAGTCAGCCTGGGTGGTGGAGTCATAGTCTTTGATTCCTGTGAAATATTTGGAGCTGGAAGAAGGAAAGTTACACAGCTTGTCATGACCTCTCTACCCCACCCTAAGAAGTAGCGTTTGCACACCTAGAAATAGGAGGGTTACCTGGGGCTCTTAAGAGTCCTCCCAGGGCCGATTCTGGATCTACATAATCCTTGTGGGTACTCATCTAGACCTATGTTGGTCATAGGTGTGGTTTGAGATCTCCCAAATTGTCTCACTGGGATGAAGAGAAACAAAGGAGCTTTTATTTGGTAGATTCTAGTGCAGCTGTATCTGATTCTCATTAAACATATACATATACAGATAAATTTTCAAATCTCTTTGTTGAGTTTCTGCTGGGCTGGATATGATCCGCCACAAAACTAAGATACTTCTGATACCTATATTTCTGTGAGAAACATACAGATGTACCACATTTTAAGGTCCGGGCTACCAGGGAAGGCTTGGCAGAACCATCGGTGTTGCCGGGGCTAATCTCTGGTGGATCAGGTGTTTAACTCAGAAGTCACCTGGCTCCTGACTTGTCTTTAGTTCTTGACTTAAAAAAAAAATCATTTAAAGGTGGTTCATTGGGTTGAAGGAATAGCAAACTCAGGAAAAATCACGCTGGAAATTTAGACTGTAACAGGGACAACTGATTTGGCCGTGTTACGATGGGGGCACAGACATTAAACTAAAAATTTACAGAAATAATTCTGTAATTTCCATTGCGTTAAGTGCTAAAATGGAAAACTAGATGGTACTATGAGAACTTAAAACAGGTGCCTCTTTTTAAAAAGGTTTATTTATTTATTAGAGGGGGGAGGGGCAGAGGAAGAGAGAGTCTTAAGCAGACTCCGCATTGAGCCCAACCCAGGGCTTGATCACACAACCCTGAGATCACAACCTAAGCCAAAACCAGGACTGGGATGCTTAACGGACGGTACCACCCGGGTGCCCTAGAATAGGAGCCTTTTGACATAGTCTGGTGGATTTAGGGAGACCCCTAAGAAGAAATGACATTTACGCTCAGACACATTAAGCAGGCATGAGGAGTTTGCCAGGACAAGCAGCATTATCTTACCCTGGTAAAATGAATCAGGAAGCTTTCTCTGGTTTTAAATGTTCCAAGATGATTTACATAGATAAGTGTGTTCTTTGGTTATAACTTTGAAGCATCTACACTATATCAGTGGTTATAACCCTTTCTTTTTTCTAACGTTGGATATTTTTGCTGTCGTTTCTTCTGATTGAACTATCTAGTAGTTTGTGCGTTTTGTTGTCATTTATCTTCAAAAGATTCTGTTGTTTTTTTTTTAATGTATCATTGATACTGTCTTTCTTATTTCAAATTGTTGTTGGCAACATTCATTGCTTGGATGTATTTTGTGTGTTGGGGGCTGTGCCAGGCAGGGGACAGTACATCAGAGACTGGAACCCTGGAGGCAGGAGGCCAGATAGGAAGCTGGGGCAGGATCCTGGCAAAAGGCCATCACCTACTGAAATAGAGCAGTGAAGGGCGGGACTTAGAGTGATTCACGTGACATTCGGATAGAATGTCGGGGCTTGGGGAGCATAATTGGATGTGGAGTGAAGGAGAGGCTCTGGATTCGGACTAAGACCATAGAGAGGGTTGCAGTGCTGGGGCATGAAGAGGAGCCACTGTGGGACTTTAGGAGAATGTGGGTCAGCAGGTTGTCGTTCTGCCATTTTCTTGGGAACTCCTCACGTATTTTGACAAGAGGTCTTTGCCCAGGAATATTTTTAGGCAGTGACCCAGCAGGGAAGACTTTTCCAGAATGCCCACCTTAAGTGAATGGTCCCCACCCCTAATTTCCTGAGGCAGCAATGCAGCATAGTCAGGACTCTATGCCAGTTCGCATTCTCATTTTGAGGCTGAGTGCTCACAGGCTGCAAGGGGGGGCGCCTTTTCAGGAGACAGCTCCGAACACACTGGCTATCAAAAACAAACAAAAAAACTTACTCGGGACATCAAGACAGAGCTTTACAGTCAAGTCCTGATGTCTCCAATGCCTCCCTCCTCCTCCCTCTTCCCAAACTGACCCCTGCTGTCCCTTCTCCGGGAGGCTCTTCTACCAGCCAATTCTATATTCCCCATCCCTGAAACCGAGGGGACACTCACATGGTCTGAGCCTCTTACCACATCATAGCTTTTCAAAATAACTACCTGGACATTTGCTTAAGAATACTCTTTTTTTTTTTTTATATGAAGTAAATAAAATTGAAGTAAATAATTTCTTCGCTAATGAACTTCAAGCGTATGGTAGATTCAGACTTATTTTCTCTTATAGTGCTGCAGGATAAATGCCATAGCTCTATAACCAGGGGTCAGCAGACTTTGATGAAAGGCCACATGTGAAATTTTGAGGCTTTGCAGGCCCAGATGGTTTCTGCTGCAGCTACTCAGCTCTGGTCTTAGCACAAAATATAGCACAAAATCAGCCAAAGACAGTGCAAAAACAAATGAGCATGACTATATCCCTGTCACACTGTGTGGATGCTGAAATTCAAATTGCATATTTCACAGGGCATGAAATAGGCTACTTCTGAGTTTTGTTCCCAACCATTTAAAAACATAAAGTCCATCCTTAGCTCAGAGGCTGTACAAATACAGGCATTGGGCCAGATTTGACTCCTGGGCCATGGTTTGCCTACTCCTGCTGTAAGCTGGAGAAGCTGAACTGAAAAGCACGAGCCACCTTCTTAGGTGAACAGGCAGTCATCTGCATGCCGTCTCTGTCTGCTGCAGGGCCTCTGCTTCCCACCCTCCAGGCTGATACTGGGCTCCCCCCCCACGCTGTAACTCCTTGCCACTCTTCAGATCTTGTCCCCTATGACTCTGCACTGGATGTCCCTCTTTTTCATACTTCCGTACAGTCCCAGGTCCTGGGCTTTCTTGTCATGGTACTAACCTCACAATATTGTAATGACTTGGTAACCTGTGAGTGTGCACAGCTCTGTGGCTCAGTGAGGCCAGGTGTCCTGTGTGTCCCTCAGGTTCACTGCTGAAATTGCAGTGCTTGACAGAATATCTTGCCCCTAGTAGGTTCTCTCAATGCTTACTGATTGAATGCATGATTGTGCAAATATGTGAATGAATCCCAGAAATGTTTTAAGCTCTCTGAGGGTTTAAAGAGATCATGGGCCATGGGTATAAATGAGTTATCACATGAAAAATTAGACTAAGTAGAAAATGCAAAATTGTGAGGCACTGAGTGACTTGGATAAAAAAGAAAGAGATGAAGACAAAAATAATTTAATAGGATTAATGAAAAGGTAGACCTTGAACTTACCTTTGAGGTAGTTGGTGGAAGAGATAAAGGAAGAAGTATTGGGGGTCATTATTCTAGAAGATTAGCAAAGATGGTGTGTTTGGATACATCTTTATCAGACTCTACTCCTTTGCAAAACTCCCTTTGGGAACATGGGATTCTATTCAGTGGATCACCAGGGGGGAGGTGAGGAATGTTCTGGAGTTTCACTTTCAAAGAACATTGCTTATTTTTTTGCAGAGAGACAGACGTGCACACAGTGGCCTCCCTGTTAAAGCTCTATCTCCGAGACCTCCCGGAGCCTGTGGTTCCCTGGAACCAGTATGAGGGGTTCCTGCTCTGCGGGCAGCTCATGAATGCAGATGAGGCAAAGGTTTGTATCTCATTTGAGTTAGTCATCCTGTTTTGGAAGAAGGTGATGGTTATTGAACACTATTCTGGTGGGCAAACTACAGCGGGTCAGGGGACCCATACCTTTGAGTGAGATACTTTGTCAAACTGCAACTTTGTCAGCAATAAAAGGCCATTGAAGCCAATCATAGTGACAGCCTTGCTGGGATGTGACAATCCAATGCAGAATTGACTATCTTGAATATACCCAAGTCACTTTAAAATTAATAAGAGAAAGAGGAAGCTTCTGAGAAGGGTATCAAGCAATATGGCCTTGCTGAGACCCTCATGGGACACGAGGACAGGTTGACCAACCTGGAGGTCAGGTGAGAGGTGAGAATGTTCTAGTTCCACGGTGAATGTGTGTCAGGCATGGGCATTCAAGGAATGCATGTGCCAGAGAAAGGAAAGACAAGGAGATTTCTTTGTTCTTTTTCAGCTGCAGCTGCTTGTGGGGGTGTGGTCAGCTGCGGCAGCATGCTTGTTAGAGCGCACACGTTCGCCTGCAGGATTTGTGATCTTATGTAAATTGTTTCCTGAAAGTTCTTACAGTCAACAGTCACCACGCTGGAGTCATGTTAATTAAACAAACCAACCAACAGAAGAAACCAGGAAAACCCATCTAGCAACAATAAAACCTTCATGGTTTTTAACCAGGATTTGCAAAACCAAATGCCCGAGGAATACGTTTATGTTATACTGCAATGGGATCTAACTCCCCACTTTGGGGGGTGGTTTAGTTCTTAGCACTACTGTGTTAAAACTCTCTTTGGAAACATGGTGCACGGAAAAGCCTACAGTGAAGACCTGGATTTACTTTGATTTTGCCTTTAGGCAAATTAAGCATTTTCTACAAGAGTTTACTTACTTAGAGCAACAGAACATTCTATAATGGCAGAACTGGTATATAGTTGCGTTGATCAATATGATAACCACTAACCACACATGGTTACCGGGCACTTGAAAAGTGGCTAGTTCAGCTAAAGAACCAAATCCCTAATTTTATTTTATTTTCTTATTTAAGTAGTCACATATGTCAAGTAGCAGTTGTACTGAACAGCACAAACTGAGACAAATTTCGTAATAACATCTGCTATACTTAGGATTGTTTTGAGGACAAGGGATATGAGGTAGGTGAGTGATATTTTTAAATTATTGGTTTAAGGAGAGGTTTATTCTCTATTTTAGAATTTATTACATAGTATACCCCCAGAAAATAATAGTTTTATATTTATAGTTATCATTTTTAAACAAAAGACCAATAGTACCCTAGACCTGGTAGAAAGCGTAGCTGTGAGAACTTCTCTCCTGACTCAGGGCGAAGAGCCTCACCATTTAGGTGGATCCTGGTACAAGAAAAACAGTGATTTTGTATTTCAACATCAGGAAATGAAAGGGACGATACGGATACTGCTAACACGCTGGAGCTAGTGTAGCTATTTTCCAACACAAAAGTTAGGTTACATGATCTCATCTAGATCTTCCTCAGCAACAAAAGGCAAATGAAGCCAATCATGGTGACAGCCTTCTTGGGCTGTAACAATCCAATGAAGAATGGGACTATAATCAAATACCTCAAGCCACTTTAAACTTAGTAGCTGAGTGCATGATTTTGGGCAGGATTTATGAATTTTTTTGTGGGGGTTGAGACGAGGACATGACAAGTCTTAATTAATATAGGCATATCAGCTCACCTTTGTGAACGTAATAACACTTTATGGAATGAGGTTTAAAAGTTGTCTAAAAAAACCAGTGTTTCAGGCAACTTCTCAGCCCCCAGCACCAGGGAAAGCAAAGGAGGTACACGGATGCAGATCTGACAATAAGACTCCCACCCCTGAACTTCCCCACTTTGGACCTGTTTCTCCCAACTTGCCTCCATCTCAACATATCTGAGTTTCTAACCTATGGTAATGCACGTCTGGGCAGGGCAGAGGGACTACAGCCTCCCTTGTTGGTGAAAATGTGGCAGGGGTGGTAGCTGGGAGCCGTGAGTCTACAGCAGCCTTTGCGAAGAATTGACTAGTTAAAATGAAGAGGAGGGAATCCCGGTATGAAGCGGGCATTCTGGATACAGAGGGTCTGCACCAAGTCACTGCATGCAGGCTGACAGGCCATGGGGTGCATAGGAAGACCTGCTCAGGGTTGAGGGAGCCTGTGCGTGTCATGTAAACTGACGCGCTTTTACAATCATGATGTTACCGGCAATCACCACAGACCCTACAGGCAGCTGCAGGTGAAAGGACCTGAGAAAAACTCTCTGTCCTTCCCCTCCCTGGCACATGCATTCCTTGTATGATGGTCTCATGGAGCTAGAACATTCTGACCTTTACCTGCCCCCCGCCCCCTGGATTAGTCAGCCTGTCCTGTGTCCCAGCAGGTCTCAGCAAAGCCTTATTGCTTAAAACCCTTCTTAGAAGCGTCCTTCTTCTCTCAATACTGATATTTTTCTTCTTTGGGGGTATTCGGTTTCATTTATTTATTTATTTATTTTTAAAGATTTTATTCACTTATTTGACAGAGACACAGCGAGAGAGGGAACACAAGCAGGGGGAGTGGGAGAGGGAGAAGTAGGCTTCCCACTGAGCAGGGAGCCCGATGTGGGGCTCGAACCCAGGACCCCGGGATCATGACCTGAGCCGAAGGCAGACGCTTAACGACTGAGCCACCCAGGCACCCTTTGGGGTATTTGGTTTTAAAAACCAAATGGCTTGGGGTATTTGGTTATCATCCAGTTCTTTACGGGAGTGTTACATCTCAAGCATTCACTAAGCAAACAATGATTGTATGAATTGTCAAATCATCCTTGCCTTAGAGTAGCTCTGAGTTGGGGAAGAGGGTATGATTAGAGACAAAAAAATGTCCTGTAAAAAAAACACGTGAGCCTCTCCATGCTATTTTTTTGCAGCTTCCTGTGAATTTATAATTATTGCAAAGTAAAAAGCTTTTTAAAAAATCACAAAAACCGTGGGAACAGGAGTGACTGCCCGTGCTGCTTCTGCACAGATCCACCAATTATGTTCCTCCTGTTCCAGAGTCTCATTGCCAGTGAGGGATGTTTACGGTGTTAAAATCTCTTCCCAGGCTCAGCAGGAGTTGGTGAAGCAGCTGTCCATCCTTCCTCGAGACAACTATAACCTCCTGAGCTACATATGCAGGTAAGAGTCCCCCAGCATCAGTTCCCAGCCGTATCAGAAAGAAGCCCCCAATTAGAGTAGAAAAGAGTGTCTCTGTGAACTCAGAGCTTCTGGTCCAGACCTTGGGAAGGTCAGCTGTATTCACGCAGCACTGAAGAGGTTCCCTTTATCCACAAGATGATTTAAAGGATCCACTCAGAGTCTGATTGGCATGCAAAGTGAACATGCTTCCTCCTTCAGGCCTGCCCCTGTGCTGCCCGGAGTCCTGGGACATACAGTAGCACCCAGAATCCTTATAATGTTTCTAGAATTATCTCCCATCTTCCTGACTCTGGGGCCATAACTTTGTGCCCTGGAGACATTCATGGCAACACATAGCATGTAGATTGACCCAGGTCTGTCTGAGCTGGGAGCCTGGATCTCCATGCCAGACAGAGCTGAAATTTATCTTCTTTTTAAAAAATAAATTGTTGTAGTATCCAGGTTATAAAAGTGATACATGCTTGATTTGGAAACCAGGAAAATACAACATACTATAAATAAGAAATAAAAATAATATACAATGTCCTCACTCAGCAAAAATCACTATTACTGCTTGGGGATGTTTCCTTTTGGATGTTTTTCTTTCTATGAAAGATCTTTACATACATCAGTATAAATATTGGGGAACAATTTTTTGTATATATTTGTATCCTGGTTTTAGCTTAATATTATATTATGAGCATTTCCCTATGTCATAAAATAGGATTATAGATGACTCTGTAATATTCCATAATGTTTCCTCATTTGAAAACACCACCATTTATTTGATAATTTCTATGTATTTCGAATTTTAAGTTGCTTCAACCTATCCATTTAAAAATGGTTTTTGGAGAAGGTATTTAGAAATTCCTTTGCCGATATTTTCAGTTTTTTTTTTTTTTTAATAAGGAAGCTGAGAGCTTCATGCCTCCAATGGGTGTAATTATAGTAAAAATTCATTGCTAGTTGTTGAGCACCCACTGAGAATTTGAGATGCTTGGTGCTATAATCGGAGGATGAGAGCAAAGAGGCATTGTGGATTCCCCTCTGTGACATCTCCTCAAGATAAAGTTTCCATCTCTGGAAACTTGGGTGGGATGAGTGCCGAGTGCCTGAGAGATAAGCCTATAAAGTCAGAATGAGGGGTAGTCACATACCCATTTGAGTCCTTCTAGTGTCCTCTTAGCTCCCTGAACCAGATCCTACCTCCTGCTGTTGGGGCGCCCCACCCCGAGCCCCCACGCCACCCCTAGCAGCTGGGCAGATCCCTTCTGGTTTCTCTTCCTCCTTGATCTTGAATGTCTCAGGGTGAAGTTAAACTCATGTGGGCTGAGCAGACTGGTTCCATTCCTGAGACTAGAAAGATGGAGATGGGATCCATCTCTGAGATCTCAGTGGTACCTGGAAGTGCTTCCTTCTGGCAACTTCCTATTTCCTACTATGGGATTTCCTGGTTGCCCACAGGTTCCTACATGAAATCCAGCTCAACTGTGGTGTTAACAAGATGAGCGTGGATAACCTGGCTACCGTGATTGGTGTGAATCTCATCAGGTCGAAGGTCGAAGACCCTGCTGTGATCATGAGAGGTACAGCTGGTCCTGTGGGGAAGGCACGTGCAGAGGAAGTGACAACAGTTACCTAGCTACCAAAATGCGCTGCAATTTGCCAAGCATTTTTAGTTGATTACCTTGCCCCAACTGTGAAATAGCCCTGTGAAAGGAGCAGGGCAGAAATTATGTCCATTTTCCAGATCACAGCAGAGCAGAGAGGTTAAAAATTGACCCAGTGGTCACACAGTACAATAGGCTAGCACAAAAACAGTATTTCTTAGTCTTTTATGACTTTTAAATACCCTTAGCCAGAGAAAGCAAGTTTGCAAGAAAGTAGAGAAAGCAAGTTTGATTTTATAAGACAACTCACAAAAAAAGGCTACTGGTAAAGTTGTGTCGAAAAGGCTTCTGTGGCTGTGTCTTGGTTCAGTGAGCAAAAGTCCTGGCATAGAGTACTGATGTCTGCCGTGGATTTGGGAAGGCAGTATGGCTGTCACATATTTACTATGTGTGCAATAAGAGATCAGATGACATATCGAGGACCACATCAGGGGGGAAAGATGTCTTCATTTTCTCTACTATTATATTGCTTATTTTCTGATCAAAGACTGACCCACAGGACCGTATAGGCTGAAAATAACCCTCTTTCACCCCACTCCCATATCCTTCTTCTATCCCTTCTCTTTCACCACAGTCTCCTACCCTTAGAAGGGTCCCATGAGGAGCAAAATGAGGTCTTTTGGGCCCTGTGGTTTTAGAGCCAAGTTTAAAGACATCCCACGGGTGGAGACCCTGAGGACTGCCTGCCTCCTGCCATGGTCCAGCTTTACAGATCTCTTTCTTCTTTCAGGGACTCCTCAAATCCAAAGAGTGATGACCATGATGATCAGAGACCATGAAGTTCTCTTCCCCAAGTCCAAGGATGCCCCCCTTTCACCCCCTGCTCAGAAAAATGACCCTAAGAAACCTCCAGTAGCTCGAAGCTCTGTGGGCTGGGATGCCACTGAAGACCCTCCAATTTCTAGGACAGATAGCTTCAGTAACATGGTAAGGTGCCGAGAACCTTCTTCCTTCCATCTGACTCTTCCTTTAGTCCAAGTCATTCGACGTAAAAGCTGGTCTAGGGTGGCAGTTTGAGGAGTTTTAGATGATGCCATGACAGTGGGCACAGATGGTACAGACCCATTTGAATGCATCTTGAAAGCCTGGCCTCTTTCTAAATCTAGTGTCTGTTGGCATCCTGGAGGTGGGGTTAGTGACACGTATGCCAGTCTCCTAATGACTGAGCAGTGGGAGTCCTCACTAAAGCCCACTCTAAAAGGGAAGCCTTGCCAAACACAGTCCAGGAAAGTTCAGTAGGGGAAATTATATATCACATTGTAAGTGTTTTAGCGAGAGTTGTTGAAAATTCCGGGTGAAAGTCCAGAGAGAACTGGTTTCCTGCTGACCCATGAAACGTGATTTCTTTCTCAGAGTATGTGATGTGTTCATGTAATATTTCTCATTCCCTGATAAGCTGTCTCAGCAATGTCACCCTCCTCATTTGTACTGAAGGGTTGGGACTCACGTTCACAATGTCAAAAAACTCTGCAACCTCTGAAATGTAGACGAGTTGAGGCCAATAATTTACAAAGCTCAAATATTTTTATATATTTATAGAGACAAATATTTAAAAAAAACATGAACTTTGTGTAGCAGCTTGATTCTTTATGTGTGACCAAGAGATGAATTTAAAGTTTCTGGTTGACCCAGTAATGTAAGTTGTCTATAGTACTATTAATCCTGAGGATAATTAAGAAAGTATTGAAAAAAAGGTAGGTAGTGGTAGTGGTTATGATTCTTCTTAGGTGATGTCTGTACATGATGCATTTTGCCAACACTCTCAAATTAAATTAATATTTAGAAATGCTCATACTTCATGTAATGAAATCCTATTAGAGGTCCTTGGGAGTAGACATTGTTAGGCTTATTCGACAGGTTTCTGTTATTTATTGTAACAGTGTGGGCAGCTATGGGTAGGCACTATTCTGGGAAACTTAAGTAGGTCACTTCTGGGGTCCTCACCATAACTATGTAGGGCAGACTTTGTCATCCACATCTTACCTTTCAGGAGCAGAGTCTCAAGGTGGTTGACCAGCTGGCCCAAGGTGGCAGCACTAGGATGTTACAGAATGGAATTTAGTTCTAGTTCTCACTTTGAGACCCGGTGCTTCTGACTCCAGTGGACTTGTGGAAGCAAGTGATTAGCTAGAGCAATTAGAAGGAGAGCCTGAGCCTTGATTTTCTGATTTTAGGACTCATTCTTTTTCTTCTTTTTTTTTCTTTTTAATTTAATTTAAAAATATATATACACGGTTCAAAAAAAAATTAAAATGAGAAAAAGATATACATTGAGAAATCCTGCTCCCTCTGCTATCTCCATTCACCCCATCCTTCCCCGCCTTTATTAGTTTCATACTTATTCTTCCAGTGTTCCTTTATGCAAATATAAATAGATATGAATGTAAATTATTTACTTCTTTTTTATGCAAATATAACATATTCTCTTGCTCTCTCTTCACACACACATACACACACACAAGCACGCACACGCATGCTACTCTTTATCTTCTATTTTTCCGCTTAAGAGTATATCCTGGAGACCTTTTTATGTCAATACGTGGACAGGTCCCTCAGATGACCGGATTATTTTCATTCCTTTGTACAACAAACAAGGCTGCAATGAATAACCTTGACCATGCTTCATTTTATACTCGGGTAGATGTATTTCTGGGATAAATTCCCAGAATTGGGATTACTGAATCAGAGGGTAAGTAGATTTGTGTGTAATTTTTACTAAAATTGTCAAATAGAGGTTGTGCCATTTTGTACTTCCACCAGCAATGCACGAAAGAGCCTGTTTCCTTACAGTTTCACTAGCAAAATGTGTTTTCAAATTTGGGGAAGTGTCTTATCTGATAGGTGAAAACTGATATTTCACTATTTTTTTTTTTTTTTTAGAGAGAGAGAGAGCACATGAGTGTGTATGTGAGAGGGGGTGTGGGGACAGAGGGAGAGGGAGAGAGAATCTTAAGCTGAGCATGGAGCCCAAGGCGGGGCTTGATCTCACGACCCTGAGATCATGACCTGAGCCAAAATCAAGAGTCGGACACTTAAACGACTGAGCTACCCAGGTGCCCTGATATTTCAGTAATTTTAATTTTGATTTGGGTTTCTTTAATAATGAGAGAAGCTAAACATCTTTTCTTATGCATAAGGGCTTTTTGCATTTTTCTTTTCCTCTGTGGACTGTCTGATCCTGTCCTTTATCCATATTTTTGTTGGTCTTTTTCTTCTCAATTTGTATGAACTTTATATATGAGTAGCTTGTTGTCTGTGATATGTATTGCAAATATTTTTGCTAGTTTGTCATTTCTTTTTTGATTTTATATATGGTGATATCTTTGTTTTATTTTTGTTCTTTTTAATTTGGGGGGGTCATGGAAACCCATGTAGATTGAATTTATCAGACTTGTATTTTATGACTTTTGGATTTTGACTTCTAGTTAGAAAGTCCTCCCCGGGGCGCCTGGGTGGCTCAATTGGTTAAGCAACTGCCTTCGGCTCGGGTCATGATCCTGGAGTCCCAGGATCGAGTCCCGCATCGGGCTCCCTGCTCGGCAGGGAGTCTGCTTCTCCCTCTTACCCTCCCCCCTCTCATGTGCTCTCTCTTTCTCATTCTCTCTCTTTCAAATAAATAAATAAAATCTTTAAAAAAAAAAAAAAAGGCCTCCTCATCCTAAAGCTATGAAAGAATCCTAGTTTAAGACTCTCTTACAACTAATACACAATTAATTTTTAGAGCATGAGTTAGTTCCTTTTCAGTGCAATAGCCTTGTGGAAAAACACCACACAGATAATCAATAATGTGATGAATTAAGGTCTTCTAATTAAGAGTTTCATGGGTGTGCAGCCAGGAGATACTTTCTTTCAAGTTGCTAATCCTTATCCTGGGGACCTGACACACGGGAAAAACCCATGTGACATCCATGGCCATTTCTTTCTAGACCAGCGACTCAGACACAACCAGCCCCACTGGACAACAGCCGAGTGATGGGTGTCTAGAAGAGAGCAGTAAAGCCCCCAGGGAAAAGCTAGGTGATTGGAAGCTGCAGTCACGAAAAAGGACTCAGACACTCCCTAATCGGAAATGCTTCTTGACATCAGTGTTTCAAGGTGCCAACAGCAGCAAAGTGGAGATCTTTAAAAATGAGTTCTGGTCACCTTCTTCGGAGGTAAAGGCCGAGGAAGGGCACAGGAGAACGATGTCTCAAGGTGTGCCCCACTGTCCCGACTCCCAGCGGACTTCCACCTACGATAATGTCCCTGCCCCGCCCGGGGCCCCCGGGGAGGAGGCAGCTACTGTCTCTTCCCACGCCTGTGACTCCAAGAGAGAAACTCTTGCCAGCCCTAACTCTGAAACCGGGCATGGAAAAAAGAACTCTGGAGAAGAGGAACTTGAATCCTTGCAGAGGGTGGTCCAGGAGCTGCGAAAGGAAATAGAGACACAGAAGCAAACGTATGAGGAACAGATTAAAAAGTAAGTCACCTGCGGAGGGGCCTCGGGCAGTCACTCGGCTTCCATTTTCAGAAGCAACAGGGATTGTTCTCCTCTGCCAACGAAGTGATATTAGAAACCTTGAGTTTAGAGAATACAGCAATCTATAGCAGTTGGGCTTAATTGAAGAAAGGGGTAAAGGGAATGATGAGATGACTACATTAGTGAAAACTCTTAAGTTTTAGGTTAAATTCATGGAAAGTGAAGTATGTAGCTTATGCAGTTTAAACAACTATTTCCAAATAGTGGTTCTTTAAGGATCGACATGCTCTAAAAATTAAGAGGAACTTGACTTTTTTTTCATATTCATGTGATTCATCCCTTCTGAAAATATTTATTGAGCACCTACTGTGTGCCACACACCATCCCAGCTGTTGGGGAATAGCACTGAACAAAACAGACAAAAGTTTTATAAAACTTTCCTATAAAGCTTTCCTTCTATCAGGAACAGACAGACAATATGTATAAGAAATTAAAATATATGCTATGTCAGATGGCGGAGCATGCTACGGGGAAGATAAAGCAGGGCAGGAGGTTGGGGGGGTCCAGGAAGGGGGTTCCTATGTTAAATAGGGTGGTCAGAAAGGCTTCACTGAGTTGGTGGCATTAAAGCAAGGGCCTGAAGAGAAGAGGGAATAAGTCAGGCCCACCTATGGGGGAAGAGCAGGCCAGGGAGGGAGAAGCGAAGGTGCAGGTCTGGTATGTTCATGCACAGGAAGAGTGGTGGTGAGCTGGAGCAGTGGGGAATAGCTGATAGGAGAGAGGGCAGACGAGGGCAGGAGGCCGTGCCAGCCACCTTAAAGCCTGTGTGAGACAGAGCTTCTAGCCAGATCTACTTGACTAAAGCTTCACCAAATCACTGGCTTCCTACTGAGCACAGGCCCCCGGGGGGGAGGGGGGGGTTGAAGGGAAGGCCAGTACGGAAGCTATAGCCACAATTTTCATGCACATCCCTAAGGTGCTTGGACACAATGTGCTCTCTTGGGTAGGTAAACTATTCTCTTGAAATCTTTTTCACACCACTGACTTTTCATGAGCATAAAGCTCAATCCAGCTTAGCCCATATGAACTACATCAGTAATGACGTAAAATGTGAACTAGTGGGGTTTTCAAATTATGGGTACTTTTTCAGTCCATTAAGACTCAGGTACGTGAAAGGAAGACTTTTGTGAGCCCTCATTCTTTGTTTCCTATGTAGAGGACTGCCCGTCTAAAAGCAAAATGTAGATCCTTTGTCTAAGAACCTGAAATCAATCATTTGTAGGACTGCAACATTCATGTGCCATCTTGTCTGTGACGGAAGCAGCCACAGAGAAGTTTCCCACTCTACTCTCATGTGAATATCATTGACAGGGTAGGGAAAGATCCAGCTGCCATGGAGGGGCCATTCCTCCTGAATGGAACCAAGTCCTCTGAATTCACCCATCAAAGGGGTCCTCCGTCCTCAACAGTGAGAGGAGAATTAACAGTCCATAGCTCCTGCTCTGAGCTTCATGTTTCAGACATACCTTTTCATGTAATCCCCCACAGCAATGCTGTAACATAGATAATATCCCCATTTTACAGAAGAAATGGGGGCTCGGGAAGTATAAAAAGATTCCTCAGGAGGCACACAAACATCAGTAGGGCTGAGATTTTAACCTGGGTCAGTCACACTCCTGAGCCCACCCAGATTCTACCTCTCACCGGAATCAGTCGTCTGAATTTAACTGTAGTCTCTCAGTTGGGATTTCTCCTAAAGCAAGATGGAAGCAAGAGTATACTTGGAGAAGAACTGGATTTGTAATGAGAGGGCCAGAAGGAATGAGACTAATTTAGCTATAGGAAGGGGGAGGCAAGGTTCCAAAGAGGGGCTGATACTGGAGAATGGTCCAAAGCCCCTGAAGACAGAAACCGGGCTGGGCTCAAATGGGAGCTCAAGTTTCTAAAAAAAAAAAAAAGGCCATTTTGGGGGAGGGGGGTGCCGGGCAGGGAGGCAGCACCTCACAGAATGAAATTCTGAAGAAAATTTCCAATCACACAATCTCCCCACAGTCCTGAAATTTCCTCTTTAGGCTTAAAAATGGCATTGTACTCTCATTCCTAGGAGTTAATTCAGCACAACCTGGTAGAGCAGGGAGCACCTGGGACTAGACTAAGATTTGGGCCAGTAACAGGGAAACTTCTGGGAATTCAGAAACGCAACAGATTTTTTTTTTTAAAGATTTTATTTATTTATTTGACAGAGAGAGACACAGTGAGAGAGGGAACACAAGCAGGGGGAATGGGAGAGGGAGGAGTAGACTCCCCACTGAGCAGGGAGCCTGATGCAGGGCTCGATCCCAGGACCCTGGGATCATGACCTGAGCTGAAGGGAGATCCTTAATCGACTGAGCCACCCAGGCGCCCCCCAAGAGATTCTTCACTTGGAGCAGACTGGAAGTGAGGGTGGGGCTGCCAGGGCCCCTGCTCCCAAAGGGCAGTTCAAACTTCTCCAAATCCCTACCCCTAGAGGGCCTTAATAAGAGAAGGCATTGGTACTCTCGCTGGAAGCAGTATGGGCAGGAACTCATGTGTGCAAAGGTCTTGGGAATCTGGATATGGGGCTTCAGCAGTCAATCAACATTTCTGTTGAGCAGGACATGAGCAAGGTGCTGTGGAGGTAAAAAATATAGATAGATAGACGATAGATAGATAGATAGATGATAGATAGATAGATAGATAGATAGACAGATAGATATATTAGAGGTGGTTCCTTCTTTCAAATACTTTATTTATCTGATGGAAGATAAAAAACATAGAACAACATGAAAAACAACAACACAAAAGATGTTATAAGATCATGTTAAATGACAAAAGAGGGGCTCAGACATGCCCTGGGATTTCAGGTTTACTGGGAAGTCTGCGTGTGGGGGCCATGTGGGGGGAGTGGAAGTTGGATATAGGACTTGTGATGTAGAAAGGAAAGTGGACAGAGTGTGTGAGCAAGGGTGAAGGGAGAGTCTAGAGGTCACACCCTGTTCTTTCATTCTGTTATTTCCTTCCTTGTAGCCTTGAGAAGGAAAATTATGATGTCTGGGCCAAGGTGGTGAGGCTCAATGAAGAACTGGAGAAGGAGAAGAAGAAATTTGCAGCCTTGGAAATCAGCCTCCGCAATGTGGAGCGCTCCCGGGAGGATGTTGAAAGGAGGAACAAGGCCCTGGAAGAAGAAGTCAAAGAATTTGTCAAATCGATGAAAGAGCCCAAAGCTGATGCTTGAGGGTTCCAAGCATACCATGAAGACAGCGCACAGTGGCCCAATAACACATTCCCTTTCTCGGTGCTACCTGATGACTGAGAAGCGAAATTACTCCCTAGGAGGGAGAAGACATTTAGGGGGAAACATCACTTTTCCCAGTAAAATAAATCGATGGAATTTGCAGGAAGATGAGGGTGAGCAGGGACATGTGGGGACATTTATGACCCCTGTGGCTGTATTCAAAAGGATTGCATTATTCCACCATGGTCTCAGGCCGAGGGAAATGGAACCTTCCATGGCTGGGTGACTAAGTCCAAGGGAGACATTTGAAACAGGCCACATCCTAGGACCCTGGCACAGGGGCTGGCCCCCACCAAGGCTGGACTGAGACATTAGTTCTTTTTTGTTTTCTTTCTTTGTGGAACAATTCATCTAGTCAGATGCCTCATGGTGTCCTTGAGACACAGGGGCAGAAAATGATATTTAGCTTTCTTGTACTCATCTGTGGTGAGCTGTGTTTTGGGGGGGCCGCACCTGCTGACCAGAACCCCATTCCGTACCCCCCTTCCATGATGCACACTCTCTAGGGGCTGGAAACTCAAAATTATTATTAGACTAAGACAAAACAAGCAACAAACTTTGTATTTATGAAGGCAAAATTGATAAGAAAGGCATATACAAATAAAGCGGAAAGAAAAGAAAGAAAGAAAGAAAAAGAAAAGAGAAAGAAAGAAAGAAGGAAAGAAAGAAAGAAAGAAAGAAAGAAAGAAAGAAAGAAAGAAAGAAAGAAAGAAAGAAAAAGAAAGAAAGAGAAAGGCAGAGCAGTTGGTAATCCTTACAGACACCTTGGTGAGCCTTAGTGAAAAGTGCCCTTTCCCGGCACGTGGCATGGTGAGCAGGGCCTGCGCTGGGTTCCAGTCCCGACCTGCCTTTCCATGGCCACAGTTGTATACGGTGGACCTGTGACAGAGACCTTCTCACCATGATGGGACTTCCTTAGACGGTGGGTGGGGGGTTTAGATAGTAATAGTCACAATAATATTTTTTTCTGTTTCACCAAAGTGCAAGTGATTTCACTCCTGAAAGGAACCAGAAGCACTAGGGAACAGCGGGGAGGGGAGCCTTCCCAGCAGACAGCTGACTTGTCCTCCTACATTAAGGCAGTCTAGCAGAGGGCCCTGGTGAGGCCCCACACCTCGCTAGGTGGGAGAGTGGACTCTTTCATGGTGACTGTCATTGTCCTCAGCAGGTGGTCTCTAAGCTCTTTTGACTATGTACCCCATCAGTAGAAAATACTGATGTAGAAATACACCCCCCAATAGATTTCTTTACTTATAAATTATATACATGTACTACTACATTGCAATATCATATATATCCTAAAACACACTCAGGACAGACACTGAATAAGGATGAGCCCTAAACACGTATAAATAGGTGTCCTCCAAGGTGCCTTCCGCTCTGGAGGCCACTGGCCCGATTTCCCAGCAGGCGTTACCCGTGCTGGGTTTATAGAGGTCACGCTGCTTCCACGCATTTACTTGAACTCTTGAAGCCACCTGGCTTCCTCATAGATTTGAGATCAATGGTCACCGTGGTGAGAGTTGAGGCTCCCCAGCACGTGTTTCCATCATTTTTCCTTTTTCTCCTTTCGTTTTCTCACTTTTTCTCCTCTTCTCTTTGTTTTCGTCGCTCTGGTTATTTCCCCCCTGCGTGTGGCCGTGACACATTACCCACAGAGCAAAAGGTACCGACCGGAGGGTGAGTGTGGCTCAGTCCTGCTACTCAGGTCCCGCTGCAGCCACCACCAGCCACCAGACTGCTGGAGGGAGGGGGTGAGAGCCAGCACATTCTCTTAGAGACCTGCTTACAGAAGACTGGGGGGTGTGGGAGGGGGGTGATTTGGCACATCATTAAGTAAAGCAATAAAATATTCGATTTCCTGGGGCTTACTTGTTTTGTAATTACGGAGTGGCAAGCGTGGAGACACTTGCTGAACACCTAATTCACACTGATGAGAGTCTGTAGTTCTGCAGGGCGTGGATTCCTCACACTGATTCTTTAGGCGCTGAAACAGAGCTGAGGATGCAAGTAGCCAGCTTCATAATTCTAAAGGGAACGTTTGCTTGAAGGTGCAAAAAGGGGGACCTGAGGTCAGTGTTTGCAGGCTGGTGTTGCAGGACCTTGCTGGGCCTCGGAGCAAGAGCTCGGGCTGAGTAGAAGGGCTGCATTCGAATTCCAAGCTCCTCCTGGCCAGGGGATGCCTCTTGTTCTCTTCCTTCCACCAGGACTATGAGCTAAGAGAGCGGCTGCTCCAGCCTGGGAAGCTGGAGTGTCCCTTCCTCTTCACGATCAAGAGGGGGACTGACTGGCTGAAGTTGCCCTGCTTCCTCCTGTGCCACTGTCCATAGAAGGAGAACACAAGAAACAGGAGCTTTTCTAGTACCCTAGGCCCTGTGAGTGCAAGGAAGGGCCCGCGAAGATCTGGGGTCTGACGTCACTGGCCTCAGTGCCCCCAGAGGCTACATGTGAGGTGGACGACAGGGTAGCGCTGGACCTCGTCTGGACCAAGAAGCAGCTCCTTTGGAAAGCAGCTCCCAGAGACTGACCTAGGTCATCAGTGTCCTGTTGGCTCCCACCTTTAGCTCTCCCAGGGGCAAGGTCTACTAGATCTGCCTTTTTCCAGCCACCCGCCCCCTCTTCAGCTCACCTCTCGTCCACCCACACAGATAACGAGAAACTAAAAAAGGTCTGCAACACGCACATCAAAACCCCTGGCCTTCTTCCCTACCAAAATTTGTCATTTACCTCACAGCCTCAAGTATGGCACGTGTCAGCTCACTTTTCTCTCAAATTTGAGGCAGAGCTGAGGGGTTTCTAGTAAGTTTGTGCACCGACAGGACATTGTGTATTAGGGGATTGGCTGAGATGATTTCTGTCTTTGTCCGCTTGGGCTGCTATAACAAAATACCACAGACTGGGGGCCTTGTAACAACAGATATTTATTTCTCACAGTTCCAGATGCTGAGAGTCTGAGAGTGGGGTGGAGTGAGGGCCCCCTTCGGGGTTGCAGACCTTTCCTGTGTCCCCACATGGTGGAGGGGCTTGCAAGCTCTGTGGTGCTTCTTTTCTGTCACTAATCCCATTCATGAGGGCTCCACCCTCCTAATGCCATCCATCTCTGGGGGTTAAAATTTCTACACATGAATTGGGGGTGGGGGCGCCACCATTCAGAGCACAGCAATTCCCTTCCAGTGAATTTTGGTCAGAGTCTGAGGCCTGGAGTGTGACATTCCTCATGCAGAGCCTGGGTAGAGGATGTAAGCACCAAAGATTCTTGTGGTTGCTGTTCTGATCAGTTCCTTAAGCCCTGCTTAGCAGCCCATCCCATTTAAAAAAGCACAAAGCAGGAGACTCCAAGGCAAGTCAAGGCTGCTGAGACGGGCGGACGAGGAGCACCATACAGCAGTTGTTGGCCGGGCTCCCAGGGCTCAAGACAGGAGGATGTGCGCACACTGACGTCGTGTAAACTTCCACATTCCACCGCTTCCTCTGCAGATACCATCAGTGGTCAGGCCGTGTGCTCGCCGGGGAGCAGAGAGATCGCTTAGAGGCCGCCCCTGCAACTCAAAGGAGCTGCCTTTACAAGAATTGCACACAAGCTTCCATCCTGCTGGACAAGGCCCCCAAGGGTGGAGGTCTCTCGACTGCTGGAGGAAGCCAGGCTGCCATTTGGCCAGCAGAACGAGGGCTGGAGCTGGAGGACCCGTGGGTCAGTAGGCTTCCCAGGGTGACTTCAGATGAGGAATGAGCAGAGAATACCAACGCAGAGGTGCATCTTTCCTCTGATGCTCGAAAACTATCTTAGAATCATAGAATAACAGCACTGGAAAACACCCATGAGCTTATCTAATCTAAGCTGTTCATTTAATGGATAGGGAAACTGAGGCTTGGAGACAAGCTGAATTGCCAGTGCTCACATATCAATGCGGAAGAGGATTTTTTTTTTTTTTTTTTTTTTTTTTTTTAAAGATTTTATTTATTTGAGACAGAGAGAATGAGAGAGAGAGAGCACACGAGAGGGGGGAGGGTCAGAGGGAGAAGCAGGCTCCCCGCCGAGCAGGGAGCCCGATGCGGGACTCGATCCAGGGACTCCAGGATCATGACCTGAGCCGAAGGCAGTCGCTTAACCAACTGAGCCACCCAGGCACCCTCAATGCGGAAGAGGATTAAAGTTAGGGGATTTTTGCGGCTCCTCTAGCCCACTATCTAGTGATTCTTGACATCTGTCCGTGAGTTCTTTCCCCCGGGCCATGACCACGAGGTGAAACCCGTTGAGCGTCACTTGCTGAGTATGTCCAGAATAGAAAGCCAGGCTCACCTCTTGGTCACAACTAAGGCTTGGCTAATATGATGCCATTTTCCACCTACTTTATATTACTGATGCTGTTTTACGACAGTGGTTCTCAGTCTTGGCTGCACTATAGAATTACCTTAAGGAGATTTTTTAAAAATTCTGATGCTCAAACCCCACCCCATGTCAACTGAATCAGAATTTTGGGGGGTAGAGTCTAAGAACTTTTTTCCTTAAAAAAACTTCCAGTTAATTCTAATATGCAGACAGAAGTGTTAAACATGGTTCTAAAACTGCTGAGTTAGGCTCAAGTCATGACTAATGATAATATTAAATCTACCTACTCCTTTTTTCTTTTCTTTTCTTTTTTTAAGGTTTTTATTTATTAGAGAGAGAGAGAGAGCATGCAGGAGCAGGAGGTTGGGGGCGGAGGAAGGGGCAGAGGGAGAAGGAGAAGCAGACTCCCCGCTGAGCAGGGAGCCAATTTGGGGGTGGACCCTAGGACCCTGAGATCATGACCTGTGCTGAAGGCAGTCGCTTAACAGACTGAGCGCCCCCCCTTTTTTAAAGATTTTTTTTACCTACTCCTTTTTTCTATCCCCAGTCAACACAACTACACATTCTCTGTTCTCCCTACTTGCTGATTTATCTTGTGTTCACTCATTTAGGAAAGAGATGCTTAAGATATAGAAAATGGATCATTGTTATATACCCATTTTTCAGATGAGGAAAACTGAGCCCAAAGATGTTACCAAAAAAACTCAATATAACAGTAGCTTAGACATGAACAAATTCAAGGAGTCTGAGATTTCTTTTATATATGGGAATGCTCTCAACTTACTTTAAGAAGGTCGGCACTTGAGGGCTTGATTTAAAGAGTCTCAAGAACAGCTCTGATTAAAACCATCTTCCTGGGGCGCCTGGGTGGCTCAGTCATTAAGCATCTGCCTTCAGCTCAGGTCATGATCCAGGGTCCTGGGATCAAGCCCCGCATCGGGCTCCCTGCTTGGCGGGGGGCCTGCTTCTCCCTCTCCCACTCCCCCTGCTTGTGTTCCCTCTCTCGCTGTGTCTCTCTCTGTCAAATAAATAAATAAAATCTTAAAAAAAAAACAAAAAACCATCTTCCTTTCAAACTCATAGTAGATTGAGAAATCTCTATCAGGAGCCTTTGGGAAATTAACCATGAATGTGATATACCTGGGAGAGAACCATGAAGCCTCCGTTAATCATAAATACCTAATCTTTATATTAGTTACCTGATTCCAAGCAGAGAGCTGTGTAATGAAAGAATGAGAGCCTGCATGGGTAAGATGGTTGTGAGTGGAGGTAGGTCAAAAGTGTGGGATGTCACCAAGGAATGATGTGGTGTGGGGACACAGGGCTTATAATCTGAGGTGGGGTGTGGGGGCAGGGCCCTGAAAGGGGAAAGGGGGATTTAGGTAGCAGGATAGAAAGCTGGTTTGCCCTCAAGCAAACTTGACAACTGGTCAAAGTTGGACTTGGACTTCCTTTTCTGCTCTTGGTTCTTGATTGGCACCATCAGCAACATTATAACAGTAACTACCACTCATAAGCAACAAATACCATTTGCTTTCTGTCAGTCACTGTGCCAAGCATTCTGTACATGACATCTCCTTTAAATCTTAAATAGACTATTGGATTAAGTCTACTCTACCTATTTCACAGATGCGGAAATTGAGGATTCAGCGCAGCAGAGCTAGGAGCTGAGTCTGTCCAATTTGTTCGATGCTATATCGGCCTTGCCCTCATGTGGGGAAGGAGTGTAGGATAGAAAGCTATCTCTAAGTGGTGATGAATTAAAATAAAATTTCCAAGGACTTCTTTTTTTATATAAAGAATACTGGTGCAGGTCCAGGAAAGAACCACTAATTTTGCTCTGATTCAGCATCAAAGTGGAGAAATATCAGCAGGCAGGTCCCCGGGTCACAGCCTGCCTGCTTGTCCTGAGGGTGGCTGGAGGCCACATACCACACCCAGCCCTCACCCAGAGTACATTCATGGTCCCATGTCATGAGCTCCACACTGGAAAGGTCTCGTGGGAGTATCTCCAGGATCAGGGTCTCCCAAGAGTCTCTGGCTCCACGGTGCTGAGGAGTGAGTGTCTAAGACCTCTTTGCTGGCCTTCTTCACATATTCTTCACTCTCTTTTCCATGTAGAGACAACTTTTCTCTTTCCACGAGCCTAGAAGGGCCCTCAAGTGGGCTTATTGGATAACTTTGAAGGATGTGCTGCCAATAAGTCCTATAAGAGAGGGAAAACACCATCTTCCCATTCCATGTAGGAACCTTAGGGATTCTACATGAACGGGGTAGTGTTGGTGGGAGGAAATAAGGACACAGTTCCCCATCCTTTCCTCAACTTAAGATGTGTTATAAGTTAAATATAGGCTCTGCCCTGTGGATATTTACAGGCTAAAAGAGCCCATTCTGGCCGGAGGCTTGCAGCTTCTGAGTGTAAGGCACTGGGATGTCTTCAGCTTACTTCACATGGTGTGATTGCTTCCAAAGCACTCCCAGTGGATCAGCGAGCAGAGCAAGGGGTCAATGTGTGACTCCTTGGGAAACAGGGCCCATCTAATGATGCATTTACTCGGACTTGCCCTCCACCTCTTGCATTTTATCATTACTGATTTTCAGCTAAGATACGAAGCCCTTATTTCCCTTCGAAGTCACTCCTTCCTGGCTGTGAGAGAGGGCAGTGGTTTGCCTGTCAGTGTCCTTTTAGGGAAAGAGCTGGGGGAGCACGCAGTCCAGCTCAGCTGGCTGGGTAAACATCAGACACATTCTGTGGGAACTTGCACTTGATCACCAGGAAGCAGGTGGTCTGGATTAGGTATTGTGTCTATTTTCGGGCTGGCTATGACCTTCAATGGAAAACCAACCCCAATCAGAAAAAGCCAACACCATGCTGTCACACTGAGTTTACTTACCTATTGAAATGCTGGTTATTTATTAATACAAAACTCATACCCTCAGAATTCCAGCCATAATCTTCATTGAGATTTTCTTATGTTGGATTTCATAGACTCCGTTGAAGTGAAGTAGGTGCACATCAATTGCTTGGCTTGCTATTTATGCTACTTACGTAGTCACTGACTGTCACTCTTGTATGTCTTTCTTGCTCTTCTGAGAGTATTGGAATCTATCTCCCAAAGACTGGAGAAATAAAATACTTGAAAATCACACAGCATTTGGCAGTGGCCAGGCCACTTTGGGAAATTAAAAGAGAAAGCTGATCTCTATGCAGCGATAATCCGGAAAGTTGTGTTGTCAGTGATTATCTTTAGCACGAGTAAACTGCCCCCAAGATAGAGCAAAATGTTGCAACACTGAGTCTTCCTCCTGCCCTTGAGTGTTTTAGAAGAACTACATTTGACTGGGGACATTAAAAAAAAAAAAAATACACTTGCTGAGTGCTTTCTATTCCCTAAGCAAGATATACTCTGCTTTACCTGCAATATCTTAATTAATTCTTACAGCAAACAGCTAGCATTACAATCTCTGTTTTACAGATGAAGGGACGGAGGCTTTGAGAGGTTAAGTAATTTAATCAAACTCATAGTTAATATCTTATTTCTGAGAGATAATTTTTTTTCATTTGAGCACTTTTGAAATTAGTGTGTCCAACGTGTGTTTTTCCCAATACAACCGAGCAATTA
Source organism: Halichoerus grypus (assembly GCF_964656455.1). Lineage (NCBI taxonomy): Eukaryota > Metazoa > Chordata > Mammalia > Carnivora > Phocidae > Halichoerus > Halichoerus grypus. Next base: position 52,353,260 of record NC_135721.1, on the reverse strand, counting down.
ACTCAGTTCTGGCGCTATCGACCTGGAGAGAGCATCGGACGCCACAGGTTAAGGGCTCAGTCCTACAACAAAGACCCCTGCCCCAAACATTTCAGATGCCAATCGGGATCTGTGCTTTTGACCAACTGGCTATAGATCAGAAGCTCCCTCCACCCCTCCTCGGGTTTGATTAATTTGCTAGAGTGGTTCACAGAATTCAGGACACATTTTACTTATTAGATTCCTGGGTTTATTATAAAATGATATAGCTCAGAAACAGCCAGATGGAAAGTTGCGTAGAGCAAAATATGGGGAGAGGGGCTCCGAGCTTCCATGGGCCACATGGTCACGTGTTCACCAACCTGGAAGCTTTTCAAACCCTGTTCCTTTGTGTTTTTATGGAGGCTTTATTACATAGACGCTGTTGATTAAATCATCGGCCATTGGTGACTAAACTCACTCTCCAGCCCTTCTCCCCTCCCCAGGTAAATGATGAGACCAAAGATAGGGACCACTGAGTCAGCCCTAGTGATTGCTATCCATCTTCTTTCCCAGCATTCCCATTTAAATCGTTATTTTTATTTTTCATCTAGTTTAATTCCTAGAATTTAAATGCATGTGTAAAATTAAAAGTAATAATTATCATAATAGCAATAATTGCTAACATTTCCTGGGCACTGAATATTGCCTGCCAGACTGTTCTAAGTGCTTTATTTGTATTAACTGAGTTCATCCTAACAAATCTCCCACAGCTAGACAGCCGTATCCCCTTTTCACAGCAAAGTAATTTGCTTCTGCTTTTGCTCCTGCCTTTGACTGTGGCTCTGCTAATTGTCTCCTGCTTAGAGGAACACATTTTTCTGACAGTTTCTAGGGTTAGAGATGGAGCTGGGGCAGGTTGAGGGCAATGCTAACACTTCAGAAAATCTCCAGTAATTGGGTGAAATGCTCATGTGACAAATTGGCTTTTGACAAATTAGTCTGCTTTCGCATATTAATCGCCAAGCCGGCCAGCTGGAAACAGATTTACTAGAAACCAGAGTGGAGGGAGGAGGGGGGCAGCGCCGTAAGTGAGTTCACACCTGACGGGGAGAGTTGGACAGAGCGTACAAGGCAAGGCCGAGGCCTCGTCCTGGACCGCCGAACTGAAGGTCCGGCCAGGGGGGTTGGAGGGGGCAATGGTTAGAGACCCCAAAGACAGGCTCGGAAGGGAGAGGGAGCTTGACTTTTGGAACTGGGGGTGAGCGCCTCCTGCCTCTGCTGCCCTGTGCAGCTGTTCAGCCACGGGGCTGAGCACAGCCCCCACACTCTGCCCTCGGCGCCCCGGGCCCTGACTGCCCCCCCAGGGGAAGGGGGACCCTCCCTCCACCCAGAGGCACAGCCGGCCGGGGCACTCTCCAACGGAGGGCCTCAGTGGAGCAGAAAAGGCCGCGGAGCACAGTGAGAACAAGGAAGGTCAGGCAGGCCACCCTGGTTACAAGTAACCAGGTAAAGACTCAGAGACAGAGGGGCTAAGAGCATTCTCAGACCTCAAGAGATTTCCCAAGAAGTCCTTCTTAAGATAGCTCTTTATGTGTAGATGAAGCTATTATTATTATGATTATTATTACTTATGGCAGATGAGAAGCTCTTTTTATAGATCAAAGAGTTAATATCAGGGTGCCTGGGTGGCTCCAGTCGGTTAAGCGTCTGCCTTCGGCTCAGGTCATGATCCCGGGGTTCTGGGATCGAGCCCCACGTTGGGCTCCCTGCTTGGCGGGAAGCCTGCTTCTTCCTCTCCCTCTGCCCCTCCCCCTCCCCTCGTGCTCTGTGTCTCGCTCTCTCTCGAATAAATAAATAAAATCTAAAAAAAAAAGAGTTAATATAAAAAAGATCTAGTAATGGAGACAACAAGTAGGCTGAAACTTCCCATCCTAAAATGATTTCCTTTCACTAGTCTAAGGCAGTGGATGGTACTGGTCAAATTTAAATAGGAGTATTATCTCAGGGGAATTGTTTCAAGGTTGTAATTATTTACCTCAAGGAGTACTAAACATCTTACAGCGCTGCCGCACCATTCTGCCTTATAAACCTTTGACTGCCAACAGCACAAGCTCAAATACCTTCACTCGGTGTGGGGGGCACTTAGAGAATGTGGGACCTGCACGCATGCAACCCCGATGCATGCATACCCCCTTGGTCCTTGTGTTCCTTCATGGTCACCTGTGACCTGGGATAATGGTGAGAGACCCGTGCTACCCACCACACCAGATGACCATGAGGACTGAGTGGGGTGATGTATGTGTACACATGTGAGCTAGTAGCCTGAGTGTTAGGGTGTACTGCACTTCGTGACCCCCAGGACAAGGAATTCTCCTTAAAGCCGACTCTGTGCCCCATGTGCCTGTTGACATGCCGGCTGTCACAGTAAGACTTGCCACCAGGCCATGCTCTCCCAGCAAGGCAGAGATTCTCCCCAGCTCCTCTGAGTGCCTGGGGCTCGAGGATGAGGGTCCAGGCCCACAGTGAGGGCATCTGGGCCTCCTGACGCAGCCTGAGAAAACAGGCTGTTGTCCGCACATAAAATCACTAGAAGAAGTTTCAAGTCCTTGACCCAGTGTGCACGCGAGGATCTTCTGCTTCAGGCACGTACTCACATAGCCCAGGGATAGCGCTTTTTGCTTTCCAGGAACCATGTTCACACCAGAGCACTTGGCTTGGAGCAAACATCTGGAGGAGATGCGGAAGCCAGACTGATGTCTTCAACCAGAAGCCTCGTGTGCTAGGACAGACAGATGAAGGGCCCATCATGCACACTGAAGCTTCCTGCTCCCTCCTCCACACCACCTAGAGAGCAGTCTTTCCAAAAAACCATTCCCCCCAAATGTTTTTTAATAGCCTTTTAAAAGCCATGATTTTGAAAGTCATTGCTTCAAAGCAGGCCTACGTGGTGGTGTAATTACTAACATTTGGTGAGTGAGTAATTACTAACGTGGTGAGTAATTACTAACATTTGCCATATATGTAAAGTCTCCAGAGAGGGAATTACCTGAATCTGAAGCCCAGTTCTACTCTATCCAATGGTGATGTTTTGACTTTGGCCTCACCATTGGTGATGAAAAACTCCCAACCTTGATGTATTAGTTTTCTAGGGCTGCCATAACAAAGGACCCTAGACTGATGGCTTAAGCTATAGAAATTTATTTCCTCACAGTTCTGGAGGCTAGAAGTCTGAGACCAAGGTGTCAGCAGAGACGGTTTCTTCTGAGGTCTCTCTCCTTGGCTTGCAGATGGCTGTCTTCTCCCTGGGTCTTCACAAGGTCTTCCCTCTGTGGCTGTGTTCTAATCTCCTCCACTTCTACGGACACCAGTCATATTGGATTATGTCCAATGACCCGTATGACCTCATTTTACCCTTGATCACCTCTTAAAGGCCCTATCTCCAAATACAGCTATGTTTTGAGATACTGGGGGTTGGGACTCCAGAAGAAGGCACAATTCAGCTCATAATACTTGGTAACATTTTAAAAGTATCATCACTTAGACCTCTAATGAAGAGGGATCCTTATCTTTCAGAATCTCTTCGGCAAATTAGTACAAATTTTAATATCGTCACAACTGGAAACCGTGGGTTGTTGCTGCATTTTGTTTTAAATTTTCTGTCACAGAAGGTCAATAGGATCAGAACTTTAAAATCTTGCTGACCCGTAGGTACTGTGAGAAGGACACTGGATGGGGGTCAGGAAGCCTGGCTTTAAATGATGAGAAATAGCATTTTTATTAGATTATTTATCAAATTATAATTATTATTAACATTTTTATTATTAACATATTTTATTCGTTAGCTGTAATGAGGCAGGATCTCACTTGACCCAGGAACCCTGAATGCTGAACCTATTCTCACCCAGTTTTTACTGTGGTGGGTTTGTGGGGATATGCCAGACAGTAGCACATTCTTTATTGTTATAAAGGTTTTAGTCCAAACTACAGTTTAATCCCCCAGTGACCTGGGCTGGACCTCATGGCAGCACCAGGAGGCCCTTTGCACCTGGGCTAGAGGTGGATTTGCAGCCTGTACTCCGGGAGGGCTGAGCAGCCTCCCGGGCCCCTGCCTGCTGCCTGCTCTTTACCCCTGCCAATCTCACCACTCTGACACTGAGAAAAAGCAGATCTAGGAAGAAGCATCAACAAGGCAAGGAGGGGAGGGAAGCACTTTTCTTAATCCCTGAGTGGAGCTTTTCCAAGCCCCTCACTGCAGACTCCCCAGCAGCCCTATCTATCTCCCTGCAGGTGGAAGGCAGGGCTAGTCTAACTGCACGTGTGTGCGTGTGTGTGTGTGCGCGCACGCGCGCGTGTGTAAACTTCACATCTTGATTCTGAACAGTCCTCAGAAAAAGAAGGGAAAAGGGGAGGTGGGGAGGTGGTGTTAAGGATGAAGTGATTTATTACACTTCCCTCCTAGTAGCTGAAGCTTTGGGGGTCAATAATGAAGAAGCATTTATAAAAGCCTGGAGGCATCCATTGTTTTCTGAAGGTCCATAGAAAACTGCCAATGGTTGGGAAAATGTCCCCACAAAAGTGAAGAGGGCATTTTTCAATGTTTCTCGTAGACCACCAGCCTAGCTGTTAAACTCAGTGTGAACAAGGGAAGAAACAAAGGGCAAGTGGAACAATGTTGGTGCCTCTCTCCCGCCGCTAGTGGGAGCTCTAGATTCGTGCCTCTCCATCAACCCAAGGATGGGCTAGAACCCGGGGTGAGGATATTTTGGTGGGCCTGGCACCAGAGGCTGAGAGGCTGAGGTGAAAACTAGCCCCTGCAGTGTTATCTTCTGGGAGTCATTACTTCACTCGACTAGTTTGGTAAGCAGACCGGGGGCCTTCCCCCACTTACACATCGTGAGCTTAAAAACTATAGTTCAGGGGCACCCGGGTGGCTCAGTCAGTTAAGCGTCTGCCTTCGGCTCAGGTCATGATCCCAGGGTCCTGGGTTTAAGCCCGACATTGCAGGGAGCAGGGAGCCTGCTTCCCTCTCCCTCTGTTGTCCCCCCTTTTGTGTTCTCTTAGTCAAATAAATAAATAAATTCTTTAAAAAATAAAAATAAAATAAAAACTACAGTTCTAGAGATGAAGGCCAGGGTCCCATGTACAGAGACCCAAGATGCCAGATAGCCTGCTTCCAGGTTGTAGGCTTTAGCCTGTGCAGGACCAGGACAAAAGGCATCCATCCTAAGAGGCCCAGACATGCACCCTGGCCCGACCTGTAGGATTTATAGCAAAAGCCTTGTTGAAATAAAGTGATTTTTCTTGGAGAGCCCCCTCTGAATATCCTTCCTGAGAACCAGAGGTAAGGAGATGATGCTGAGGTACGTATGGGCATCCTTGACCCCACAAGATACATCTTATTAAGACTGACATTGTTATTTTTAATTCCCCAGTTCTAGTCATATCAATTTTCTTCCCTGTCTAAGTCATTGTTTAGGAAGGACAGTGCTGAGTACAACTATAGGTTTGCAGCTGCCAAAGGAAACACCTGCTGAGAACCAAATGAGGACAGATTCTTCTCTCAGGCCTGAGAACAAGACCCAGCCAAGAACAGGCTGCTTTCACTTCACTGCACTTAGTTTGTAATAATGCATTTTTTGGTAAGATTCTTTGATTAATGTTGGTCTCGTCCACTAACCTCTAAGAATTGTGGGGCCCACACTGTGTCCCTCCGATTCATGCATCAGATCCGGTGATTGGCCGACCTCTTGGCACACAGCAACGGAGCGATCTAACCGGCCGTTCCCAAACCGTGTGCCGAGGCACCCTGCCACAGGCGCCGTAGCAAACCCACAGGGCACCACAGTCTTTTACCTTTCTGAGGGAAACAGCGATCCTCGACATCCATGAGGCCCAGAGCAGATGACCAGCTGGAGACAGATAGTGCACAGCTTCAACATTAGATCATCTGCATTCCTTTCAATGACATCAGATCTTTTGAAGTTTGGCTTTGGGTTGTTGCTGTGACAAAATGCACGAGTTGCAGAAAACCAGTGTGGGACAGGAAACAAGGGTGGCTGGTCTGGGAAAGCTTGCCCTGCCCAACAACAGCACAGCCTGCTAGTAACTGTGGGGATTTCAAAGTAAAATGAAAAGCAGTATTGTTTTTGTTTCAATGTATGTGCGTGTTTTTTCTGAACAGCGACTAAATTATTAAATAAATAAATAGATAAATAAATGAATGCTTCCTAGATTGTTTGGACTTAACTACTCAATAAATGGTGCCGTTAGATAGTTCTTTTGGCCCAGGGACCAGAGAACCACTTACTGAGAAAGCAAGAGCACTGCGAACTGAGGTCGGGGAGCCTCTGGCTTCGTCAGCATTGGTTGACTGACTGATGGCCTCAGGATCGAAGTTCTGTACCTGGTCGCTCTACCTACAAAATAATTCAAGATGGACAAAAAGGCACTGTGGGAGCAAAAGAGTCACCGAATTTTGTCCTCACAGAGGAGAAGAGAGTTCTGCTACTGAGCTCTCTTCTTGAGCAGCTCAGGTTTATTGAACACTTACCTATTAGCCAGGCCCTAAGCTTTCATTTCTTTATTTTTTAACTTGACCTCCCCGAATCCCCTCGGTAGTCTTTTGAGGGCTATTGTTGCTCATATTTGCACAGGAGATATGCAGGAGGAAAGGAGCACAAAGATGGCAAGTGGTAGACACAAGGCTCAAAAGCTGGTGTGCTTTGGGCGCCTGGGTGGCTCAGTTGGTTAAGTGACTGCCTTCGGCTCAGGTCATGATCCTGGAGTCCCTGGATGGAGTCCTGCCTCGAACTCCGTCTGCTTCTCCCTCTGACCAACCCTCCACTCCCCCCCCCCGCCCCGCCCCGTGCTCATTCTCTCTCTCTCTCTCTCAAATAAATAAATAAAATCTTAAAAAAAAAAAAGGTGGTGTGCTTTATATTAACACCCATTCTCTTAATCATCATTGTAACAATAATGATGCTGATAAATGTTGATAATTTATCAGGATTAGCTATCATTTAAACTCATTGTATTTTTATTACTATTGCTAAAATGTAAGCTTTAACAGTACTTTAGACGTTGTATGAACAATTTACATGGATTATTCCACTTAGTAAGAAAATCTTAAGAAGGAGGCATTATTAATGACTCTTATTTCGCTAAATAATAACACATAAGCAAGCAATCAGTGAAGGAGGTTGGGCGAGGCCACATGCCCAGCCCAGCGTCTCGCTGCTATTGCAGGTGCAACCAAGTTTTGAATTCAGGCTGAGTGTGCTCTGTACTAACACTGCTGGCCAAATAGGGGAGCTTCTGGAGAAAACTTGGTTACTAGACGGGGAAATTACTTAGAGGCAAGTAATAGCTACTGATGCCGAAAGCAGGAGGCCGGCAAGTAAGAGTCACTAAATCCCAGCATTTTGATGTTGTTCTCCATGTGGCAGTCCCAAATGAGCTGGAAGTTTCAAGAAACGTGAAGGCCAAGGAAGCCAAAGTTCTCTTTTTAAGAGTTAGTGGCTCTTGGGGCGCCTGGGTGGCTCAGTCGTTAAGCGTCTGCCTTCGGCTCAGGTCATGATCCCAGGGTCCTGGGATCGAGCCCCGCATCGGGCTCCCTGCTCTGTGGGAAGTCTGCTTCTCCCTCTCCCACTTCCCCTGCTTGTGTTCCCTCTCTCACTGTGTCTCTCTGTCAGATAAATAAATAAAATCTTAAAAAAAAAAAAAAGAGTCAGTGGCTCTTTTGGAGAGGAGCTGTAAAGCCATCTGGGAGCACATGGGCCTCTCAGCGCCGGGGTACTTCCCCTACGGAGAGACTTAATTGCTTGAATTCATTGTAGGGGGACCTGTATGGAAGTGACCCAGTGAGAGCCATGGCCTGGGCATCCTCGGGGCCCCTCCTCATCCTGCCTTCTACAACCACCTCTGCAGGACCTGAATGACAGATATGCCAAGGAAAAAAAATGCGTAGAAAAAGAAAAGATCCTGTCTTGTCTACTCCATGGTGACAAACAGTATTTCTCTTTGCTGGAGGGAATATTGAGGAAACAATATTTTTCGAGGTCTTCATCCCCGCCTGGGTAGGTAAGTGGAGGTGGGAACGTTAATCGATGGGTCCAGAGCACTGGGCTGGAGCGAGCCTCACATACATCCCAACATGGGCTACAGGGCAGGTCCCTTGGGTCTGCCCCTGCTCTAAAACCAAGAAAGGAATGCCCAAGGGTGCTTCCAATAGTTTCAAAAAGAAGGGTTTTTTTTTTCTTTCTTTCTTTTTTTCAAGATTATTTACTTATTTATTTGAGAGAGAGAGAGAGAGTGCGAGTGGGCACAAGCAGTGGGAAGAGACAGAGGGAGAGGGAGAAGCAGGCTTCCTGTGGAGCAGGGAGCCCGATGCGGGGCTCGATCCCAGGACCCTGAGATCATGACCCGAGCCGAAGGCAGACACTTAACTGACGGAGCCACCCAGGTGCCCACCAAAGGAAGGGTTTTTAAAGAAAATGTGCTTTGTCTCAAAGCCCTGAAGAACCAGTAGTCTCCAAGAAGTACGCAGTCCTTGTCACCAGCAGACACCATCCCATCGAAAAAGACTTTTGCATCATTTCCACATAATACGTGTGTGTGTGTGTGTGTGTGTGTGTGTGTGTGATATTAATGATACTGGTCAGCATGAAATAAGAGTTTTCTACAACAACAAAGAAATACAGAGAATTAGTTTTTGGAAAGATATGCAGTAATGCAGCTCTGGATTGAATTTTAGGTATTTTTTGGCTATCATGTATGTGCCAGGCATGTTATTATTTATTCTAGGTAATATTTTTGGAGCACCTAGTGAAAGCCAAGCTCTGTGATGGAGACAAGAAAGCAAGGTCCTTGCCTTCACACAGGGTCCTTCTAGAGGGAGAGAGAGACAGATACTAGAAAACTAACAAATGAAAAAGCTGCAGATGATGATTAATGCTATATAAGAAGTAAATAGAGTCCTCAGTAAGAGCATAGATGGGTTTTCAGAGTGAGCCCTAAGAAGGGCATTCTGGCAAAGGAAACAGCAGAGACAATATTCCTGGTAGGTATGGGATGAAATTATTAAAAATACAGTCCTTGTGAGTAGACTTTTCCAGATTGACAGGACAAGTGTTGTAATGGTCGTGTGTACTGGGTGCTGATAGGACACATAAAAAAGAAGAACCCAACACCAAATGTGGGGGAGCCTCTTGGGGAAGATGACACTTGAGTGGTAGTCTTATGGTGGGTACGGTAAGGGTGGTTCTTAAATTGGTCATTAGTAGAATCTTGAGGAAAGAGTAGCTAAGTGTCTGGGCCACTTAGGAACAGATACGAGAAACACAGACCAAGAAGCTCTACTAGAGAGTATTTATTCAGAGACAAACATACACAAACATACAGAAGCTTTGCTGTGAGATCACCTACCCTTATCTCTGCAATGCTGATGGAGTATACACATCTGTCAGAACTCTTCTCTCAGAACTCCGTGAGTCAGCCGGAAGTCAGGTCACAAATAGGGCGCAGTTACCCCAACAGGTAGGTGCCTTCGCCTGCTTATCCTCCCCCCACCACCATCATTTCTCTGGTGATGGGAAAGTATAAATTCTTTGGAGCCCACGGAGAGGTTCTGCAAAGAGCGGAATGCCAAAAGTAAATCAATCTCTGTCTTTCTGGAGGAGGAAGAGGAAGACTATCCAGGAAGACCTCCAGGATTCCCTTCCAATCTTTTCCAAATGCTTTCTGTGGAAAAGTCCTGGCAAGGTGGTCTCCCTTTTAAATCTAGAATTTTCTTCTCACTGGCCATTCGCAAAGCTAGAAATCTCAGGAGTTCCATTTTGGCCTGTTCCTGTGGGATTTTTGTTGCCAACAGAGATAATTTCAGATCAGCCCCATTTAAAAGTGTGTGTTCCAATCCCCCCAAATTCTGGTGTGCCCGCTTTATGGGGCTTTGGGAAATTTCTTTGCCTTTACTTAGAATGAACATCAGGAAAGCAGTCTGGGAGCTCTTCACTGAAACCATCCAGGTTTATAAACATGGTGTTTCCCCCTCTGAAAACCAACTGCACATGTGCTCACATAAAAGTACGATAAATCAGGGCGCCTGGGTGGCTCAGTTGGTTAAGTGACTGCCTTCGGCTCAGGTCATGATCCTGGAGTCCCTGGATCGAGTCCCGCATCGGGCTCCCTGCTCGGCAGGGAGCCTGCTTCTCCCTCTGACCCTCCCCCCTCTCATGTGCTCTCTCTCTCTCTCTCATTCTCTCTGTCTCAAATAAAAAAAAAAAAAAAAAAAATCTTTAAAAAAAAAAAAAAAGTACGATAAATCAGTTTTATATTCAGCCTTATGGGAGGAGAATGGAAAAATGTAACAGAGAAAGGTGAACAAAACATCAAAGGTGGCCCGAACTTTTCAGCAGTAGGGAGCTGGGCTTCCTGCCTTCACTTAGTAACACCATTAGCTGACATTTATTGCTTCTTTACCCACTGGCACACACTGTTCCAAGTACTTCGTATGCGTTCACACAGTTCCTTCTCACAGTAAGTCTATCAGGTAGGTGCTTTTATTTTTCGCGCTTGGCAGATGAGGGAACAGAGGCATAGAGGGGTTAAGTGAGAAGCAGGCAGGCTGGCTCTAGCACTCAGGCTTTTAGCCTCTAGGACACACCTGCCCCTTCAGGAGCAGAAAGGAGGTAGAGCTGGCTGAGGGACGTTTTCATGGCCGTCTATATGTTCTCCAGAGTTTGGTAGTCTAGGGAACTCTTCCCTTGGCTCTCTCTTCCCACACCTCAGGTCAGCTGCTCAAGTGGATATACAGAGCACTAACCACTGTTAAAGATTTTACGAATTCTTCGTTCGTAAAAATGTGGCAGGAGAATGTGGATTTTTTTCCCTACACTTATTTCCCCTTCCTGCCTCCACTCTCGCTCTTCTAATCGTGCTACCTTCTCTGTCATTAGACCAAAATTGTCATAAACATTTGTTCAAGTCAGATATATTTAAAATAGATGTGTGCACACACACACATGCACCCACTCATGCACACATATACACACAAAGCAAAGGAGAAATTCAAAATATGTTCACTTATTTTAGGTCATTTTCTCACTTTTTAATAGAGTTGGCGTCAGAATTAAAAGGAAACTTAAAGTTCATTTAGTCCAATAGATCTCAAGTGGAGGCAATATCGCCCCCTAGAGGGTTTACTCCAGGGTTCTGGGTGTGTTGAAGGATTGAAGATGGGCTACAACCTGTGTTTAGTGAGGGAGATAGAGATGTTAACTATCCCATAACACGAGGGACAGTCCCTCACAACAACACGTTCTTCTGCCTTTGAATGCCAATGGTGCCTCACTAATAAACACCGATTTGAGTTCCGAACTTCCATTTTTTTTTTAAGATTTTATTTATTTATTTGAGAGAGAGACGGAGGGAGACAGAGAGAGAGAGAGAGAGAGCATGAGAGGGGGGAGGCTTAGAGGGAGAAGCAGATTCCCCACCGAGCAGGGAGCCCGATGCGGGACTCGATCCCGGGACTCCAGGATCATGACCTGAGCCGAAGGCAGTCGCTTAACCGACTGAGCCACCCAGGCGTCCCCCGAACTTCCATTTTAAAACTGAGAAACTGCCATAGAAAGGTGAGGAAACTTTCTTAAGGTCACTTAGCTAGCCTGTAACACTATACATAGTAGATCTACATAGTTCTAGAAAAGGGCTCTTTCTGATACACCAGAGGGTCCATAGAGGTCACAACCATTTTCACAACAATCCAAGATACTTGCTTTTATCGTTTTCATTCCCTCAGGGAGAATGAGGACTATACAATGCAGTTTTCCGGGAGCTACATGATGTGTGATGATGTATATGTATAATGAAGTGTGTCAACGTTTAGAAGATGTGTGAACAAATATTTTCCAAATGACAAAAGCATGATATTATAGAATCATTCTTAGGTAAAATATCCATTAAAAGTGCAAGAAGACCTCTAGTCGTGGAATGAGTAAGTCACAGAAATAAAACGTACAGCATAGGGAATATGGTCAATGATATTGTAATAGCGTTGTGTGGTGACTGATGGGAGCTACACTGTGGTGAGCACAGCATAACAGAGAGAGATGTTGAATCACTATGTTGTACACCTGAAACTGATGTAACATTGTGTATCAATTATACTCAAAAAATGTATTTAAAAGTAGAAGAAACCAACCCTGCCAACACCTTGATTCTGGACTTCTGGCATCCAGAATGGTGAGACCAAAAAAAAAGTGCAAAAAGGCCAACGGATTTTAACGTACTAAGTACAGAGTTCATTAATACGATTTAAGATTTCACTTTGCCACTAACATTTAAGAAAGTATCACTCACTGAGTTTTACTATAGTATCAAAGAATATCCACAATTATCTGAACGAGCTATTAAAATATGTCTCCCTTTTTTAACTGCAAATTTGTAGGGGGTCAAATTTTCTTCATCTCTTCAACCAAGACAACATATTGCAATGGATTGAATGAAGAAGCAGAGAGGACAATCCAGTTGTCTTTTATTAAGCCAGACATTGAAAAGATTTGTAAAATTGTAAAGCAATGCCAATCTTCTCATCACTTTTGTTTTGGAAAATATATTTATTATTCACAAAATATGTTAGTTTATATTAACGTGCAATGAGTTTATTAATTTTAAAATGGATTAGTAAATATATATTTAAATATTTTCAGTTAAAAATATAATAACTGTAAGTAGTAAATATAGTAAATATAAATAGATATAACCCACATAAAGTTCTTTGGGATCTTTAGTAATTTTTAAGGATGCAAAAGGGGTCTTGAGGACAAAACATTTGAGAACTGCTCCCCAACATCATACCCCTTTGACTAAATCTGATTCTCCTGGGTAAGACCACACACTTTTTAAAAAATTATTCCTCGGATGATTCTGATGTAGCCTGAGAACTATTGGAATAGAATGCCTCTTTGTTGGAGAAAGTCCCATTCTAATGTTGAGCTGTAGGAACAATGCCAGGAACAAGGGCAGGCCTTAACAGGCCTACTGGGGACTCTAAAGATGCTGTTGACTTTGTATTACCAAGGAGCAGAGGTAATCTCTCCAGATCTGGGGAGGAGGGGGCAAGGAAACTCCCAACCCAATTCCTGATTCTTCTTAACTAAGAGAAGCAGCTGAGAGTCAAACAGAGAGAATGAGCCTTAAGAGGAAGAGTTCCAGTTCTGGACACCATTGCTAGAGCTCTGGGCTTGGTAGGAAAAATCATAGACCCAGTCAGGGGGATTGTGATTCTCCCCCATGTTCCAACTAACCTCGAGGCCAGGAGGTAGGTTGTGGGCCAAATCTGGCTCACGGAGATGCATTATTTGTACTTCGCAGAATGGAGAAGCTTTCTGGAATCAGATGGAAGCATTCAAAAAATTTGAAATTCCAGATTTCTAGCTCATCTTAAAAATTGGAAGATCTGGAACACATGGGCCCAAACTCTACGTGGCAACCATTGTCTGGACCTGCACCAGTGTTGCTGCCAACAGGTGGAATCTAAGCCCTCCACAGTCTCCAGGCCACCTCACTGTTGATGTTACTTGCCTGGCCCCGGGGGTTGCCATCCCCGTTCTAGACAGCTCAAAGAGAAGGGTGGGATCATTTGGTGGTCTAAGGAGAAGACAAGGATGAGGTCTGTCCCAGCGCCTGTACTGTTCTTGTCCAGAATGACAAGATGGCCACGCAAACTCAGGGTGGGTCTAGCAGAGTCTGAAATCTGGCACTGGGACTTCGGGTTGATCTAATTTGCCTGGGTGCAAGGATTAGAGGCCAACAGTTTGATGTTTCCATTACCGATTTTAGTTATTGTGCTAGTAATAGCACTAGTCATAGCTCTAAAGGGCTCCAATGAGCTGTATGTGATCGATTCACTGCATCTTCTTTGTGAATATAAGAGCTCAGAGAAACCAGTATTCTCCACTTGGTGTCTTTTTGACATCACTTGTGTCATCATGAAAAGAGCAGTTATACTGAATCCCTTGATCTCCTCCATAGAGAAATCTCTTGCTCTGTTGCTTCATTTTCATATTTGGTCTTCATTCATCAATCCAGTTAAGAAAAGCCACCTCCTCAAGTGTCAGCTGTGGATCCAAAAACATCTACCAAAGATAAGCTGTTGTCATGGCAAAAAACAACAAACCTAAAGGTGATGGATCACGGGACTTGGTTACTGTACTTGCCTGGGAGTCCGCACTGCCTCCAACCTTTACTTAACTCTACATGCAGCTTTTCAACACCGCGTTCCTGGGTTGTTTCAAAAGCACTTTGCTTCTCACTTTGCAACTCCTCGAGCCAATGGCATTCAACCACATTACGTAGATCTGCACTTGCTATATTGCTTGGCAGTCTTAAAATCTGGCTTTTGTTCAAAAATGTTCATAAAAGTTTGGAAAATATAGAAGGTAGTCTGTTAGGATCTGGAATTTTTTGTTTGTTTTCTGCTCATTAAAAACAACAACAACAACAACAACAACCCCAAGTATTGAGGCAAGTCTTAGGATAAAAGTTCACTAAAAACATCTTGGTTGCATGTCAGGTTGAATCCCAACATAAGAAGTTGCAGTAACTAGGTCTTAATGATTAATTCTTCCACTGACTAATTTGTTGACTTTAGTTAGGTTACTTAGTTTTTCTGCTATTCCTTTGTCCAAACAGCAAGAATTCCAAATTAGAATTTATTTAAAATCTAATAAACAAACAGAACTGAAAGAGGCTTATGGCTCTAGCTTAAACATGGTGTTTAACCATGTTGACTCACCAAATTTTTAAAACCTATCACAATTTGACTTAATTTAAGAAAAAAATTTTCTTATTAAGGAAATATTTTCCATGCCTACATGTATTCAAAATATGATTTTGTGACTATGAATTCATTTGGACTGTTTCTGCATTTTGGAATTAAGGGGAGGGGAAGAATGCCCACCCTACCCTTGAAGTGAAGTAAGAGTTGCTTCAAACTGTGCCCCCACGGAAAACTTGACATGCATTTCCCATGTTTGTGGGGAGGAAGATCAAGCACTCAAGTCTGAGCCCCATGAGGGAAATCCAAGTTCAGGAGCCAAGCTGCTGACCTGCTCTGGTGGAAGAGTGAAGAACAGAAGTTACTATTGAGCAGGGACAGGCTGGCTCTCTCAGGGTTAGTGGGGCAAGGAATGCAGGCATATGGACCCATGAAGGACAGTGCACAGAAGAAAGGGAATCAGCTTAGAGATTTCTTAGATTTCTTAGATGTTATTGATGGGAGTATTCAAAGATGCCTGAAAATCATCAACATATGTCCCTTCAGAAGATGAGTCTAATTCCCATCCCATTGATCATCTGGCCTTGATGGCTCAGTCCTATCAAATAGAATGTGGAGAAAGTGATGCTGCATGTCTTTGGAGGCTAGTTAATAAAAGACAAAACAACTTCTGCCTCACTAGCACTCTTAGGACAGGTACTCTGGAAACCTTCTGCCACCACATAAGAGGTCCAGTTACCCTGAGGTAGCCATGCAAAGAGACCGAGAGAGAGAGACTCAAGGAGCCCCTGGCCAGCTTCCACACTGGTGAGGTATTATACTCCGAGCACTGTTCGGGTATGGTTGGTCCCATAGGGACAGAGAATGGGAACATCCAGTACGACAACCTGAAGACGTGATGGAACATTAGCACAGAAGAACCTGCGGTTGGCTTCCGGTTCCCTGGGCATTGAGGGAGGAGTAAGCAACCAGCTCTCCGGTCATGGGAACTACGGATTGAGAGGCAATTGCAAAATTGGAGGTTTTTGAAGAACTTATAAGATACAGTGAGGCTTTCAACGTTTTCCAGGCCCAGTGTGAAATTGCTTTATGATGGTCGGAGTCAGGAAAAAACATCCCTATTCCCTCAACCTCTTCTTCTTCCTTTGGCTGTTTCATTAAGCTAGGCCACACATTCCCCTGCTGAAAAAAACATTTTCATAACTTTGAGATGGAGAAACCATTTCTAAGCATGATGCACAAAACCAAGAAGTCACAAAGGAAAAGACTAAACAAAAATGTAAAAAGTTTGAGCAGCAAAACACAGTATTTTTGCAATGTTAAAAGAGGAGCAACAAACAGGAAAACTATTGACAGTCTATAACAAAGGATTAATTGCACACAACATATATGGCATAATATGTGCCAATAAATCAGTTAGGAGAATATGAACAATGGGTAAAAGGAAGTCTCTTGATAGAATAAAGAGAATTAGTCAAGAAATATAAGCAAATATATTCAAACTCACCAATCATTACAGAAATAAATTTAAATGTATTCATATTTATTGTACTTAGCATCTGTATTGGTTTCCTGGAGCTACTGTAATAGTACCACAAACGGGGTGGCTTGAGAAACAGAAATTGATCGTCTCATGGTTGTGGAAGCTAGAAGTCTGTGATCAAGGTGTTAGCAAGGTAGGTTCCTTCTGCGGGCTGTGATACAAGATCTTGTCCACGCCTCTCTCCTAGTTGCTGGTGGTCCTCTGACAATCACTGGAGGTCCTTGCCTTGAAGATGCACCATGCTGACCTCTGTGTTTATCTTCACACTGTGTTCACCTCATGTTCATGGCTCTCTCTACGTCCAAATCTGCCTTTTTTATAAGGACGCCAATCGTGTTGGGTTAGGGCCTGCCCTAATGACCTCATTTCAACTGACTACCTCTTTGAAGACCCTATTTCTAAATAAGGTCACACTCTGAGGTACTGGGGGTTAAGGCTTCGACCTATGAACTTGGGGGACACAATTCAACAAGAGCAGCATCCATTAAGAAAAGCAGTAGTGTTGAATATTGGAAACTGTAGAGAAACAGTACTCTTGTATATAGCTGATAGAGTAGAATTTGTATAACATTTTGGAGATGAACTTGCTAGTATCTCTCAGAATGATATATTCTGAATGTGCATGTCCTTTTCTCTCCAATTTCACTTTTATGAATTTAACAAAATCTAAAACAGGCAAAGTCAATATGAGAAAAAGAACCTTTAAAGGTAAGATTTTTGGGGCACCTGGGTGGCTCAGCCGCTTAAGCGTTGGACTCTTGATTTTGGCTCAGGTCATGATCTCAGGGTCGTGAGGTTGGGCTCCGTGCTCAGTGGGGAGTTTGCTTGAGATTCTCTCCCTCTCCCTCTGCCCCTCTTCCCAGCCTCTCTCTCTCAAATAAATAAATAAAATCTTTAAAGATTTGTCAGAGAGAGAGTGCACACAAGTTGGGGGGGGGTGGCAGGCAGAGGGAGAGAAGCAGGTTCCCGGCCGAGCAGGGAGCCCGATGTGGGATGCGATCCCAGGACCCTGGGATCATGACCTGAGCTGAAGGCAGCCACTTAACCAACCGAGCCACCCAGGCGTCCCAATCTTTAAAATTTTTAAAGGAAAGATTTTCCGGGGAATGGGGAGGATGATGTGTGAGGTAACGTTACTGTTTTCAACAAAGCGGGTATCATGGACAAGTAGATTTCAATCTCCAATCTCCAAGCTGCTCTTCAACAATGAACCTTGCTAGGCTTGATTTGTGATTCTCCGAATAGCCCACGTGGGAACGGAAGGATAGTTACTTTATTTTCCTCTGGCTCTTTCCACTCCTGTAACCTGCAGAGCACTAGCTGACTAAGGTTGCCACATTTAGCAAATAAATGCACAGGACACCCAACTAAATTTGAATTTCAGATAAACAATGAACATGTTTTGAGTATAAATAGGTCCCATGCAATATATGGCACATACTTATACCAAACAAGTTATTCATTGCTTATCTTAGATTCAAATTTAACTGGACATCTATATTTTTCTCCGGCCATCTGACACCTGGCTCCAAACCCCACAGCAGGTGCGCCTGGCCTGGGGAAGCTAGGATGCTGTGACATGATTCCACTATATATCCCTTATTCAGGCCTGGTCTCAGTTACGCTTTTGCAAAACCTTCATAAAAAACAAAGAACAAACCATGTGACAGTTGCTGCAAAAACTGTACCAGGAGCTGGTCTCATGTAAATATGATGTTAATTAAAACAGATGGGTCTACAGCATAAACAAAACGACCGCAGGGGGCTGGTTTTTGTTCTGTCTGGGTTCCTTAATATAGTAACTCAGTTCCCATCTTGTTAGCACTCTTTCCTTATCAAGCATTGAACTGGGGTATAAGGAAGTTTAAATTACCAGTGATTGGAGATCCGTTTTCTAAACACTTGAAACAGATGGTTTATTGCCTGAAAAGCATGCTTCTTTTTAGGGAGTGGAGTGTTGAGCTTGGCTATTTCAGGAAAATGTTTTGTTGTAGCGCATCTACTGACGTCAGGTTTGCCACACTGATGAAGTGTGTCCCCTACAGCCACCCCCTCGCCCCCGGCTCTGTTCCTTCCATTGAGTTTGCCTACTGGGCAAAGGTCTCATTTTTAGTGTCGCCTGCTTGCTTCTTCAACATTGCATTGGGCAAAAGCCTACTTACTCCTCCTGTAGAAACCTCTCGCAGCTTCCAAAAAAGAGCAATAACCATGCAGAAGATTTTTGAAAATAAATGTCATTTGAGAGTCTACAATTGATAAAGTTGGATGCTCTCCTAACTGAGCTGCAGGGAGCCTAACAAAAAGATAATTTCCTTTTTGGCCATTTTTTAGCGATCTCGGACCAGTCCAGGGTGACATGTTCCATTTAGGTGTCACATCTTTTTCATCTCTTTTAATCTAGAACAGTTTCTCAATCTATCTTTGCCTTTCTTGGATGGGTTTGAAGAGTACAGACTAGTTATTTTGTAGCATGTCCTTCTCATGGGTTCGTGTGATGTTTCTGCATTCAGGGTCAGGTTAGGTTATGCATGTTAGGCAGGAATACTCATAAGGTGTTAGCACCAGATTTTCTAGCACATTCCCATGCGGTGCAAGAAAGTTGGCCCTGTGTCCTGTGAGTGAAACTTTTCTGCCAAATCCTGATTTGACCATGGTGCTTCCTGCCTCCCACCAAAGAATCTCAAATTGAACTGAATGGCTTAAATTTTTTGTAAGATTCTCAGAATCACATTTAAGAGTAAGAATGGATTGAGGTGTCCATGTGTTTTGGGGTTTCCTTCTCGGAACGAGATGAGCACTTTGGCTCTGTGCTAACGGTCTGAGGAAGGTTAAGAGAGGGCAGGAACTGGTTCTTGTAAACTGACAGTTCGGGAGAGTGAGTTGGAGATAATCGCATAATCCATTTATAACCACCCAAGTTAACAAGCTCTCACCTTCTCCAAAATAGGCCCCTTATTTACAAATAGTCACTTCTGGCCCAAAAGTGGGCTCCCATCCACGTGACTAAAGTCACATGCAGCCCTCCCTCATGGCCTTATTTTCCTGCAACACCACCAAGACCAATTCCCATTAGGAACGCCATCAGAAACCGTATTCAATGCATAATCCGAGCTTTGAAAATGTTTTCTCTCTGTAAACACACTGTCCCCCAAGATAACTTGCAGCTGTGTCTCCACAATTTGATCCCAGGCTGTCTCAGTAGATAAGAAACTCCTAGAATAACGGTGGCTGGTCCTATGCCGCCATGCTCAGGTCAGACCACATATGGAGAATGGGTCCAGGCACCACCCTGTGAGAGACAACCACAGATGGAATTGTTTATGGAACAGAATGAATAGGTTGCTAAAGAATTCAAAATCAAGTCAGAAGAACGGCTTTCCAGGCCTTTTTAGTCCAGCCCTGGCCCGTGCCCCATCTTGGGTTCTCAGCTCCCTTCCCTTCACGACTCGAACTCTTGTCTTGGCCTTATCAGTTCTCCTGATCCTGAGGGACAAAGACTGTGCTCTCTGCTGACGCTTTTGTCAGATAAAGCCTACCAGCCGGGACATCAGAAGATTCTCCCCAAAAGAGGTACACGATGATTGTCCGATAGAAGGAATTTTAGTTCACCTGGCTCTGTCTCTATGGCCTTCCAATCCCACATTCTACCATAGAAATGAACTTCCTTCCAGAACAGGCAGCAGGGTCTGTCAGTCCACCAGGCCCGCTATCCACTCAGGGGACAGGCCCTGGTCCAGGTGCAGACCTTCTGTTTCCATCTGGCTGAGGGAGCTCGCTGTGTCTGGCTCTGTGCTCAGAGGCACATTGCAGGAAATGGGAACAGTGGATCCAGAAGGACAGGAGAGCGATTTGCATGCCAAGAGGCTGTCACAAAGATGGATTCGATGTGTATGTGCCCCGCCCCAGACTTGTGAACTGGGAAGTTATGAGGGACAGAGGAGACACTTCAATTCCATAGAAGGAAGATCTCCCCGTAACTTTCTGCTTACCTTTGTTTCTCCTACAGTGACTTGTGCACATAGTGACCTACATGATTGGATAAATAGAGTACAATCGAGGCAGAGCCCTCTAAAACTGTAATAGGTGCCTTTAAGGAGGTATGGCACTCCCTTCTCTTTAAATATTTGCAGAAAAGATTGAAAGTACTTTGGTGGGCTGCTGGGGGCAGTTAATAGTAACATGTTTACAAGTCTGTTCTAGCCTGAGATTCTATGATGGTCAATAATCAAATTTCAGTGAAACTTGGCTTGAATGTGCTTCTCGAAGTAATATCTCTTTCATCTGCGTCATTCTAAATTCGAAGAAGAAATATTTCTCGGTTGTGGACCAAGAAGAGCTCATTTCATTTTCTAGCTATGTCTCTGGCATTCATGGGATTTACAGAAAGTTGTGTGAGATGGGAGAACCACATAACAGAAGCTTGCTCTCTGGTTTAGAAGCTAAAGCCAGGACACTGTTTCCTCAGGCCACTGCTGTTCTACTAATACAGGAAGAAGTTTTAGTCCACCTGGATTTACTGTGAGATGAAAACGTAAAAAAAAGCGGGGGGGAGTAGGATTGGGGGAGTGCAAAAGACATTTCATCTTAAGGAAAAATAAGTTGCAAATAATTATGGTCAAAATAACGTTTCCATTTTATTTAACACGATGACTCTGAATGTACACATTTGGTTTATGAACACAGTGTAAAATATCTTCATCTTCGTTTAGTCTAGTCCTTACTACAGAAATTTGGACATAAATGATGAACACGTTTTACACAAGAAAAGAAATGTGTGTGCTTTTTAGCTGGTTGTGCGTGACTGTGGTTTTAGCGGGTTTCCCGTTTGTCAGATGGGCAGGAGCGCGCACACCTCCCCCGTGCGATCAAGCCGGACACGCACAAAACAAGTGCTTGTGTGTGAGACAAGCATGCCCAGCACAACAAATGGTCATTCCTAGATGAGGTTGTTGACTTAGAATACATTTCCACATCCAGAAACACCCTTTTTTGTGCCGCTGGTGTACATTACGTACTTTTCTTCCACCGACTGTGTGAAGTCAAATGTCCTTGTTGGAAGTGAGAAAATGCACAGACTTACAGCCGTGTTCCTTTTTCACCAGAACTGCAAAGGGTGAGGTATGGCCCACAGTGACTCTGTGAAAAGGTCCACCACCCTCAGAAAAGGCAACATCCCGTCTGTGCTACAGACAACTTGTAAATGGCTTTGCCACAAAGCTTCTGGGCTTTATAGGCTGTTGATGGGTCCAGTACGAAGTAATATGTAAAATTCCTTTCTGTGGAAATCTGTTTTACCTGAAGAATATAGATTCCAAACAAAACCAAAACACGTACTAACAGTTCTGGGAAAAGTATTTACCATTAATTTCTTGGGCCAAAAATTACACACAGGGAAAGAAATTACGCATTTTGAGGCTGACTCCCTTGGGAATCCCTAAATCAACTTTTTTTTTTATATTTATAGAGTAATTGGTCTAGTGACAAATGGATTTGTCCAAGTGGGTCTCTGAATTGGCGGTCAGTGAAGGTAACGGATACAATCAGGAGGAAGCACCTAGTCTGGGGAATGAAAAGCCCAATTAAACTCTGCCTCCACTCACTGACCCGCAATCACAGCCCCTCACAGCCTGACAATATTCGCCTCTCATGGAAAAATGACAACGTATTGGTTAAATGTTTTCTGGAACGCCTACACTTCAGTTAAAACTACAGTATCCAGTTAAAACTATACTATTTACAAATGAGTAAATACGCCTCGGGGCTCACAGCATGCCTGCAAGACACAAATATACAAAGTGATGGCAAGCTTATTGCAAGTCCTCTTAAAGTAACAGGAAATTTTGGTGCAAAAAGGCAGATGAAAATACAGGCCATAAATTGTAAAGGAGCCATACTCTGAGGAAGGCATTATTTGAAAAGCACTGTTCTATCCAAGAGGGAGTCACAGACATTAAAAATAAAATATTTGATATTCTACACTATATTACAAAAATAAATATATCCATCAATAAATAGTTAAGAAGCCTAGAAACTTTTACATGAATATTTTGTTTGTTGGCTGTCAAAGTCCCTCTGCTACACTCCTTCTCGAGAGTCATTTAGGTGTATCAACTTCAGTGATGATAATTCTTCCATAAAAGAGTAAAAAAGACAGGTGTGGCATGCAGCCAAGGTCTACGACCAGAGAGGACATTTAGTGACTCCTACTTCCTAAGGATCTGACAATTTCATGGCTTCGTGTTAATGCAGTGATGGAGGAGAGGTGCAGACATGCTGCAAGGCGCCTGATTTGGGCGGGGGGGGGTCTCCTATTTATGGTTTATGGCTTTGCATTTCTTGATGAAAAAAATGCAACTAGCAACATTTGGAGAACCAATATGTGGCTTTCGGTACTCTTTTTCCCTAGCTAGGAAACCAATCATAGAAATGCATGTTTATGTCTGGCCTGTAGTCTAAGGACAAACATCTGGGATACGCAGCCTAACCACTGACAGCCTAGATGTTCACACGTCTTTAACAGAAGAGTGATTATAAACGCTTGCCACAAGGTTTTCCCCAAAACCTGGCCGTGTCGGCAGGGAGCACGCAGAAAGCAGGGTCCGGCACATCCTAGTGTCCTCACATCAGCGTGCTAATAACAGCGGGTGCCAGGCCCTGCCCACATGTCTCCTGAGAGCAGCCTGCTCCGTTTTCAGGAATTTTGCAAGCCGCTTGATATCACATGGGTAGCCTGAAAGAGGCTCTGGTGAGAGTATTTACACCATTGAAATCTACACATCAAGAGGACTGGCCCTAAAGCATTTACCAGCACATCAGTGTCATATATATTTTATACAGAAAGAAGATTTTGCTTGATTTTTATCTAACCAGAACTATCCTGCTCAGCTGAGGTTTTACTTTATGTCTATTATAGACAGTGTCCTTTAGAAAGGAGAAGCACTACTGAGTAACTGAGTACACAGTGTGTCCCATGGATATAAAGGATGCACCACACCCCACTGAGGGCTCTAAGTGTGGCTATCCAAAGGCTGTTACACACACACACACACACACACACACACACTCATGCACTCATGCACACCATTTTATATGGAGGCTCTTTCATAAATGAATGATTCTGAGTTGTGTGGCCATCTCAAATTGTCAATCACTGTATATTCACTGATGGTCAAAACTGCACTTTTGTGGGGCAGTGAATTCCCAGGATCTGCCCTCCGGACATCAGTGGACAGTGGATGTACAGAGCAGATGCCCAAATTGGGCAAAATGTCCTTCAAAACAGCTTCCCTTACCTCTATTTTCTAGTGCAATATGAGTTTATAACCCCAAGAGGTTTGTGAAAAGGAAGCTGATGGTTTCCCAGGGTAAAAAAAAATGCAGGACTTCTTAAGGAAGTATTCAACGGGGTGAATGGGGGACAATGTACTGGAAACTGCATTCCTAGAAGTGTGAACCATCAGTGTCAGATGCCTGGAGGAGTCAAAAACAGTTTGAGAACTGCACTGCTCTGGTTCTTCCCGCACAAAGCCCATGATCTTGCATCGATGGTGGTGCTGGGGGCTGCTAAGATCAGAGCTAAGATCAGAGCCAGAGTCTCCATGTCCTTCCAACTAACCAACTGCCGGCAAACCCATTAGACCATCCTCATCAAGAATGCTTCCCAGTCCCTTAGTCCTGGTCAGTTCCAAACTGGAAAGACTGCTGCAGAATGGGAGGACTGGGAAGCCTCCCATGGGGCAAACTTGATTTCAGAATTCAGGCTTAGCTTTGGAGTCATTTGCGTGTGTGTCTATTTATTAATTCATTTATTTAGAAGTATCCTTTTAGACCCTGGTTTGGTTTTTTTTTCCTCTTATACTTAAGTGTTCTTCATGAACAAAACATTTCATAAAGAATCTTACCAGAATAAAATCAAATTAAATATTGGGAGGAAATCTAGACATTAGAGCACTAACTCCACTCACCGTGACAGCAAATGCTTTCGGGTGTCCCCTCCCAACCCACAGCAAGGGCAATGAAGGCCAGTGAAGACAGGGAACACAGGAGTGAGAGAAGAATACGAGGCACTGGGGCAAGAGAGAAAAAGGGAAAGAGAAAGGTGGAAAGAAGCAAAAGCAGAGCTGCAGAGGCGAGGGAAAAATATGAAGAATTGAAGCAAAATATTAAGAAGAGTCCAACAGAAAGATCCCTTCTGATTTTCCTCCTTTGGTCTCGGGTAATTTTATTTTGTCCAAAAGATTTAATTCTGCAGTTAAAACTGTTTATAATTTTACACACGCATCCTAGGATAGCATCTCTATCCTTTCCCCTCCTCCCCTGCGAGTGCCCTCCCCACCTCCTCTACCCTCTGCAGCGGTGAAGGCCAACACACCAGGCCTTGCGATCCTATTATCTCAGGAACGTCCTGAAGGCCCCTCTGTTTTCTTTTCTTGACCAGGTGCTGCCCTCTAGAGCGCAGTGGTGCTCCGTGGGCTCATCCTTTGCTATGGTAGCTTCAGGCCACTGCCTCTGGAAACCATCTGGTTTCTGTATTAAATAACCCCTCCCCTCAAACATGCAGCATCCTTTACCTGGTCCTGCTGCTCTGAGCAATGGCACAAACTCAACTGATAAATGCTACACCTACATATCCAACAGTATTTGGGAAATGTAATGCTTCCTAGGTGGGTGAAATTCTTGGTGCTCATTATCTTGACATAAATCCTACTCAGAGAAGAGTTGACTGAGAACGTACCATTGGTTTTTAATATATACACATTTGATTGAGTCATGCACACGTGTGAGTATAATCCACCTCTATAGAACCGAAAGAGCTTTATGAGTTTATCTATGTACACATATACATACACAAATATCTACCATCTGACACGCTCTTTCTGCCTGGGGCTTGTTGTTTTCAAACTGACCTAGAGGACAATTAGGGGGGCTTGCCCCTTGCTATTGGAAATGGCATTGCCAGGAAATGGCAAGTCCAAAGAAAAACAGATTGGAAGGGATGAGACTGTATTAGCAAAATATGCATTTCGTACAACAAACTGACCTGCCCATTTCCCTAAGGCAGCAAGCTTCTATGATCTGTACACTCTTATTAAATAATCTCATTAAATAGGAACACAAAATATACACATTTACAGTTATTAAATAAGCACAGGACTCCTCTTCTATCTACAGCCGCATTCAGAGACTGCCATGCCTTCATATTTGAACTTGTAGGTGACGACGCCCTTGTCTAAATAGAGGATGGAGATGGGCTCTAGCTTGGTGGGCACACAGCAGGCTTTGGAAGCCTTTTGGGAATTCTTGAGGTGGACCAAGGCCTGGATAATTGCATGCTTTGTGGGTGTGAGATGCTCTGCCAGGGGGTAGTTGCAAACCCCACGGCATTCGTAGGCTTCGTATCCAGGTGGGGCGATGATCCAAGAGTCCCAGCCAATCTCCTTGAAGTCAATGTAGAGCGGGGTCCTCTTACAGTAGTTTCCTTTAGCGTTCCTTCTGATGCGGGCAGTGGAGTCATAGATGATGTTTGACCTCATCTGCAACAAAGCTTCTTCTCCTGGCCCACTGGAATAACCGTCCAGGCCCAAGTGGTCAAACTCCAGTAGTTGCTCATGGGCGATCATTTCATTCAGTTCCTCCTTCCGCTCCTTCTCGCTGCTCTGGTCATCAGAAAACACGACAAGCAAGGGGACATGCTTATTCCGGGCACTGGTGTCTATTTCCAATTGTCCCCTGCTAGCATCCTCGGCTCCGTCGTGTCTGCTCTCGATGTGGACCTCCAGCTGGTGGGTGGATGAGCCTGACTTTTGCCAACGTCTAATGGCATCGGTGACATCAAAAGTCTCCCACTCGCTGTTGGTTCCATAGATTTCCCCCGACACCAAGACCAGCATGCTTCTTTCACCCTCAATGTCCCCTCTGCTCTCAAGTACCTCAAAAATGGTAATTTTCCGGTCTATTCCATCATATATCATGCGATCTCTTTGCACCAGTGTGTACAACCTGAGTTCGGCCATGATAACCTCTTCATGGTGAGGAATGGACACATTGAAGAGGAGAGGGTATTTTCGGAGCCCGTTAAAACTGGCTGGCTGGGAAAACAGATCTGAAAAACAAAAATCAGATTTGTAGTATGTCACAGAGGAAAACAGATGCTTATTTATGCAATAAGAGGGCCTATCTGTGCGGGAAGCTTGATACACAGGAATGAGGGGGACGATCAATGAAAACAAACATAATGTGAGATTTCTCCGACAGAAAATACTGAAAGGTCAATGGTAGAATGCTAAACTGACTTAAGCTGCCAAGATTAAGACAGAAAGTGGCTGCCTAATGAATGGGAGAACACTCTCTCAGCCTTGCTTGCATAGCTTATCGGCCACAGAATTACAGAGCTGGGAGGGACCCTGGAGATTGTGCAGGCAAGCCCCCAATTTTCCTAACCAGTAAAGAGCCATCAATGGAACATGGGGTGGTTGTTCTTTTTTGGAAGCTTTTCAGGGATGAGCACTTCGTGGCTCATCTTTGCATTCATATTTGCATTCATAATAGGTGAAGATTCCCCACATGGTTGGCTGAGCCCTGGTCTTCCTAAAAGACCTCCACGTAGATCGGAGGTTGGTAAACTATAGCCCGTGGGCCATATTGGGCTTGCTTCCTATTTCTGGAAATAAAGGATCAGGGGAGCACAGTGTGGCCCATTTATTTCTGTATTGTCAATGGCTACTGTTGCAATACAATGTCAGAGCTGCGACA
Source organism: Halichoerus grypus (assembly GCF_964656455.1). Classification (NCBI taxonomy): domain Eukaryota; kingdom Metazoa; phylum Chordata; class Mammalia; order Carnivora; family Phocidae; genus Halichoerus; species Halichoerus grypus. The sequence goes on along the minus strand of NC_135721.1, from coordinate 52,326,228 downwards.
GCACATGGCCCACAAAACCTAAAATATTTACCATCTGTCTGGCCCTTTACACAAAGAGTTTGCTGACTCCTTCTCTAGACACCAAAGTCTGACAAGGTCAACAAAATAGCCATAAACCAAGGGGGTCACAGCAGTTGAATTTTGGGTGTGTGGTCTTCAACAAGGAGGAATGGGAGAAAACGAACCTTGGGATAGATTGGTTGCTTTAGTCTTGTACCCTTAGCGACTGGCATGGAGTTTGGCACATAAGAATCACTCAGAATGTTTATGAAATAAATTGTTACAGGTCCTTTAGTCTCAGAAGCACACCTCCAGATATTATCATGTTGACTTCCTATCTGAGAATTTTATAGGAGCCCAAAGCTCTTGTATACTTGCCCCTGGTAATACATGACTACAAAATATCCCTGAAGGCTTTTGTCATCCATCAAAGGGTTCCATGACACCAGAGTGCTAAAGACCACCAATTGAGGGGTTCTTTGTCATCTTTGGCAGTGTTTTCCCAACTGTATGCCCGATTCATTATTTTAGTAGGGTCCCTGTTCCAGATTGTACTCTTTAATATTTTTCTTTATATGATTATTTTTATACTTACTATCTCTTTTAGGCCTGTCCTAAGCAACAACATTCATGAAATGAGGGCATTGAGGTGATTGTCATGTGGATTTTTTTTCTGATCCACATTAATGAAAATATATAATTATTTCACATGATTCGTAGGTTTCTCTGTGAAGGGTACCACTTAAAATCATCTCATACTCTGCCAGTGGGAAATACTGGCCAATGAGATGAATTGAAACACTAGCATGACCCTTAAAACTAGCTATAACCAGGCCTTACCCTCTTGATCTAGTCATAGTTCCCATTCATCCCCTACAGTGCATGGAACATTGTAATTGAACAATTGATATTTGTAGAAAGGTTCAAGAAACTGTAAACCCGCCTAGTTAGGGTAGACAGATATCTTCACCATTTGCCAAAACACTCCTTTGCCTTGCTGTACACCACACCTCTGGAGATGTGCTTCTGACTCTTAGAAAGCCTTCTCTCCTCCCCTCCCCCTCTCTAGCTGTGACCCCTCCTTGTGGGACTTTCCCTTCTTCACCTCCCTATCTAGAAGTTTACTGCCTTCTGGGTCACTTGAATATTTACTCTTTTTTTTTAAGTTTTTATTTAAATTCTAGTTAGTTAACATATAGTGTAATATTGGTTTCAGGTGTAGAATTTAGTGATTCCAATATTTACTCTCTATATCTCTCCTTTGAGCTTTGCCATTTCAGTTTTCTTTTTATGAATGGGTCTTCCCAACCAGATTGTCATCATGCTGGCAGGAAGCCCAGCTTAAACTCCTTCTATGCCCCCGAGCTACCACGATACCTTAAACAGAGGCAATGTTTCCAAAATATTAACTAGTTGCTGATTCTGGACATCAAATCAAATTGATTTATGGGCATGGCATAGGTCCTTAATACATCAAGTAACTTGGGAGTTGACCCCTCTTATAAGAAAAAAGAGACTTGACTCTCGTAGGACAGGGAGCATGAGAAGACCAAAAGTGGGGGAGTAGACTGGTTGCTCCGTCCATGAGAAAAGTGCAAAATAAAAGCTCATGGTAGTGGGAGGAAGGGATTAATTACAAAGAAGCACAAGGAGACTTCTGGTGATGATGAATATGTTCACTATCTTGATAGTGGTAATGGTTTCAGTGGATGTTTATATATGCCAAAACCTGTCAAATTATACACTTCAAATATATGCAGGTTATTGTATGTCAATTATACATCAATAAAGTTGTTAAAAAAATAAGTTCACCGTGCAAATATACAAAGTAGTATACGGAGGTGTTGTGTTCTAGGCAAGGGAACTGATGTTAGTTGAGCATATTTTAATGTGCCAGTGTTTTGCAAACACTTTGATTTAGTTCCTACAATGACCATTTATTGCTATTGTGTTCGTTTTACACCAGAAGAAATCAAGCTTCAATGCGGAGGACTGACTTCCCCAAGATGACAAAGTGAGGTCAGAAGTGGTAGGAATTGAAGTCATGGTTTTTCTACTTTAGAGGTGCATTTGTTTTCCCCTGATCAGTTAGATTTGGAGGAGGGGTTTTTTTGGTTTTGGTTTGGGGGGGCAGGGCGGGCTTGGTAATTGTCTCCAAGGCAGCTGCACTGTGCAGACCCAAAGAGTCAAAAGAGAGACAGGAACAACCATTAGAGTCAGCCTGGTGCAGGATTCATGTCCTCGGGGCTGCGCATTCCACCCGCAGAGCAGCAGAGATGCGGGCAGCCGGGTGGGCACAGACAGATACGCTCCCGCTTTCACTGGTCTCCGGTATTAAGACCCCCTGGAGGCACCTGGGTGGCTCAGTCGTTAAGCGTCTGCCTTTGACTCCGGTCATGGTCCCAGGGTCCTGGGCTCGAGCCCCGCATCGGGCTCCCTGCTCAGTGGGAAGCCTGCTTCTCCCTCTCCCACTCACCCTGCGTGTGTTCCCTCTCTTGCTGTGTCTCTCTGTCAAATAAATGGATAAAATCTTAAAAAAAAAAAAAAAAAGACCATCTGTAAACTGCACTTCCTGACCTGCATCATGCAAATCCTCCATGGGAGAAGTGAGAACTAAAAAAACTCCTGTTTTCCCGGGGTATGTGAACATTTTCCCAGCTATGCTCCGAACCAGGCACCCAGGGCTCAGTGCTCAGAAGTGCTAGGAAGGGTTCCCTTGGAAGGAGGCCATTTATTTTCAGTTCAGACTCACCCCCAAAAGGAATCTGTAATTTCAGTTTGCCATTTCCATTATGTTACTAAATGTTACTGAGTAACATTTCCAATGTGTTACTGAATACCTAAAATTTTGGCAGTTATCTAAATTTTAAAGGCAAATGGTATCTTCAGGACTGATCAGTACCCACTCCACATTTCCTCTAATGCCTAGAATTTAAGGAATTCCTTAGTAATAACTAATGTTTGTTCAGCAATTCATAGTAAATGCAATGCTTTCTTACTCATAACCTCTTTGAAATCTCTCAGTTGTGTCACATAGGTATATTATCCCCAATTTACAGATGAGAAAACAGGTTCAGAGAAATTAAGCTAATTATCCACAACCACTAAGTCAATCCTGCCTCAAAATTCCAAATCCCAAGCTATTTCTTTGCTACCACCTTTCTGCTTTTAAGAACAGCTGGTCAACATCAATCAAAACCCTCTTTTGGGGCGCCTGGGTGGCTCAGTTGGTTGGGCGACTGCCTTCGGCTCAGGTCATGATCCTGGAGTCCCTGGATCGAGTCCCGCATCGGGCTCCCTGCTCGGCAGGGAGTCTGCTTCTCCCTCTGACCCTCCCCCCTCTCATGTGTTTGCTCTCTCATTCTCTCTCTCTCAAATAAATAAATAAATAAAAAATCTTTAAAAACAAAAAAAAAAAAAAACAAAAAAAAAAAAAAACAAAACCCTCTTTTGTACCCTGTTAATGACAATGGTAAATATTAAAGAATTCATTTCTTTGGATCCACATCTTTTACCATGCATATTAGGAAAAAATATATATTTTGGCCTACTAGCACCATATTAAATAAAAGATTAACTTGCTAGGTCATTACATTTAGTCATTGAATAAAGCTGAGGGAGCTAACATCATTTTCCTGCTGATATTTAAAGCTTGCACATTGCTATTCATAAAGACACTGAAATAAGCTGGATCATTAACTGGGCCATGCATACGTCCTGGACATTATAAACAGTAATTTAAGGATGTACACGTCACATACACACAACAGTTCTTTTATATAAGTTTTCATCCTGTCTGAATATTTCTTAAATAAGGTCAGGAAATGGAAACACATTCAAAGTTTGAGTGAAGCACAAGTCACGATTTTTGGGTTTTGTCTATTTTCATTCAAGTAGAAGTTGACAGATTTTTTTAGTCAATTAAAAGACAAAGGGAAACTGAGACCTACCTGGAAAATAACAGACAAAGGTATCGTAGTAACCCAACATTAATTTCTTGTATTACTTGCGGTTCAAATTAAAAAATTTTAAAGACCAAATTATGATGTCAAAATGGTAGACACTTTATGACTTTGAATTAAAAGATATTCTTTAGTACCTTTTAATAACATTTGGGAAATGACCATGAAAATGGTATAGACCAAAATGTGCATTGTTTTTGAGTATCTGTGTACATACACCCTTACATAGATGTATTCACCCTTATCTATGTTATTTCCATGAGTTGTAAATTAACTTCTCACTCCTTGAAAAAATCCAAGCCAAATTCATCAATAAAATGTAAACTTACCTTCATTCTTGAAACTCCTAATGATGTTGGCCGATGGCATGGAGGTCCGATCTGTTGCGAATTTGTTGTAGAGTTCCAACATGTACTCGGGTGGGTCCACCTTGGCCGAATCCTGCGAAGGGATGTCAGATAGGTTCAGTGTCTTGAGAAATTCATTTTTCATGCTCTGCAGCAATGTATTAAAGTCGACACCATCTTGCTCTGAGAAGACATCGTCGAAGAGGGGCATATCTTCTTCCAGAGGCGACTGCTCCAGGCTCATGATGGGGCTGCCAGAAACCGAGTGAGCCACCAGGCAGAAGAGAGCGCACAGCTGCAGGGCCAGAGAACCCATGACTCTGCTCAAGCCCCCAGGCCAACCCAGGAAGGTTTAGCTCTCCTGGGCTCTAAGTGGCAGTTTTATCTTGTGGAGCGTTAATGTCTCGTGTCACTGGAGACAAGTTTGGAAACTCTTCGCCTCTCTCCCCCTCCCCCCCACCACTCTTCCTCTCCCCCCAAAAGTCAGGTTGCAGTAATTGGATAACGAAATCCCCTATAGGGGCCTAGCCTTTCTTATCTCCCTAGTGTAAACTTGTGCACCAGATTTTGTTTCTATCTCGCGATCCTTTTTTCTTTTAATGAGCATTTTATAAACATTTCCACATTCTGACACTGGCTAAGAGATAGGACAATTTTCTCCTTGCAGAAGCTCTGCTTCTCTTCCTTTCAATTCACTTCCTTTCGGCAGGAATGCCTAAATTCTGCTTTTATGTGGTTCGCTTTCACACATGCATAGAATAGATACTAAGAATCAGCGCAATACACATCATGGCACCACGTATTATTAATTCAAGTGCTGGGGCTTCCATCTTCACATCAACAGTTCTGAAGAAAGACCAAATATCCAGCTCCAAGTTAAGTTAATAGACATAAATGCATTTCTATAAATTTCTAGAAGCTTACATTTTTAGAAACAGGGAAGTATAAACTTCGTGGTCAAGGGCCTTTTTCATACAGATTTGATCTGGCTAAGTGGCTTTTGAAAAATAGGGTGAGTGTTTAATTATAATAGCAACTCAAATTTATTAGGTGCTTTCCTATAAGCAGGCGTTGTGCTAAGTGCTTTACATCTATCACCAAATGTGCTCCCTATAAGAACCCTGTTATTATGCCCGTCGCACATGTGGGTCACTAAGGGTCAGTAACTTGCCAGAGGTCACAGAGCCACAAAGTGATAGAGTCAGGATTTGAACCGAGGCATTCTGACTCTTACGAAAAGGAAAAAACAATCAGACTTTTAAACAAGTGTTCCCCGAGACTGGGGCAAGGGCAGAGGTGCTGAAAGGCTAAGTCTCAGCCTAACCCTTCCCCAGAGAGTCCACAGTCAGGAGGCAATGATTTGCAGCTGGTTGTGGAGCTCAGGTCCTTCACCCAGGCGAAGAATTATGAGGATGACAAAATCTCTGCCCACTCCATCTTTATGGCTACATCACATGGATCAGGTGGCTCCGAGTAAAAGTTTGGCAAACCACATTGTTGGGCAGATGAAAAATGCCAAATGCCTTTGTCTGAGAAACAATGGTGAAATTGATTGTGTGCCTGGTTGAAGAAAGACAAATGAAGTTCTTCTCACTCTCCAGCCCCAGTTAGTGGCAGTAGCGGCTTGGCGTGGTCGTGATGGGCCCGCGGACGACCCCCGGAAGCAGTGGGACTGGTGTGTCCTGACTTGTTCAGTGCGCTCCCTGTGCGATTCGGGTGCCCTGCACTGTGTCCAGAAGGCTGTGTCTCGGTATTTGGTACACTGGAATACTCTCTCAGTTTCTGAGTTACATTTTAATTAGGTTAGCTGCAGTATCTCCACTATCCCTTTTCCTGTAAGCCCCCTATGGAACCGTCTTCTGATTCTTTCCTCCCCTAAAATGTAAGTTTACAACAATTTTTTGAACTACCATAGAAAGACTTGTATTTTGAGGAAAAGTCTCTGCTCAGAATTGTCCGTGTGTCTCGTAGCTGTTGATTTTGATTCAGTGCTCTGTCTTGGTGAAAGGTTCTGCTCCTACATTAAAAAGACAATTGCAGACTGAAAATAGATTATACCCTAACAGG